>NC_080783.1:131416215-132016215 GCF_028018385.1 Neofelis nebulosa
CTTTCTGATATGCATCTGATTCACTCACAAATCTACTCGCCTTCCTTCTGGGCCTAATGCAAAGCTACTATCCTGGGCTGACTTTACTACTCTCCTTTATCAGAGCTCTTGATTATGGCCTCTCAATATCTTCTTCTTCATTTATCTTCTTGTTTTGAGATAGTATGTCTTCCAGGGCTTTCTTAAATAAGAATGCATGGGTGTTTAAAACAAAACAAAACAACAAAAATGTGATAATTTTGAAGTTCTAAAAACACTTTTGTTCTACCCCTCATGCTTTAAATGTTAGCTTGGCTTCTAAAGGATTCTAAGTTAAAAATATTTTCCCCTTGGGGGACCTGGGTGGCTCAGTCGGTTAAGCTTCTGACTCTTGGTTTCAGCTCAGGTCATGATCTCAGGGTTCATGGGTTTGAGCCCCACATCAGACTCCACACTGATAGTGCAGAGCCTGCGTGGGATTCTCTCTCTCCCTCTCTGTCTGCCCCTCCCCTGTGCATGTGCTCTCTTTCTCTCTCTCTCAAAATAAGTAAACTTTAAAAAATATTTTCCCCTCGAATTTAAGAAAGCATGGTTTAATTTTTTTCTAGTGTCTTGTTTATAAAAGCTGATACCATTTCAGTTCCTGACACTTTGTATGCAAACTCTTCTCACCCCACCTCCAAAATTTTTACTATAGTTGTAATGATAATCAATTCTTTACTTTAAGATGTTACTTCATGAACTTTGAATGCATTTTATAATAATTTAATAATAATTATACATTTAATCCTCATAATGTCATTAGGAGATAGATATTATCAATCTCAATCTCATTTTACAGATGAAGAAACTGAGCACTAAGCAGTTATGCATATGGAGTCTAGAGCCAGATTGCCTGGATTCAACACCCACATCCACCGCTTGTCAGCTGCATAACTTTGGACATTTCACTTGATGTCTTAGTGCTCAGTTTCTTCATCTATAAAATGGCATTTACATTGATAATATCTATCTCCTAACAGCATTGTGAGGATTAAATGTATTATTAAATTATCATAAATGCATACAAAGTTCATGAAGTAACAGTAAGTAAAGAATTTATTATTAGTAGTAGCAGTATTTGGATTTTAAGTTTGGAGAAAACCTGCAGTTATGAGCAACTTTGCTGTATGGTTGTTTTTTCTATTTTCTTTATTCCATTAGTTGGATTTGGGATACTCTTGATTAAATAGTTAATTTAAAACACCTTTTAATTTTGCTTTTAACATTTAAAAGCTGGTTTATTCTGCTTTTGGGAGATTCTATAAATCTTCCAAGCTTTCTATTACCATGATTCGTAGAAGGAGTAGCAGTAGTATTTAATTTCAGTGATCCTGTTTTTAATTTTCAAGAGCTGTTTCTTTTTCCTGGTTATTTCTCTTAAATTAATAGCACCCTGCATTCATTTCATGGATGGAATATCTTCTTTTTTTCAGGATACTAATTATACACTTAAGTTTCCTGCTCTCTATTTTGTGTCTATTTCCCCAAAGTTTCTTGCCTTTATTGTGTCCTCCAGCCTCTCTCTTTAAAATTTTTTTTAATTAAAAAAAACCACATTGATTCATTTTTGAGAGACAGAGAGAGACAAAGTGAGATCAGGGGAGGAGCAGAGAGAGAGGGGGACAGAGAATCTGAAGTTAGGCTCCAGGCTCTGAGATGTCAGCACAGAGCCGGATGCAGCCCTGAACTCATGAACTGTGATATCATGATTTGAGCTGAAGTTGGACGCTTAACGGACTGAGCCAGCCAGGCGCCCCATGGTATCTCTTTTTTAGGCCAAAGTCTTCCCTCAAACGCGTGGGGGTGGTTGACTGTTACCATGAATGATCCAGGGATAAGCAAACTTGACCACTGGAGGTCATCTCCAGTGTTGATATTTGGAACACTCAAGTTTTTCAAGATAAGAATTTTTCAGTCTTCCACTTGGGTTTATACACCTTGAAGCAGGTGTTCTTATAAGTAGAATAAAGGACACACACTGAGAGGGTCTGGAGTTTGTACCAGTCAGTACCAGATCTTTACATATTGTATTTTTGGCCCTGCACCCCAACTCTCTACTGAGCCTGGTGTCCTTGAGACCAAAAAAGTCTGTCAGTGTTAATTTTTTTTCCCCAGAAGCATAGTACTGTGTTTCATATGTATGTTTTGAGGGGTAAGGGAGACATGGGTATTAATCACCTGACTATCTAGATTCTTGACCAGGTTTCTCTGTTTTGAGCTTCATATTTATTTCTTGTCTTACTGGGGTTCTAGCTGCAAATTAATTTCTTGCAGTTATGTTCTTCTATTGGTAATCATACTGTAGCTTCCTCCTCTATCATAAAACATTTTCCATTTCTCTATCTGCTTTCTAACCTATAAATATTCTTTAAATACTTTACCCACTGTTTTTTTCTCTCTACTCAATTGTTCTCCCCTGTGTATAGATTTCTATGTCTATAGATTTCTATGTCTATAATTTAATTTTGCCTTTACTCTTGGGTAAGTGGAATCTTAGGAGAGAGTGCACATAAATGTAAAAGTGAATGTAGTCTTTAAAAATTTTTATATTTTTGATTGTTGATGTGTATGCTTTGTGAAGGTAAGATGACTAAGTGTATAAGAAATGACATACAGGACATAAAGTTAGCATCGTGTGTATACATGGCTGTGTAATCTATGACTGATGAAGTGAAACCCTCTGTTATTTCTCTGCTTTACTTTTTGCAAACTAGTTAATGAAGATTTCATAGGGGCATGGATTGGGACCATTGCTGTGGTGATAATGAGTGATATAACCTGACATATGTCAAAATGTATTTGAGCAAAAGATGAGAAATGGGCCACCAAGGAGGATAGATTGCAAGAAAATAAGATGAAGTGAGTAGAAAGGAGTACAAAACAGACCGAGAATCTTGATGTCAATGACTACTAATATGGAATATAAAACAGTATGACTTGATCAATCACTGCTAGGAAAAAGCTTAACATATTTATTAAATTCATAGTCATCATTGCTGACACTATGCTACTAGCAAGTTCTTGCAAACATCGCTCCTTTGTTTCTTACTGTCCCAGATTTCTCTGAGATATCCTCTATACCCTGCAATGCACAAATCTCCTATTCAAGGGTGAAACAGTTTGCTAAGATTAAAAGGAAATTTGGCCAAGATAATGAAATTTTAGGGAAAAGTTCATATGCATCAGAATATAACAAATGCAAGGGGGCATTTGGATCCACTAGGGAGCGATTAAATTTCCTGAAACAGCTCTGGTATTTCTTCCCTTGATTCCATGTTAGTTCATTCAATACCACAGAGAGAAGAATGAAATAGTGTACTATTCTATTTTGCTGGTAGGTGTATATTTAAATTTTGTGGTAATAGAACTGATGCTCTAAACAATAGGCTAATAATACCTAAATCATGGCAATGTTCAGACATAGCATAGACATTTAATTCTATAATATGTATGTTAAAATAGGAACAGAGAGGCAAGTCTTCTCCAATATTTATCCTCAGGCTTCAAAAAGAGAGTAATGTGAAAGGAAATAAAATGAGGGAGGGCTGTCAGATTCAGAAAAATTCATGTTAGTGGGGAAAGGTAAAAATACAATCCAAATCATGTGATTATAGAATATCAGAGCTAGAGGAAACTTTTGATACCTATGGCTTATCTTTTTTTATAGATAATAGTAAATTAACTTCTTACTTCCTGCCAGATACTATTTTAAATATTTATTACCCTCAACTAATTTAATACCCTCAAAAATCCTATGAAATAGGGGCATCTGGGTGGCTTAGTCAGTTAAGTGTCTGACTCTTGGTTTCCACTCAGGTCATGATCTCACAGTTGGTGAGACAGAACCCCTCATTGGACTCTGCTCTGATAGTGTAGGGCTTGCTTGGGTGTCTCTCTCTCCCTCTTTCTCTGCCTCTACCCTCCTGAAAAAAAAATCCTATGAAGCATATACTACCTTTATCATAGCTTCACAGAGAAGGAAACTGAGTCACAGAGAGACCAGGAGATTTGCTCCAGGTTATACAGCTACTGATGTTAAAAGCAGGACTAGAATCTATAGAGTTTGGCCCCCAAAACCTATGCATATACATTTAACTACTATATATTTTCCTTTCCACCCAAAGATCTTTTCCATCTAAAGATGTAAAGAGTCTGGGCTAGTTTGTTAACACACCAGGGCTAAACTCAGATATCTTAGCCATGATTAATGACATTAAACACTGATTCAGATTCACAACTATTGATGAATACCTGTGACTCTTTTCATGGCCCTAGCTTTGCATGTTAGTGTTATTTATTTATTACTTTTCAGTAATGGTATTGGTTGCCCCTAGGTCAACCCTAATTTGCAGTTAAATATATGGGACTGCTAATTAAAGAAAAAAAATATGTTTATTTTTTACCAGAATCATTATTTGCTAACATTTGTTGTCTTCTACATGCCAGGCAATATGCTAGATAATTGACTTACATTTTCTTACTTAATTTCACAAGACCACTATGTTACAGCAAATATTATTATGTCTGTTTTATATATGTGGCAACTTAAGGACAAAAATTTAGAAGCTTATACAACATCACAAAACAATTAAATTGCAGTGTTAGTCATCAAACCTTGCTCTCTCAACTTTCAAAGGCCTTCCATCACTACATACTTTGGCTCTTTTTACAAATAGTGCCAATGAAACTTCACTTTGATTTTGAATAGTTACCGAATCTGTTAGTTAAATACAATGTGGGGCTTTAATTTGACCTTTCTAAGTGAAATTGCTATTAAAAAAAAAACTTGTCAATACAGAGCAAAACAATGATATTCCCTTGTGTGATATGCATTATTGGGCGCACATTATCATTTCTGAGCTGCTATGCATATTTTCTCCTTATTAAAAAATGTACGCACAGCTAATGTTTACTCAAGAGATGAATTATTTTGCAAGTGAAAAGTTATAATTGTTATATTCAGTCACATTTCAACCTTACATCACCAAAAGGGAGCCTTTTGCTAGAAACTCTGTTGCAACAATGTTTTTTAAAAGCTCTCCAGCCAGCTTTAATGATTGTAAAATATTTAGGTATTTTTTAAATGTTGGAGACCAAATAGAATAATGCATGAAAGCAATAAATAAATAAGTAGACAAATCGCATCTAAAGACCGACAGATAGTGAGGCCTTTCACAAAAGGATCGACCACAGAGGTTTTAAAATCCGTTTGATAGTATTTATTTGTGGTGGGGAGATTCTTAAACAGGTGAGCCTCTTTATCCTCAGGAGAATAAGAGGAAGCAGCATGGAGGGCATTAGCAAACCAGTGGGACATGGTGACCACAATTAAAAACACTGAGCTTTCTGGAAGAAATACATAGTGCAACTACCTCTGGCTAACCCCCAAAACCCAACTTATCTGTAGACATCTCTTACCCCAGAGGAAATGATGTTCTTCTGACACACTTGCGCTATCTCATTGATGTCTACAACCTAGAGAGGCGGCTAGACAGGCTGCTGTAAGAAGCACTCTTAAAGGGATGTTATGAAACTACTCACTGAGATGCAGTTGACACAGGGCTCTTTGGCTGTAGACATGTCTAACTCTGTTGAAATTAAGGGTCTACAAGAAGGGATCTTTGCAATTTTAAATTCCTTTCTCACTTTCATCCCTTTTTCTTGTGATAATGCTTTGATGTTTTTCAAAATATTCAACAATGACATTTCTATGAATGTATGTGAATTTTTTTCCAGTAAGCGGTTTTCTGTATTTCAGTCATCTCTATTAAAAAAAAATTCCTAATATGTCTAAATTTTGACACACAATTTCCATTGATTACTAATTCATGTGACAGACATGCTACCTTAGTCTTCATATTAATATGTTCATTGAAAATGACACAGAAGAGAGGGCATTTAGACCTACAGAGAATTAATTAGCATGTAATTCTCAGTATATCATCCAGTGTTAATTAGCAGTTAAACCATCTTCTTGTGCATATGACCTGCTGATTTCAATACAGTGTCCTATTTTGGAGACCCAAGGGGAACAAAACTTGAAAGGATATTCGGTCTTTTTGTGAAAATGAAATATGGAATCACAGCTCCAATCCCCCTGTGTGTTGTTTAACTGCTATGTATTTTCTTATTTTGTTCCTTTCTTAAATCTATGTCATAGGCGTTGTGTCTTCCCTTTCTAATAAAATAGTGGCCAGACCACTGCTAATGGTTAAGAGTGAAATGAATATTCATATTTAACCCTTTGTAAAGATAGAACTTTTTCTAATTTTTCTTATTCACAATTCTTAGAGGAATGTTTAGTATGGCTGCCAGATAAATTTGTGTACAAGCTAGTCTCACTGATTTCTGTTTTCTCATGCTTTTACGCATGTATGTTTTGGTGGTATATAGCCTGTTGAAGCAAAAAAAAAAAAAACTCATGAAGAAATGTGGTGAGTCATCAGTGAAACATTCTGAAAATTTTTAATGTTTCTTTAATGTTAATGCAATGATTGTGTATCAAGAATTTATGTACTTACAGAAATAAAATAACTCATTTGAACAATTATTATAGAAGGAAGTTTTTAGCACATTCATATTTATGCATAATAGATAAGTGTAAAAATGATTAATCTACTCAAATCGTTCAAATTTATCTTTGAAATGCATAATTAAATATATTCGTATCTGAAATGTCAGAAATTCCAAACCCTTAAAAAAGTGAAAAATGACTTTTCTGTCTTTTTGAAACATACCACCATGCCAGCCAGGCCTGCTGACTTGGTGCTTATGGGACATGCCATCCTCACTAACCTTCCTTCTTCGGGTACAGGCCAGGTCCTCCCCATGCCGGACCCAAACCCTGGTCTCTGCATCTGTCTCTTTCATAGTTATCACTTGGGTTGACAATTTTCTTAGACTGGTAATAATATCAAGGAAACCCAAATACATTATTTTAAAAAGGGTTTCATGGCTTTCTAAATTTATAATCATATTAAGAAGGGGTTGGCTATTAAACGATCCTCTTCGCAAAAAAAAAAAAAAAAAAAAAAAAAAGCAACTTGGACAATCCACAAAGCATTTTCACACACATTATCTCTTTGGATTCTCAGGGAAACTCAAAGGAGGTATAATTACTGTCATTTTACAAAGCAGGAAGGGTCTCAGAGAGATTCAATGATTTCCCAAGGCATCAAAGCTAGATAGATGTGGTAAAATCAAGAATAACACTTGGAGGGGCGCCTGGGTGGCGCAGTCGGTTAAGCGTCCGACTTCAGCCAGGTCACGATCTCACGGTCCGTGAGTTCGAGCCCCGCGTCGGGCTCTGGGCTGATGGCTCAGAGCCTGGAGCCTGTTTCCGATTCTGTGTCTCCCTCTCTCTCTGCCCCTCCCCCGTTCATGCTCTGTCTCTCTCTGTCCCAAAAATAAATAAAAAAACGTTGAAAAAAAAAATTAAAAAAAAAAAAAAAAAAAGAATAACACTTGGATTTTTGATTTCTGCAACCAATTCTCTCCCAGTGTTAGTACTCTTCAGCATATATACCTCAAACCTTGTTGTTTCCTGGCTCCCCTTGGACTCAAGGACTTGGCAGATAATAAGGCAATAGAGAAGGTGAGGAGATGAAGAAGTAGAAAGAGAGCTGATCAGGAATCAGTTTCATATCACAATTCCTGCATCCTAGGGGGCAGGATGGGTTCATTCCTTTTCCAAACTGTTTCTCACGGGGCTTCTTAATGGTACAACGTGATGCAATCTGTAGGTACCACAGCTATAGGGTAAGTTTGATGGCCAGTGCCGTAAACACTCTGTGTTCTCATTGAGCACTTTTAAAAAGAAATGAAATGTCTCTATCTTCATTTTGGAATTTGATTAGAAATGGGCTCCTGACTCATCTGAGCCTGAGACCTCATTCTAAGTACTCTCAACCAATAAATACTTGAACCTTGATTATCTATGCTATACATTTCAATTTATAAGTTTCTTAAGGAAGGCCCTGGAAAATACAAAATGCACAATTTTTGAATAATCAGCCCCATCACTTGAATCAGTTAGGAACCTTAGTTAAATGTATTACAAATTCTTTACTCATCTAGCTTCATATTTTTAGAACTAGCTCATTGGGAAAGAAGAAAGGCTCAGGCTACAGGCTCTGACTTCAGAAGGCACAGGTTCAAATCCATGTTCTGACATTGCTAGATTTCTGACTTCCAACAAGACGATTGATGTCTCTGTGCCTTGGTCTGTTTTAAAGATTAAGTGAGATGGTGCACTTGTAGTTAATCAATACACACTGGCTATTACTTTTGCTATCATATAATCAAAGAGAATAGGGAAATATCTAGCATATTATGTACTTTCTTATGATAATGGTGTTCTCGAAAAGTTCCTATGGTCCTTATTCGTTTATTAATTTAGCATTACCACATTTTCCACATTTTCATATGACTTTTGGGTGATTTTCACCATATTAGTTTTGATGTATGTATTTATATTTTTGTATTTGTGTATCGTATGGGTAATGTGGGTAAACCCACATTTTCATATTTCCCAAAGTTTTTGAAAATAGAGAAAACAGGGTATTTCATCAATCTGCTAATACATCTGCTATGTGATGTGAAGTAATTGCTTTTACTTTTTAAAATGTTTTTGATAGATGTAATTGATTTTTTTACCTGATGACTGAATTGACTGGTTGCTGTTGGCATTTTATATACCTACTCTGAATTAAGCATTTGTGAAGATTGTTGGTTACTCAGTCTCTTAAAGCACCATTAGCACATTTTTCTGCCAGTGGCTTGAACATATTCATGCAGCCTTCAAAAATTTCTAATTTATTTCGAGGTAGGAGATCATATATTGGAAAAATCTGACTCAGCATGAAATATTTACAGTAAAAATTACTTTACCTTAATAAGTGTACTTAAAATGTGTTTGTAGAGAAAGTTTCTTCCCTTCTTCCAGCTTTATTTTTTATCATAGCTTTTTATTCAGCCTCTCACCTTGAACAGTTACACAGGGAGTTTTATGGAGAGCTGTGATGTACTGGAAATAGCTACCTGGTTGTCAAAGTTATCACTTCAATTGCAGAAGAGGAGCCTGAGTTTCACAGAGGTGGTCCTCTCGTATCCTTTCCCTACTCCTTCCCCTTGAGGAAACCATTCTAAAAATGTTTGGTAATTATTCCCTTATTTCAGCCCCTGGTTTGGTCCTTGGAGAAGGGAACATGCTATTGGTCATACGATTACAAAAATCTTAACACAGGAGCTGAAAGAATTCAGTCCAATTCATAGTTTCCAAATCAAATGTTGCACACACATCTAGAGAAAACTAGGGATGGTAGCTTTTATATCTTTCTGTCCTCTTCCTATGTCTATTGTTTTTGAGTTATTTCAACCAACTTTTCATTCCTTCCATGTTCAGAGTTGCAGTGAGATCCATCTCTTGCATGGTAGTAGTAGAACAGAGTTTAATGAAGTGGCTTGGAAGGCTACGTGAGTCATAAATTTAAACAGGCTGACGTCTTTATGAAGCCATGGTAGGGACAGTGCTGTTAAGGAAGAAATTTTTAAAACATACACTTCCCTTCAGTGGCTTCTGAAACGTGTTGTTCTATGAAGTGGAAAACAATGTTTTATATTTCTTGCTGTACTGGGTGACAAAGCAAAGTGTAGTATATTATTTGATGTAGTTAACTGAAAAGTGATCCTACTCCTATTACAGATGCTCAAAGGAGGTGGTCTACAATTGTTGAAGTAGCCTCAGGGCTTTCTCCTGAGATACCTCAAAGAGTCTGATGGTATGTCTTTGTGAGATCATGAGTATTTGGAGAAATCTTTCTTTCTTTGACTTTATGATTCCACATCTTTGGAGTTTTATTTAAAAGAGGCCTCTTTAAAATTATAGACTTGTTCTTTTTTAAATGGCAGCATTTCCCTTTCATTCATCCCTGTACATTTAACATTCCTTGCTTGAGCAACATGTGGCGGGAACTTTGTTAGGCACTGGAGGGAATAGCCCGAAATGGAAAGAACCTGCTTTCAAGATATTTATTTAACTTGGAGGTAAAATACAGTTGGCGATCACTTCCATGTTTGTTTCCTGTCATACATTCATGTGATAGCATTTAGTTTCTCACTTTCAGTAGTCAAGTTAAGAAAATTAAATCTAGTTTATATTCTGTGAAGGTAAGATTATCTTCATGTAATCCAAGTGAGTGTGCTTTTTGAGTTATTTTGGTAATTCTTCTCCCATTCCAATTTTCAAATGCAAATTGCCTATTCCAGTTACTTTTTTTAACCCTATGTTAACACGTTTTTATTGTGGTAAAATACACATAACATGAAATTTACTATTTTAACCATTTTAAAATGGCGCTATTTAGTGCCATTTCGTTTTCACAATGCTGTGCAACAGTCACCACTACCTAGTTCCACACCAGCCTCATCATCCATGCGCATTAAGCAGTTATTCCCCATTCTCCTTTGCCCCCAGGCCCAGACTGCCATTGGTTTGCTTTCTGTCTCTCGAGATTTACTTATTCTAAATATTTCTTGTAAATAAAATCATACATTATGTAGTCTTTTGTGTCTGGCTTCTTTCACTTGGCATAAAGTCTTCAAGGTTTATCCAGGTGATAGTATGCATCCATATTCATTGTTTATGGCTGAATAATACTCTGTGGTATGGCTATACCACATTTGGTTTATTATTGTTAGTTGATAGACATTTGGTTGTTTCCACCAGTTGCTTTCATAATGGATAATACTACATACTCAAGTGAAATTTACGTGAGTATATTTGCTTGCTTCAACTAGTATAGTAATAATCAAAATTCATTTGAAATGAGATGGGAATGTTTCTATGTACCTTGGACCCTTCTACCTGATTCTAAGGAATCTGATTTAATGTGGTATATGAAATATACACCTGCTCTCTAATCAATGGGGGCTGCTATGCCTCCTCCCTACAAAGTCCTATGTTACTTAGGTAATGCGTTCTCAAAAAGCATTTTGGTAGACATCTAAAATTTAGCTATAACAGAAAAGTTATTTCTCATCAAATTACCAATATGCCTATTCCCATTAAAACATTGGAAAATGAAAGAGATCGCATTATGTTACATAATTTGAAAATAGTCTAAAGTGAAATTCGCACTCATTGTTTTGATTCTGAGGATTCCACAGCCCATGGAAATCAAGTTGGCATCTTCAGATAGGAAGCAGTAACTTACCCCCAGCCTTGTGTATTACATGTTTTGAAAATGAAGGTCAAGGCTCTGAGGTTGCCCCATCCTCTTTCAGAAAAGCAAGATGCGATCTTTAACCCCACTTGAGCAACCACTGGAGGCAAGCGGATGAGACCTCAGTTTAATGTCTCAGCTGAAGGGCAGACAGGCAGAGCCATTATTAATACCTGACAAGTCGAGAACTCTGCCTCAGTGCAGTTAAAACCTCAGCGAAGGGCAGCAGCACTTTATAATTTATAAGGATGGAAATGGATCGAGTCTCTTTTTTTCTGGGAAGAAAATAAAGTCATAATGCATTTTCAACTGATGCTTAGTTGCTTTTAAGTGCCCCCCCCCCCCAGGGCATTCCATTAATGAGGATCAGGGATCACAAGAAACAGATATGGATATGTAAAAATGTTGAATTAACATGGTTTTTTCTTTAAACCTGAAAAAGCACATAATGTCCTTTCAGCATATTTAACAAACATATACTTAAAGCTAAAACTGTTACTTACAAAGCCATAATACTATGTGAAACCATATGGTAAACTGTCTATCTTGGTGATTACAAACCCTGGTTTTATAGCACCCTAGGGATATCATAAAAATTTGAAAATTATTTTTAATTAAAAATGCATAGTAATTTCAATGTAACAAATTCTCTGTAGACCAGAATTCTCCTTAAAATAGATCTAACTTAGCCTCTGCCTAGATGGGCTTTGTAGCAAAAAGACTTCATGTTAGATGCATTTATCTATGGAAACAATTTGAAGAATTCACTTTGGAGCCCATATTAAATTGTTTACTCACATGTACAAAATCAAGTAGCAAACAATAAGATATTATTGAGGGTGATTAGACCAAGAATCATATATTTATTTTTATATATTATTTTTTAAATGTTTCTTAATGCCTGTTTCATAAAATTAGAAATTTGATCTTTTCTCAGGAAGGAGATGCAATTGCAAATCACATTAGTCATGTGTGCATGCGTGTGTGTGTGTGTGTATCCTGTTTAGAACCAAAGGAACAATTTCATCCTCTCTTTGTATAATGAAAACTAAGAGGCATTCTTGGAGACATTCTTCCTCTACCCAAGTCAGTTTTAATTTTAGATGTGCTTCTAAGTTGTTCAAAAAATGTATAAATTTTGGTTGGCTTGATCCACTTCCAAGAGATACAAAATGAAGTCCTTCAATCTTTCGAGTGGTATGTCAGAATCGCCAGTAGAGAGACAGCAATAAATTTAAAAGAAATGAAACTAAGAAATATTGTTTGCTACAATAGGCAGCTCTCAGACAAAAATCATCTTACAATACTGATGAGTGAATGAAGAAAAGAAACTTTTCTTAATAGATTTCTCAGTTTAGCCACATATTACAAGAGAAACAAAAAATAGTCTGAGCCTTTGCAGCCATGGTTGTTCTAAGAAGCAATTGGGAAAAAAAAACCATTATGTGTGTACTCTTACCATGTATATGCATGAAGGTCTCACCAGGAGCCTGAAGGGACCAGAATGTACTATGTGAGCACATGTCGATCCTTCCCCACTTTGATGTAAACATCCATCAGCCTTTGGAGCAGCAGCCAGATGATGAATCATGGGCAATATGTTTCTAAATTGGTGTCATGTACAGTTTATTTATATTTTAAGTTATGGTCGTTTTTAAACCATGGAGCAGTGATTCTTAACCTTTTGTATAATTTTTTTCTTTCACTCATAGGGAAGATGGCTCATTCCCAGCAGACAGAAGGGGAGAGCTTCACGAGATAAATATTAAATCAACCCTACAAACACGTGCTGCTTATTCAAGCTGATGTCTGTTCCTCTGTCTCACATTCACACAGTGTATGAACAGTGGCACCAATCCCAGGACACTAAAGGCATTGATCATACCGAGCCATCAATCTCTTGCACTTTATTCCCAATCATTGTACAAACATTGTTGTACTTCTGCTTCACGGATTCTCAAATACATATTTGATGACACTACTCCTTGCGCATTGAGAAAACAGTCTCTGATTCTTAAGGCACTTTGTATTATTCACTTATCCACTTATCCATCCTTCAGTCAGTCTGCTTTACTGATAATGTGCTTGACATCGGGGATTTAAAGTAAAACATAGTCTCTGACTCCAAAGTGCTTTCAGGATAGTGGAGGTGACAGACATGTTAAGATATAAGAGGAATAAATTATCATAGGGTCTGTCATAGAAATACATGCACACTGGAGAACAAAGAAGGGAAGGTTCATTTCTACCTGCAGTTGAATAGGAATGAATAGAGATGAAGAATAATATTTAATGGGTTTTGACAATTGAAATAAATGAGCAAACAGAAGAAAAAGTAAGTGAAAGCACCCCAAGGAGAAAAAGAACCTAAAAGAAAAAGAAAAAGAAATTTAAAGGAAAGAAAAAGATGGAAGAAAGACTTATAAGGAATTTTTAAAGGTTATTAAAAATAACTGAAAATGACTATTCTGATAGGATGAACCTTAGAATTTTAAAAATTTTACGCTAGAAAGATATTGATGATTTGGTTATAGAATAGTCTCATTGAAATGTATGTAATGATTCTGACTTACTTTTCCAAACACAAAAATCAATAACTGAAATCAATAACTTCTTCTTTAGCAGATACATGATTTTGGTCTATTTGTCAATTTTGTAGTAATAACTAATTATCACATTGGTGGACTTATGTAGAATGCAAGTTAAAATACATATGTGCTTTAAACCCATTAGATTAGCATACTGATTTTTTTTAAGTGGCTGGTTGGATAGTGTATGAAAAAAATTAATTAGCATTTTATAGTCAGTAACATCACACTTCTTGCATTAAATATAGTCATGCAGGATACTGGATATGTAGTACTGGTGGGATCCATTGATAACAATTGGAACAAGACATGACTTCACTTAAAGCATAGCTTTCTTGTTAAATGAGATGAAAGAGAGTGTTCCCTGCTATGATATTATTATTTTTTATTTCTATATAAATTAAACTGCAGACCAAATCTTAAATGTCAATTTTTATGTCAAATATACTCTGGAATTAGGTAACATGTATTTTTAGAACTTTTTCCAATGATAGATCTTTAGGATTTTGCAAAATTATGGAAAACTCCCCAAATTTAGTCATAATCCATGGGTTGTTTGTTATGGGGTTGAGTCATGGAGTACCAGGGATGAAATCTTGGAACTTAATTGACATGAATGAAACTGTCGGTAAATTATATGGTCTACATTTTATTTTTTTACTCATATTTCCTTTTGTTCACAATTTCCTTGCATTTGGGATCTTTTATATGTAAACAAACATGCTATTGAATACAGACACTATGGGAACTGACCTAGAGAAATAGTAACAAACTTAATGGAAATTAAACCCGCATATAGTATATGAATTTTTTTAATGTTTATTTATTTATTTTGAGAGAGAGAGTGGGGGAGGGGCAGAGAGAGGAGAAAGAGAATCCCAAGCAGGCTCCATGCTCAGCAAAGAGCTCAATGCAGGACCATGAGATCATGACCTGAGCTGAAATCGAGTCAGATGCTTAACCAACTGAGCCACCCAGGCACTCTTAGTGTATGACTTTAGCAGTTTTAAGCAACAGGTCAAAATGCAATATAATGCTCTACAAACTGAAGATCTAAGGGCTGAGATAATGAGTCAAATAGAATAATTAGGATGGAGTAAGACTGATTTCTGAAATGTTCAAAGAATTGTTGGATTCTGTAGCTTAACATAAAAATACCCATGTGCTCTGACAGTTTTACACATCAACTTAATTACATGGAAGTACATTTCTTAGTTTTCCTTTTCACTTTAGGATCTGCCAGAGGAGAGATATGTGTGTGTGAGATTTGGAAGACAGAAGTGAAGAAGTAGCCTTTACCCTCTGAAAGTCAGCACAGGGGCAAGCACACTGCAGCTCACCCACTTTGTCACTGATCATCTGTCTTACACCAGACGGTGTGGGGCAGCGGGTGGGATTGCAGAAACTCCAAACCCCTCTGTATCTACCCCTTACTTTCTTCAAATCGTGGGCCAGAGAAAGAGCTTTCATTCTTTTACATCTCACTGCACTATCAAGATGGGAGGCCATGAGGGATAAAGGTGGGGTCAAGTATGTCTTCATTGTTTACAGTTGCTCTTGCTGTCCCCTGCTTCATGCCTCACTTTTCTTCTTGACTGTTCATACTCTTATAATATACAAACTCAACAACTTTCCATAGCAACTATAATTGCACACAGTGTATTCCCTATAGTTGGTCTACTATATCACTCAGAGCTGTTCTTCTACTCTGACTGAAACTTAAATTATAGAGAAATTCATACCAGAAAGTTCTAGAGGAACAGAGCCTTTTGAAAGGGTACTTTGAAATGTCTCTGGGCTACCTGGAATTTGTTATTTGCTTTAATTATAATTCAAGACATTAATGACCCTATGAACAGTGGTAATGTACACATGGTTAATACATGACAAAAACGTTACTTAAAATATCATCTGTAGACACCTGTAATCAACTGTTTATAGAAGGAATGGTTTTAGAGGACCAGGTACTTTTTGCCACCGAATATTTTATAAAAATAAGAAGCAAAATTGGTTTGGTTAGTGGCTTCTAAGTGTGCCAGAGGACTTTCCCTAGAAAGTACCTAATGAATTCAGAGTTTTAACTTTCCAGTCAAGGATAAGATAGGAATATGCTTCAATCTATGTCAGCCCTGAAATAAACTGTTATCTCCTGTAGCTATAGGACTGAGACTTCTGAAAACCAGCCTAAAACTGTTTTTGGCTACATTAAAAATCAATTAAATTTATAACTGCAGAATATCTCTTATGTTAAAATTAGGACATTCATTAGGAAGGAGTCTTTATGTGAACTTATGGATGGGATTATATGGAACAGATTCTGATAAAGTTGGGGAACTTGATTCCTAAATACTTCTGAGTCTCCTTTGCCTATAGAAACAACTTTTCCTCCTTTTTTTGAAAAAGCTAATCTCCATCTACCTAAGAAATCTGTAATGGCCTCTCCTGAAGTGGTGGAATTACAGGGGACTGAAAATCCTCTTCAAAACATGCTCTATAACCTCCTGTTGTTTCTAGACCTATAATCAGACTCTAGGTCCAGACAGTGAGGTTAAAAAATATGTAGCTTATGCATAAGTAGAAACCATACTGAAATGATTGAAAATTTTGACAATTTGTAGTATCATGAAGTAGGGGAATGGGTATGGAATGGATCCTTATGGTTGTTGGATCAGGTTAAGAGGCATAGCATGTAGGACTTAGTTAAATTTGTTGATATGGATATTTGAGTGGAGAGATTCTCGATTCAGTTTGAAATCTCACATGGCTGAGAGTGGCAGATACGTTAAAGAACTCATACAAAGTTACAAAACAAATACATAATGAACCAGGATCTGAGGCCAGAGTCAAGCTCCAAAGTCCTTGTTATTTATTTATTTTTTAATGTTTATTTCAGGGAGAGAGAGACAGAGCATGAGCAGAGAAGGGACAGAGAGAGAGGGACACATGGAACTCTAGCAGGCTCCAGGCTCTGAACTGTCAGTACAGAGCCCAATGCAGCCCTGAACTTATGAACCATGAGATCATGACCTGAGCTGAAGTCAGACGCTTAACCAACTGAGCTACCCAGACGCCCCTCCAGAGTCCCTGTTCTTAAGGGTTATGAGGTTAGAGACAAGAGGCTGTGGCTTCAGACACATTAGAGACCATAAATTTTAAGAAATAGTTATTATAAATGAGACAAGAAAGAAAGATTAGGATTTAGTTGATAAACCTTAGAGTTGATTTTTCCTATATCCTCACAACACTTTTCTTCTATTCTATATACATGTAGTCAAACGGTTTTCCTTTTCTAAAGAACATATTATATTTATTAGTGACAAGAAAAAATACTCCTTGAATCCTCATCAGATATTGTTAAAGAGGGGATCTGCAATGGACTGATAATATGATGTAAATCTTCTGATGAATGACTAGGGAGAAGATGAAGTGTTAAATCAAGGGACAAAAAAAGAGAGAGAGAATGAGCAAGCATAAATCTGTTCTTAAGCACTTGTAACACATTTTATATTTTCACAGGGAGACACACAGACACACACACATATGTGTGTATGTGTGTATACATATATATATCCACATATGTGTGTATGTATATATATACATATATATATGCACATTTTGTTGTTACTCTGTCCTATCCAATTGAACTCTTTGAGAGAGAGGAAACATAGGAAAGCATTAAAAATAACTGTGTAAATGGCCAAACCCAGACCAATATACATAGTGTTCCAAGAGTGAGAGCTTTTACCTTTTCCTATGTTCTAGGTAGAGATGCTGAGTAGAATGGGCAAGATAGAAATATACCACTGTAATATGCTTTTCTAAACTGGAAAACATATAACTGGAAGACATATAATACTTAGGCTGCATTTACATGTTCTAGTAAGTACACATATGAAGTTGATCCTTATACATAATAGCAAAGTTATTTCCCTTTATAAACTTAATATTCTGTGACATCACCTTGTCTAAATTATTTAGATATTCTTTTTTTTAGTGTTTATTTTATTTTTGAGAGAGAGATAGAGAGTGCATACGAGTGGGGAGGGATGGAGAGAGAGGAGGACAGAGGATCTGAAGTGGGCTCTGCGCTGACAACAGCAAGCCCAATGTGAGGCTTGAACTCATGAACCATGAGATCATGACCTGAGCCAAAGTTGGATGCTCAACTGGCTGAACCACCCAGGCTCCCCTAAATTCTTTATATTTTCTAAAGAGGAGATAATAGACATAACAGTCTCCACCTCTAATTATGTTTTAATGTTTTAATTTATTTTCATAGAGTTTTCCTCATTATTATATCAGTTTTATATTTCTGCATACAAATTACCACAAAATCAGCAGATTAAAATAATAAATGAAAAACCATTTATTGAACCATATATATTGCCATATATGAAAAACCCACAGCTAACATCTTACTCAATAATGAAAGACTGAAAGCTTTTCCTCTAAGATCAAAAACAAGACAAGGATGTCCACTTTTGCCTCCTTTGTTCAGCAAAGTACTGGAAGTTGTGGCCAGAGCAATGAATCAAGAAAAAGAAATAAGAGCATCTACACTGGAAAGAAAGAAAGAAATAATCCCTGTTCTTAGATAATGTGATCTTATGTGTAGAAAATCCAGAAGATAGCACAAATTCAACAAGTTGCAGGATACAAAATCAACATACAAAATCAGTTGTTTCTACATATTAGCAATGGGCAATATGAAAAGAAAATAAAGAAAACCATTTCATTTACAATAGCACCAAAAACAATAGAATACTTAGGAATTAGCTTAACCAAGCAGGCAAAAGACTTGTACACAGATAACTATGAAACACTGCTGAAAGAAATTAAATAAGACATAAATAAATGAAAAGATATCCTGTGATCATGGATTGCAAGATACAATATTGTTAAATGTTGATACTTCTCAGAGCTATCTACAGATTCAATACAATATCTATCAAAACCCCAATGATGATTTTTGCAGAAATAGATGGAAAAACCCATTCTAAAATGCATATGGAATCTCAAGGGAACCCCAAAGCCCAAACAATCTTGAAAAAGAACAAAGACATAGGTCTTATACTTTTTAATTTCAAAACTTCCTACAAAGTTATAGTAATCCAAACTGTGTGGTCCTATCATAAAGATAGACATATAGACCAATGGAACAGAATAGAGAGCCCTGAAATAAACGTTCATGTATTTTGTCAAACGATTTTTGACATGGTTGCCAAGGACATTTGATAGGGACAGGGCAGTCTTCTCAGCAAATAGTGTTCAGGAAACTGGATTCACACATACAAAATAATGAGGTTGGACCCTTAGCCATATCATATAGAAAAATTAACTCAAAGTGGATAAAAGAACCTAACGTAAGAGCTAAAACAATAAAACCGTTAGAAGAAAACATAGGGGAAAATCCTCACAACATCAGATTTGGAAATGATTCCTTGGATAGCACACCAAAAAGATAGGCAATAAAAGAAAAAAAAAGAATAGATCATTTGGATTACATCAAATTTAAAACCTTTTACATCAAAGGACATTATCAAAAGAGTAAGAGGGCAACCCATAGAATGAGAGAAAACATTTACAAATCTTAAATCTGTTAAAAAATGAACATCCAGGGGCGCCCGGGTGGCTCGGTCGGTTAAGCGTCCGACTTCGGCTCAGGTCACGATCTCACGGTCCGTGAGTTCGAGCCCCGCGTCGGGCTCTGGGCTGATGGCCCAGAGCCTGGAGCCTGCTTCCGATTCTGTGTCTCCCTCTCTCTCTGCCCCTCCCCCGTTCATGCTCTGTCTCTCTCTGTCTCAAAAATAATAAAATAAACATTAAAAAAAAATTAAAAAAAAAAAATGAACATCCAAAGGTGCCTGGGTGGCTCAGTTGGTTGGGTGGCCGACTTCACATCAGGTCATGATCTCACAGTTTGAGTTCGAGCCCGGCATCAGGCTCTGTGCTGACAGCTCAGAGCCTGGAGCCTGCTTTCGATTCTGTGTCTCCCTCTCTGCCCCTCCCCCACTCACACTCTATCTCTCAAAAATAAATAAACATTAAAAAAATTAAAAAAAAAGAAATGAACATCCAGAATATATAAAGAGCACTTACAGCTCATCAATAACAAAATAACTCAATTTCAAAATGAGCAAATGACTTGAACAGACATTATTTCAATGAAGATATATAAATGGCCAATAAGCACATGAAAAGATGTTCAACATCAGTAGTTATTAGGAAATGCAGATGAAAACCACAATGAGATTATACTTTACACACCTTAGGATAACTATTATTGAAAAACAATTTAAGGGGCACCTGGGTGGCTCAGTCGGTTAAGCGGCCGACTTCGGCTCAGGTCATGATCTCGCGGTCCATGAGTTCGAGCCCCGCGTCAGGCTCTGTGCTGACAGCTCAGAGCCTGGAGCCTGTTTCAGATTCTGTGTCTCCCTCTCTCTGACCCTCCCCCATTCATGCTCTGTCTCTCTCTGTATCAAAAATAAATAAACATTAAAAAAAAAAATTAAAAAAAAAAAAGAAAAACAATTTAAAAAAATAAAGAAAGAGAAAGAAAAAAGGAAAAGAACCACTGTTAGGCAGCATGTGGAGAAATTAGGACTCTTGTGCATTGCTCACAGGAATATAAAGTGATGCAGCTACTATGGAAAACTCTGGCAGTTCCTCAAAAAAAGAAACATGGAAATAACATGTGATCCAGTAATTCCAGTTCTGGATATATCCCCAAATGATTTGACAGCAGGAACACAAACAGATATTTGTATACCAATGTTGAAAGCAGCATTATTCAAAATAGCCAAAAGGTGGAAATAACCCAAATGTCGATTGACAAATGAATGGATAAATAAGATTTGATATATACATATAGTGAAATATTATTCAGCCTCAAAAAAAATGAAATTCTGATACATGCTACAACATAGACAAATGTGAAGACATTATGATAAGTGAAATAAGTCAGACACAAAAAGACAAATATTATATAATTCCTCTTATATAAAGTGCCTAGACTAGTTAAACTCAGAGAGATAGAAAGTAAAATAGTGGTTTCTGGGGCTTGGGTGGAGGAAATAATGGGGAGTTCTTGTTTATTGGGCACAGAGTTGCAGTATGAGATAATGAAAAGTTTCTGGAGATGCACTGTGGTGATTCACAACTCTGTGAAATATATTTAATGTTAGTGAACTTTACACTCAAAATGGTTAAAATGGTACAGTTTATGTATGCATATTTTATCACAATTAATGAACACAATATACCGTTACTGTCTCACAATTCTATAGGTTAAAATTCTCAGGTTAGGTCTTATATGACTGAAATAATGGTGTTACTTAAGACCATGATCTTAAGACCAAGGATCACTTGCAAGCTCATTCATTGTTGGGTTAACTCAATTTCTTGCAGTTACACAACTGAGGTCCCCATTATCTTATACATCTTCAGTTGGGAGCCGTTCTCAGCTCTCATAGGTTTGCTATTCTGCCCTGCCGTGTGACATATTGGAAACATGATACTTTGCTTCTTCTAGGCTAGCAGGAGAGTATCTGTCTCCTTTAAAATCTTGCCTGATAAATTGGGTCCATTCAGCTGGTCTCTAATCAGAAACCCTATGGAATTTATGATTAACTCTAATTCAACTCAGTAGAAACATTGATTATTTGCAAAATCCCTTTTGCCACAAAATATATATTAGTCTTGTGAGTAATATCCCATAATATTCAAAGGTCCTGCCCACACTCAAAGACAGGAGATATTATACAAGGTATGTTCCACAGGAATGGGGATCTTGACAGACATCTTAGAATTTTGACTACTCTATTATTAGGCCCATTACTATAAGAGAGATCCACTTTTAATTCTAAAAGGTACAATTCACAATACAAATATAACACATGTCTATTCTAAATAACAAAACAGCTATTTTATAAGGAAAAAATATAAAGAGAAGTTTCAAGAAGACAGAAATAAAAGCATGATAATAAGAAGAGAATTTAACATATCGCTTTCAATACAAGACAGTCCAAGTCGACAAAAATAAGAAAAGTTATAGAAGGCTTAAACTTCATCAGTAAGGTAGAGCATATGGATATATATTGAATTTTACATACTGATAATGGAGTGTGATATCGGAATACACTTTCTTCTCAAGACAATAAGCAACTTTAAAAAAATTGATAGTGTTTAGGACATCATGGAAACATAAATAATTTTAACAAATTAGAAATATTTTAAACATTAGCTGATGACAAAGCAACAAGTTAGAAATTATTAATGAATAAAAATATCCTTCCAACAAAGAATATTTTTAAAAGCTTATTAAACAAAATCTGATTGAAAAGAGAATCACTAAAATGTAAAAAAAAATTAAATTTAAACTAAAAATTTTAATTTTAAAATTCCTAAAAAATAACAACAATAAAAACATCCATATAGTCATCTATGCGCTGCATTGAAATCACTGATCAGAGGAAAAATAATAGCCCCAGGCACTCATCTTATTAAGATTAAAAAGTGAAAATAAAGAAAATAATTTCCCCAAAAAAAATTAGAAAGGAAGAGCAAAAGAATGTATAAGGAATTGGTAAAAATGAGAGAAATTAACAGGGTAGACAATAGAGAAATTATATAACAAATGAATAAATCAAATTCTAGGTTTTTTTTTTTTAATTAACAAAATATACAAACCACTACATAACTTGTGAGAGAAAAGAGAAGATAAAGATACAACTAAAATACCCCTTGGTCCTAAGACCAGCATTTTATTTTTTTAATGTTTTATGTTTTTTAATGTTTTAATGTTTATTTATTTGTTTGTTTGTTATGTTTATTTATGAGTGGTGGTGGTGGGTGAGGGGCAGAGAGAGAGAGAGAGAGAGAGAGAGAAAATCCTAAGCAGGCTCCACACTGTCCAGCTTCACTGACTGACACACTCAGGAGTCCCTGAAAGCACCTTACATAACATGGAATGAATAAAGACTTCTCCACTAAGATTAAGAGCAACCTCCATTGCCACTCAATACTGTACTGGAAGTATTAGTACAATTAAACAAGAGAAAACAATTAGAGGAATGAATCACTGGAAAAGAAATAAAATTATCTTTTTTTAAAGATGATATAATAGTAAAGCTGAAAAATGAATCTATTATACAACTAACTCAAGAAATATAAGAACACAGAAAAATAGGATATAAAATTAACATACAGAAATCAACATCTTTTATGTACACAATTAATAACTTGTCAGAATATATAATGAAAGAAAGAACCCCATTTGTAACAGCAGCAAAGATAGGATATTTAGTAATAAAATTAACAAGAAATGTAAAAAAATTATATGAATGTATATGATGAAATTGTTTTAAGCTGTGAAAGATACAAAATGATAATAAACAAAAGTGAAGACATTTATTGGTTTTGGATAGAAGGACAAGCATCATAAAATTTATGTTCTGCTTATTTTATAAATTTTATACAATCCAAGTAAAAATAATACAAATTATTATTATTATTATTATTATTATTTTGGTGGAGTTAAGGTAATATGAAGAAAAGCAAACTTGTAAGAAAAGACAGGGAAACACTGGGGAAAAAAAACTATAAGGACATTTAATTTTCCCAGGTATTAAAATATAGTATAACTTACTTAATTAAAATATTGTTCTGGGGGTGCCTGGGTGGCTCAGTTGGTTCAGTGTCCAACTTCCGCTCAGGTCATGATCTCACAGTTTGTGGTTCCTGGATCTGAGCCCCGCATCAGGCTCTGTGCTGACAGCTAGAAGCCTGGACCTTGCTTGGGATTCTGAGTCTCCCTCTCTCTCTGTCCCTTCCCTGTTCACACTCTGTCTCTCTCTGTCTCTCAAAAATAAATAAAACGCTAAAAAATTTTTAAATATTGTTGTTCTGGCATATGAATGGACAAACTTTGCATCAGAACAGAAGAGAAAAAAAAAACGAAAGGAAGAAAAAGTCTAAAAATACACATAAGTACACAATTAAAATACATAAAAAAGGCCTTTAGGTCACTCACAATCAGAAAATGAAAATTAAAACATATTATCACATCTATCAAATTGACGCACATTTAAAAGAATGACAACACCTTTTATTGGCAAGTCAGTGGGAAACCAGGCATTCACATATAGCTTCTGGTGGCCACGCAAATTGGCTTAGTTAAGCGTCTGACTTTGGCTCAGGTCATGAACTCACGGTTCATGGGTTAGAACCCCGGTTGGGTTCTGGGCTGGCAGCCTGAAGCCTGCTTCAGATTCTGTGTTTCCCTCTCTCTCTGTCCCTCCCCTGCTCACACTCTGTCTCTCTCCTTCAAAAATGAATAAATTTTAAACATTTTTAAACTTTCTATAGTTGAAAATATTAGAACAAATCTTTCTAAATATTTAATAAACTATTTTTTAAAGATATTTATTTATTTATTTATTTGAGAAAGAGAGAGAGAGAGAGCATGAGCATGCACAAGCGGGGGAGGGGCAAAGAAAGAGAAGGAGGCAGAGAACCTGAAGCAGGCTTCCAGCTGTCAAGGCAAAGCCTACATGGGGCTTGAACTCATGAAACCTGAGATCATGACCTGAGCTGAAGGTAGACATTTAACTGACTAAGCCACCCAGGCACTCCTAATATTTAATAAACTCTTTAAATCCACACTTTATTGTATGTAAAAGTAGTCCATTCTCTGGGAGAAAAAAAGCAAATAAAGTATATTTTATTATTTATAAATGGTTATTTTATTCATAGCCCTACTTTATTATCTGCCAAATATATATGTTATATAAATATTGTAACTATAAGCTTTAATCACTCAGTTTTATACCTGTATAACTATGAAAAATCGCATACATCAATGAGTGGTTTCCATCCTAAAGTACGGTAGTAACTTGTTCGTTACGCCCCATTAGTGAATCTATGCTTGAGCACTGGTTATATTCAAGCAGAATTGTTTAAAAGTTATAGGAATATCAATGTAGAAGATAATTAAATGTGTACAGAATCTATTAATGTGTATAATTAAGATAGAACATCATTGTAGTTTATTATGAAATTATAATATCCTGTAATCATCCTGAAAGGGACTGCTTGTCATGTCGTATTATTTAATTATGGCCAAGTAGTTCATATAACTTGAAGTTGCAGTGATTAAAACAATTAGTATAGAGTTAGGCCAAGTTATAAAAGTTATAATAAAAATATGAACAAGTCAAAATGTGAGCATAAGACCTAGATTTTAACATGCATCATTTCTTTAGAAATGGATTAAATTTATTCTATTGCACTGTTCTCAATTAGCAGTGTTCCATCCCACTTAGTAGTTGTTAGTGCAAAATATTTGAAAATACTGCTATGTACTGTAGAACTGCTAAATCTAAATGAAAACTTATGAGAGGAAACATGTCAATAAATGTATAAATAATGTCTCTTACTGGCTATGTAATCAATCTCTCTATGCCTCAGAGTCCTGATAATCCTCAAAATGTTTTATCATGAAGATAAACTAGATAGACAGATAGACAGATAGATATGATAAATAGTGAGTGTAAACTATTATTTTTGTTGCTATTAATATTATTACTATTACTACATACAATTACTACTATTACTACTGATTTTTTATCCTGCTTCTTTCTTTTACACATTTTATTTGTCTATCTGCTTAGAACTCAAAAAACGACATTTTATTGCCTTACTGATTTAATGCACCAGGAATGCATTCTTTCCTTTCATTAAGTGTAATGACTAACAGGATATAGGACTTGAATGATCCTTGAAGTTGAGTCTACAAATGATGTGTGAACTACATGATTGCTAAAATAATTGTTCTTCCTTTGTGTCGTGGTCACCCTTATACAAAGAATAGAAGTGATCACATATGGCTCCATTGGTCTTCACAGAAACTCATTCTTAAACTCACACATGATGTTTAAAATCTTATTTCAAGACACTTTTAGAAAAGGGGACTCTATAAATGCAAGCAATTTCCTCCTCTCTCTCCTATATCATCAATATTTCTGTTCCACTGGTGGTTTTGACAAGGGTGGTCTTTGTGGAGTGGCAGAAATACAGCTATGAATGCAATGGGTTCAAGAGAGAAGGGAAAAAAATTGAATTCAGTATGTGTGAGCATTATTTTGTGAAAATTACTTCTAAAGGCAAGAAATGGGAGGCAGAAACATTTGTAGAGTAAACAGAGAGGTTTTGTTTGTGTTTGTTTTCTAATATATTTGTCTTCACAGTAAGCGTAGAAGAGACAAATTCATTTGGTATGGAAGTCTTGTCTGGAAAAGTCTTGTCTGGAAGTCTTGTCTGGAAAGGAAGTCTTGTCTGGAAAGACTGTGTATCAGAGTAGTCCACGAAAATGACAAAGAAGGTGGGCTTAAATGCCCAGCTCTTTCCCACTTTCCACTTGTCAAAATACGTCCCTAGTCTTTCTCAGTCCCCCATCATCAGAGGACTGTATCAAATGTCCCCTTAGGGTATTGCTCAGGAAACCAGATCTGCATCCTGAGATGTGAAGTTTCATCCAAGACAGAAGTGGCAAATTGGAGGCAGAACATTAATAAGAAGGAAAGATCAAAGGAGTCTCAAAAGTTGCAAAAGTTTATAACCCCAACAGTGCCTCACATTGTGGGACCCAAGGAAGTTAACAAAAATCCCCTACCCCTGGACAAACAGAGCAAGCCTAACTATTTTGTGCTACACCCATCATCTCATGTATAACCGCCACATGACCTACTTATTGCTTAAAACACTCCCCCACCCTAGTCAAGCTGCTGAGCACACCCTTACTGGAAACCAGCTCATATAGGAATGCGGAACCCCTAACCACCAAAGAATGTAAACCCTGCCTTTTGCCCACCAAACTTACCCGCCAATTCTGACCAGAGTGATAGGCTAGTTCAAACAGTTACTATAGGGTAAATTGTAATTCAGTTGGCCACCTGCATGTGGACTGGCATGACTATGCAACTTTCTGTGTGTGTTACAATCTCATTGGCCACTGGCCCCTATAAAACTGCTACGCCTTTTAACCTAGGGGTCCAGGTCCCTGCTCTGCTGTGTTGGGTATACTTGGGCCCAACCTCGAGCTTTCAAATAAACCCTCCTGCGTTTGCACCACTATCGGCTTCTTGGTGGTCTCTCAGATTCGAAATCAGGGGCATTACAACATTTAGCATGTCTAATTCTCCTTCCCTGTATTATTTTTCTCCTCAGCACATATTGATTTGTGAATGTGAGCTCCACTAGCCAAGGCTGGGGGACCATGGTATTATTTGTTTTTGTTTTTTCATTGCTGTATATCTAGTTCTTGCTGTACATTAGGTGCTCAGGAAATATTTGTTGAAAGAATGAAGCACTCTAGGAGATTCACTTGAACTTACCCATATTAAAAAGGATGTATCAAAACATCAAATCACATGCAAATGAACTACAGGGCAGCAAGACCAACAATACTAGGGAACCAACTAAAACAACCCCCACCCTACCTCAGATCTTCAAATCAAACATTTACTTACCTATTCTGACAATATTCAGGATTCTCACATTATAGGTCCATGGCAAAGAAAAAAAAATCATGAAAAAACAGATTATTCCTTCTTGGTTTTGGTCTGCAAAATCTGAAAGTTATCTTGAGTGTAGCTTATATTTGGGGACTTATAGAAGCAGAGGTGAATTTCACTTCGGTAGGTTTCTGAAATATCGAATGAATGCTTAAAATGCATTCAACTGTGGCAAAAGCAATTCCTATTGAAACAGTATCTGAAATAAAAAATTTCCTCTGGTTTTTGCCCAGATGAATTGAGTCAGAACTGCAAATTCATGTCTGCTTCCTCGATATGTCTTGACTTTGAATTTTAACTGTGAAGATGTTTGTCACAGTATGTTTGAGACAGCCATGGTGGGAAATATCTTCCCATTTTGGCTTGACGTGGCACATTAGACAACAGGATTCTATTTAACAATATACAGTGGTAACAGAAACTATGGGAATTCTTCCAGATTGATTATTTTCATAGGCCTCTGCGTCCCAACTTGGAAACCAATGGGAAGATATATTTATTTTAATGAGAACATGCTTTCCTGTAGTGAATTTTTATAGCAAGGAAATAGAGATGTCATTGCTAACGGGGGGAAAAAAAGACCTCTGAGGTCTCAGCTCATCCAGCTCTCTTGATTTGAGATGCCATTAACCACTAAATTAATGCAAATATAGCTTAATGAAATGTTTCTCATACTGTGATCATAAAATATCCCTGCAAAATGCCACTCTGCACTTAATAAATATGAGAGCCAAACCAGAATACCCCACATATTGATTTTCAAAAAATATGAATATTTCCCACAGGCTTCTCAAACACTCAGAAGATCAACACAAGCCTCAAAGGTCAGTCTAATTATAAGATGAATTTGGATTGATTTAACATCATCTCTGTCAGATGGATGGCAACAAATTCAATGATGCTAAGTTTGATTACAGGGAGACCATATATCAGGACGCCAGATAAAATCTATGTCAGAAACAGTGTTAACCACATGACACTGATTATGGGACCCTCACTGAAGGAAAAGTTTTTTCCCACTCTGTTTGACCAGTTTCTGTGGGCATATACAAAACCAAAGGCACTTTACATGTGTTTCATACACTGGTGAGGTACTGACATTTAGAGTAAGCCTTTAAAAACTTTCATAGCAGTTTGACATTGCTACATCAACTAAATATCATATTTCTCCTACTAATTAAGTTTTTAGCATTTTAGAGAAGTTTTGGAATGGACTGGATTGGAGACCAAAAAATGATAATAACTCTTAATCAAAGATGTCTTGAGAAATGCGGTCTTAGGGTTTATATTTGCTTTAGGGGCAAACTGAAGAGCACTCACTGAGGATAAATCAGAGATGGTTTGCCTGAAATGTGATGTGGGATATGAGGGTGGAGGATGAAAAAAATCTAACCTCAGCCCCCAAAAGCATTATGTGGTTGGTATTAGATGCATAAAACTCTTAAGATCAATCCAAACTGACAAGAGATAGTAACATTTGAAGGATACGATCTTGGAAGTTACAGTACTGTTGATTTTACAAATATTTTCTTTGTATGGCTGTTTGGGATCAAAAGAGGAGAAAGTAGTGTAAATTGGGTAGAAGGAAGAAGAACATTATCATAGATTTCAAGAATATAAATATTCTCTGAATATAGAAACTATGTTACCTTCTCAATGTGTAATGAATGGTATTAGCCAGCTGTTCAATTCACCAGCTCATAAAAACTGAGTAGATTTGGGACTTCTGAACCCTTAACAAAGTGTTTTGGGCATATGAAAAAGTATTATAAATGAAAATAAAATCTAACAAAATTAATTATAATCCCCATGGCAGGAATGATTTGTATAGAGTATAAAAGGGAACTTTGAATATTCAGCTGTACACTGTACTAGATGGGTATGATAAAAAGAAGATTCTGGATCTGACAATGCCTCTCCTTGTCCACCATGTAAAAATCCTTTATCCTTCAAATTTTGGATCAAATATTACCTTCTATGAGAAACCTTCCCATCGTATCTTGGGCAGACTTTCTGCCCCTTTAATATACCTCCATTTTATCAGTTACCTTATCCTATTATTATCATTTACATATATATTTTTTCTTTTTAATGCAGGCTGTATCCTGGCTGCAGGCAGGCAGATTTTCTCTCTCCTTATCTTTGTAGCTCTATTTCTACCATATGGGGATTTCTTTGAAGTTGGTTCCTGTTAAATAATTGACAAGAGTGTTCTGGCCTTTGTAGAGCAGGAGTGGTACTTGGGTTTGCATAAAGGGCTATAATATTAATGATGATTATGATAGATAACATACTGATCACTTAACATATGTTAGACATTGTTCTAAGGAAATTATTGGTATAAATTCATTTAATTCTCCTACCTGTTAGTGACAGAAACTCAAAATAAGTGTAGTTTAAACAAAAGAGAATATTATTTCTCTTATATAAAAAAGCCAAAGATGAACTTCTATAATGGAAAAGTGGTAGAATGAAGAGGTTTAGTCACTCCCCCACAGATAATAGATCCAATCTTGAGAAATATATACCGTTTAAAACAGGGGTAAAAGACATGAGAAAGCATTTGAAGCATACAGGAGCCAGAACAGTTTACTCTTGAAATATTTCAATTAGAAAAGATACATAATGCAAGCTTGCACCTTTCTTGGCCAAGGGCACTCCCTAGCACTCATGGCTACAGTGGATAAAAACCAAAGACTGACTTACTCCACTTGAGGAGGCAGAAATGAATTTTAGGGCTGAAAACACAGGTGGAAAGTTAAGAGAGATATCCTAATGCAAGAGAGCTCCAGGAGAGCTGACCCAACACCTGAATGACTGTTCAATTAAGCATACACAAGAACGTCTGCTGAGAATTGGGTAAAGACAAACAGAAAAACAAAACAGGGAAAGATCAGAAAGGATCTCAGTTTAAATTAGTGAATTTGTTCCGTTGTTTTTCTTCTCTTCATTGTTTTTAACTGAATGCATTCCCCAGCTATTTGCAAGTTGGTTAAAGCAAAGTTGAAGAAACCTTATTTTCTTGAGGTATAGAAAGACAAAAGCAAAGGCTGGCAGAGACATCAGAAAATTAAAATAGATTCCCAAGAAGTAAGAAAATCACAAACATGGTGATATCTGAAATACGAGTCTACAATCTGCCCAAATCCCTGGTGGATGTCAAATCATGCAAACCTAAGGGAGATCATCAAGGAGACATGGTAAATGAAATAAAAGAAACCAGAGACCGATTCTGTAAGAACTGAGCAGAGATATCAGCTACTGCACACCTGGTGAGACAGAATTTCTAGTTTGATTCTAAGCAAATTAATTGTTAATAGAATAATAATAGAAAGAAGAAGAAGAATCAAAAAGCCAAGTCTTCTCTAAAGAACACAGAAGGATAGACACTATATTATCTGAAATGTATAGTTTTCAACCAAAAATTACTAGACATACAAAAAAATAAGAAAATGTGATGTCTATTAAAAATTAGTAAAAATAACATTAAGGCAACTACTATATTGTGTTTGAATAATTTCTAAAATGACTCCAATAAGGAAACAGATGGGAAACCACAACAAAGAAATTGAAACTTGTTTAAATAGAAAATTTGAAGGTGAAAGTATAACTTAAGCAAAAATTTATGAAATGTTCTCAGCAGTAAACTGGAGTTTTCAGAATTAGTAAAGTCAAAGTTAGATAAATAAAAATTACCTAGTCCAAAGAATAGAGATAAAAAAATATGGGTAAACAGTACACAAAACCACAAAAATGTGAAGAATAGTGCCAAACAATATAACATGCATGTAATTGGAGTCCTAGAAAAAATGGAGAGATATAAAAGGGTAGGAAAAACATGTAAAAATAATGGGTGGAAATTTGCCAAATAAGATTGAAAACATTAATTTATAGAACCAGAAATTCATTGAACCCTTAGCAATGTCACCATAAAGCAAAACCCTCCTAAATACCTCAGAGTTAAACTGTTGAAAAGCAAAGATAGTGAGAAATTCTTAAAAACAGATAAAAGAATTTATATAACAGGGGATGATGTTTGATAAATGACTTTTCCTCATAATCAGTGGAGGCCAAAGATATTAAAACAACATACTTAAAGTAATGGTAACGGAAAGCAAGGCTGTCAACCAAAAATTCTATATCCAGTGCAACTATCTTTCAAAGTGAAGATTAAAAAAAGATATTTTCAGGTAAACAAAAATGGGTAAAAAAATGATGTAGACAGTCATGTGAATTGATAAAGGACATTCTTCATGTTCAGGGGAACTGGGAACAGATAGTGACCCATATTTCTAAAGAAGGGATGAGAAACACTAGAAACACTAAATGCATGCGCAAATATAAAAAGTTATATCTAGGAAAACATATTGGTAGTTCTTCAAAGTAAAGAATTAACATATCACCTAGAATTCTACTTCTAGATATATACACCAAGGAACTGAATACAGTTATTCAAACACATGTACACACATGTTCATAGTAGCACTATTCACAATAGCCAAACAGGTGAAAACAATCCATATACCTACAATGGGATATTACTTTCCCATAAAATGGAGTACAGATACATGCTACAATGTGGACCAACCTCAAAAATATGATGTTAGAGGAAAGAAGTCAAGCAAAACAGGTCACACATTGTATGAGTCTATCTATATGAAATAGAATAAGTACACCCATAGAAACAGAAGCCGATTAGTGATTATCAGGGGTTTTGGGGGTCAGGAAGAGAGAGAGAGACAGAAGAACCATTGGCTCAGTTGTGACCATGTGATGTTCAGCATCACATACTATTTGTATTGCAAGACATCACTCATTTAATAAGTTAAAATTTATTAGAAATGTTTGTTCATCTTGTGGAACACTAGCAGAACAAGTTACTCTAAATTCAAGGTTTTACTCTATGGTTATACGTTCAATCTATTATAATACAATAGACTGGTTTGAAATGTATGAAGAAAATATTGTTTCAGATAAGTGGTTAGAAAATGAATATTTTATCAGCTTTTTCATGTAACTTTTAATATTCCTCTTTGATTGAAAACCAAACTCCACAAGTGATAGTGACTTAAAGGTTCATTGCATTGTCAAATCTGAAACCACATGATGAAATTTTCAAAATTCATTGGTCTATTTTGCACTTTGAGTATTTTGACACATGCATGTTTTGTAGCAACAGGCATTGGTGATTTGGAAAATTGGGTCATTGAGTGATGTAAAATTTTCAAATATTAAGACATTTATTATATGACATAAAAATCATATTTATTAATACAACCATTAGCTTCATCAGAGAATACTTTAAATTGGGGTGGCTGGGTGGCTTAATTGATTAAGCGTCTGACTCTTGATTTTGGTTTGGGTCATATCTCCTGGTTCATGAGTTCAAGCCCTCGATCTCAGTGTAGAGCCTGCTTGGGATTCTCTCTCTGCCCCTCTCCCACTTGCTCTCTCTTTCAAAATAAATAAATAAACTTTTAAAAATAAACAAATAAATAAATAAACTTAAAAAAGAAAATAAAAGACTTTAGATAACAATATGTTATTGTTAGATAACATATGTTATTAAGCTCATTGTGGCAGGTACAGGTTTTTCGAAATTCTAAATTTCATTTGGAAACTCAGTGTTGATCTTTAGCAGTAAATATTATCAATTGTTTTCTTTGAAATGACAAGCTTGATTCATTCATTTTTAACAAAATATTTGCCAAAGACACATATCTGGATAATAATAATGATAATGATAATAACAATAAACCCAGTACACCAATATCTCTCATGAATACAGACACAAAATTTCTTAATAAAATACTAATAAAATGACTGGGGCTCCTGGATGGCATCCTACTCTTGAAATCAGCTCAGGTCGTGATCTCAGGGTTCCCTAGGAGTTCAAGCCCCAGGCTGGGCTCTGAGATGACAAGGTGGAGCCTGCTTGTCACTCTGTCTCTCCCTCTCTCTGCTCCTTCCCTGCCTCCACTTTCTCTTTCTCAAAATAGATAAATAAACTTTAAAAAATATTTAAAAAATTAAATACTAACAAATTGAATTAAAAATATATAAAGTGGATAATAAATTATGACTGATTGGGGTTTATCCTAGGAATAAAACATAACTTTAGAATAAAAACATCAACTGATACATTCTATCACATGTGGAGAATAAATGAAGAAAGCCATATGATCATCTCAATAGAGATCATCTCAATAGGCCAATTATTTGACAAAACTTACCACACATTCATGATAAAAACTTTCAGTAAATTAGGAATAAAAGAAACTAGCTCAGCATGTTAAGGAGCATCCACCAAAGCACCACAGCTATCACTCTTCTTGGTGAAAAAGACTAAATGCTTTTATCCTTAGATCAGAAGGTGTGATGTTCTTTTCCATCATTTCTATTCAAAATTATACAAGAGATTCAAGCCAGGGTAATAAAGAAAGAAAAAAAAAAAGGAATACATATTGTAAAGGAAGAAGCTAAACTACCTTCAGTTGTAGATGACATGAACTTATATCTAGAAAATGCTAAACAATCTACAAGAAAAAGTACAAGAATGAATAAGTTTAGCAAAGTCACAGTATATAAAGTTAATATACAAAATAATTGTGCCAATTTATTAACATTAAACATCTATAATAGGAAATAAAAATACATTTCCATATTTCAGTATTCTGAAACATGAAATACTTAGGAATGTATTTAACAAAATATGCATAGATATTATACACTGAAAACTATAAAATATTGCTAAAATAAAGACCTAAGGAAATTGAAAGATATACCATTCCTTTGGAATCAGAGACAGAATATTAGTAAGATGCTATTTTCTCCCAGTTAATCTTTAACTCTTTGGATTTAATGGCAATCAAAATAATTTTGAGCATTTCTGAGGAAATTCACAAGATGATTCAGTTTACATGAAAATGCAAATGACCTGGCATAGCAAAGCCATGCTGACAGCAAAGAACAAATTTGAAGCATTAACAACATCAGATTTCATGAGTTACTATAAAGTTACAGTAATGAAGACAATGAATATTTGCAAAAGAGTATTACTATAGATCAATGGAGTAGAATAGAGTCCAGAAATAAACTCACTCACGTGATAAATTCATTTTTTCTTTTTTTTTAAACGTTTATTTATTATTGAGAGACAGACACAGAGCGTGAGCAGGGGAGGGGTAGAGAGAAGGGGAGACAGAATCCGAAGTAGGCTCCAGGCTCTGAGCTGTCAGCACAAGCCCGACGAGGGGCTCAAACTCAAACTGCAAGATCATGATCTAAGCCAAAGCCGGTCACCCAACCAACTGAGCCACCCAGGCGCCCCTAAATTAATTTTTAATTAAAGAGTCAAGGCAATTCAAATAGGGAAAGTATTCTTTTCAGTAAATAGTGTTGAAACTACTAGATACTGATTTCGGGGCACCTGGGTGGCTCAGTGGGTTGAGCGTTCGACTTCAGCTCAGGTCATGGTCTTGAGGCCCGTGATTTCCAGCCCCGCGTGGGGCTCTGTGCTGACAGCTCAGAGCCTGGAGCCTGTTTCGGATTCTGTATCTCCCTCTCTCTCTGACCCTCCCCCATTCATGCTCTGTCTCTCTCTGTCTCAAAAATAAATAAACGTTTTTTAAAAAAAGAAACTACTAGATACTGATATGGAAAAAAAAACATAGACTTATCTCACACAATCTACAAATCTTCAAAAGAATCATAGACATAAATGTAAAAACTAAAACTTTAAAAATTCTAGAAATAAATATAGGAGAAAACCTTTGTAACATTGGGGTACACAAAACTTTCTTGCATAGGACAGAAAAAACACAAATCTTACTCTGCTCTTTGAAAGACACTATTAACACTACAAAGTTACAGACTGGGAGAAACTATTTGTGCTACATAGATGAACAAGGAATTTTTGTAAAAAATAAATAACTCTTACAATTCAGTAAGCAGGCAACTTCAAAATGGACAAATTGTTGAACAGACACTTTACCAAAGAAGATATATGAATGGCTATTAAATACATAAAAGATGTTACCATTGTTATTCAAGGAAATGCAAATGAAAGCCACAATGATAAAACAGCATAACTAAATCCTAGTAACAATGAGATTCCATTACAATGACAAAAATGAAGATTAACCATTCCAAATGTTGGTAAGGATATGGAACAACTGGAACTTCAGTTGTTGAAATGTAACATAGCATAACTGCACTGGAAAAGAATTGGACAGTTTCTTAACAATGGAAAGTTAAGCATACACTTAGCATAAGACACTCCCTCCTATTTATACAGAAAAAGCAAAACTTGTGTCTACTCTAAGACTTAGAATGTTCAGATGAACATAGGGGAAAGGAAGGAAAAATAAAAACAGAGAGGGAGGCAAACCGTAAGAGACTCTTAAATACAGAGAACAAATTGAGGGTTGCTTGCAGGGAGGTGGATGAGGGGTGGGTTAATGCGTGAGGGGCATTAAGGAGGGCACTTGTGATGAGCACTGGGTATTGTATGTAAGTGATGAATCACTGAATTCTACTCCTGAAACCAATACTACACTGTATGTTAACTAACTTGAATTTAATAAATAAATTATAAAAAAAACAAAAACAAAAAAAGAAGGGCATCTGGGTGGCTCAGTCAGTTGAGCGTCCGACTTCGGCTCAGGTCATGATCTCACGTGGGTTCAAGCCCCGCGTTCGGGCTCTGTGCTGAGAGCTCAGAGCCTGGAGCCTGGTTCAGATTCTGTGTCTCCCCCTCTCTCTGCCCCTCCCCTGCTCATGTTCTGTCTCTCTGTCTCAATAATAAATAAAAACATTTTTCAAAAATTAAAAAAAAGAATGTTCATAGGAGTTTTATTCACAATAGCCAAAACCCAGATATAACCAGGTCATCAACAGAGGGACTGATAACTGAATTGTAGTATATCCATATCATGAAAGAGTCTTCAGGATTAAAAGAGGCATGCATACTCTTGATGTATGAAACTTCATTATGCTGAGTGAAAGAAGTCAGGCACAAAAGACTACAAAGTCTATTATTCTCTTCTAAGAAATCCCAGAAAATAAACAGTAATCTTTCTTGACAGAAAGCAAATTTGTGTTTCTGTGGGAGGAAGTTTGTGGGGAGAATGTGTGGGATTGACTGCAAAATCACTTGTCAAAACTTATCAAACTCCGTGTTTAAAATGGGTGTGATTCATTGTATGTAAGTTATGCCTAAGGAAAGGCTTATATTTCTTAAAGGTAAAAAAAATATGATAAAAATAAGAATAGAAATGTATAAAAATTATTCAAAAATAAATCTAAATATAAGGAGATTCAGGCTACCATAGTGTTGCCACAATCACTGGGGACCTATGTACCTTCAATCTTTTACTTCACAATTCTCAACATGCTTTCTTCTCATGAAATCTGAAGTTTCCTTGAGCTTCAGTTTTCTCATCTATATTCCAAGCAGTCCAAAGAGCAGAGGAGGGCTTGTTTTCTCCCTCCCTCTATAGACATGTCTTAAAATTGCTTACATCACTTCTTTGTCTATCCTATCGGGATGGGAAGTGTAATGTTTACTCTGGATGGCCATTTACTCAGCTAAAAATGTGGAGTTCATTGCCAAAGATGAGGGAAATACTATATTGAGGGAGTAGAAAATTTTGTTATCACAGGTTTACTCCTTCAGACTTTTTAAATATATTTATTTATTTATTTATTTTGAGAAAAAGAATGCACCTGTGTGTGTGAGTGGTGGGAGGGGCAGAGAGCAAGGAAGAGAGGGAATCCCAAGCAGGCTCCGTGCTGTCAACACAGAGCCTGATGTGGATCCTAGGAACCATTAGGTCATGATCTGAACTGAAATCAAGAGTCAGACACTTAACTGACTGAGCCACCCAGGCACCCTTCTTCCTTCAACTTTTCTGCACGTGGATGTCATTTACCAATTTAGACTAAGGTAAAAACAAAAAACAAAAAACTTCAGTGTGTACATCCTCCTTGCTACAAGAGTCCATATTTTTCTATAAAGTACTACTGACCACAATGTATGCTATTTGTTAAACATCTTTCATGTTTAGACTACTGGATTTTTAGGCAGAAATTGTATTTTACTCCTTTTTTTTTTATCATCGGTACTCATCAATGTTTAGATAGTGGACATTTAGTGAATGTTGCTGATGTTTTTCTGACCAAATGAAATTTCTGGGCCCACAATACTGAGGACAATTTTTATCCTAGGAATGGCTATCATGTACAGTCCTATCACAGACGCTAAATGGTCTTCCTCACTGCAATTTTTATATGCAAGAAAGATCTATTGACAAATATTACTAGGTGTGAACTGATAAGACAGTTCTTGGGTCAATGAAACAGGATTTCCAGATCTAAAGTCTAAGTAAAAAATTCAGTGTGATCAGTATACACATAAGGCAGCTTAGCAACATTCTCCAAAGCAGAGACAATGTCCCAGGATTTTACACTCAAAATCATGTAGTTGTTCCTGGTAACAGCCATATTAGCAATTATTTCTTCAAAAGTTCTGAAATATAGTCAAGCTGGAGCAGTTCTGCACATGGGTTGTTATGGATATATGGTGGCATGATTATATATCTTGATTAGATGTACCATCTTAAACTCAGCATTAAATATGTATGTATGTGTGTATACATATATACACACACACACACACACACACACACACACATATATATATATATATATATATATATATATATATGTATACACATACACACACACACAATACAACAAAGAGTATAGTATGGTAAACAACAGTACATACAAACAGTAACACAGTTCCTATGAATTTTATCTTCCCCAGGATAACAGAACTTGACACAAAGATGTTCTTATAATTATTGCCATAGAGCTAGAAGAATTATCTCTGGGTGTGTCTAGACTAAAACACAGATCAGCCACAGAGTCTATACAGTATGTGTTCTTTGTTTTACTTCAACATAGATATTGTTTTAAAAGTCAGGAATTGGTAACTTATAGATAAGGTGATTTAATGACCATACAAAGACTTGTATACACACACACACACACCCATGGGGAGAGATATCTGGGTGATTGGCAATGGTAATTGTTAGAAAGCAAAGGGTGAAGCCTGGAGGAGGCAGACGCTGTGGAGAGCAGAGTGAGCCATGAAAAGAGACTTGGTTTAGAATAGGGAGGCGTTTGAGTGACATAGTGACTTTGCTTGCTATGTGTTATATGTTATATATTATTCTATTTTTTTTCCTGTTGAGAGTCCTTTTTCATTCAGGAAAGTGAGAAAAGTTCTAGAATTTAAAAAATAGAAATGGGAAAGAAGCACATGTAATACAGTTCTAAATGTTTTACAGCTTCCATATTTGAGAGCAAATCTTTTTAAGAAGATTATTTCTTAGAGCTTGGGGAACATTTCAAAAGTATTTTTTATGTGTAAAAGTCTGTAAACCTAGATTTGGGGCAGAGCAGAGAAATCTATTTCTATGGGAGAGGAAATTTGGAAATCTTTTCTTATAAGGGAAAGACACCAAAGCCCCAGTATATAGCACATATTGCATAAAGAAGACCCTTAAAGACAAGGTCCGTGCCCACCTCTAAGGGCATTTGGAGAGATTTAACTTTGCAGAGCTATTGAGAGTACAGTTAAAAGACAAACTGCGGTGTATTAAAAATTTTAAGAGTTTATTTGAGCAAAAATCAATTTGAATCAGGCAGCATCCAATCTAGCAGATAGAAAGGAGCTGTGAGGAGTTAGCTGTACAAAATGACAGACTTCATAGCCAGAAGGGAGTGGGACAAGGAAGTTATATTAGGCAAACAAGTGGGTTGGTTATTGCAAGGCCACCTTTCTTTGGGGGACGGCAAGGGTGTATCAGGCAGATTACCTAACTAGTGCTGATCAGGTGATTCCTGATTGATTGGGTTAAGATTCCACTTCTGGGAGAGGTGAAACTGTACATATGTTGAAGTTTGGTCATGTGGTACTTAGCATGAGTGACTCCATTTTGAGCCTGTTGTCTTGGTTTCAGCAGTATTCGTGCATTTTATCCTTTCTTAGATTAAAGGGCATGACATCTCAGTATCAAACAGGAAGCCAGATGTTAGGTTTTCATTACTCTGATTTTAACTCTTAGAGGTACTTAACTTACTTTTCAAAAACATACTGTGGCCTTGGATTTTGACAGTTGGATGAGATTAGATACAAACACAATTCTAAGATGTTGCAATTAATAAACTTTTTTAAAAAAGTCTGGGACTTAATAAGTTTGACAGCTGATACAGGCCCTTAAGAAGAAGTTTTGTTAATGACAATTAAGTCAGATGTAGTTAATTTTGTAGTTAACAAGAACTTTTCATTCCAAATTTATAAAAAGATTTTTTTAAACTAGCAATTCCTAAGACATTCTACATTTCCTTTGCTTCTGTGTGGGAGGACAGTATATTTTTCAAGGTAAAGAGAATACAGTCACCATTACTGGAGATACAAAAATCTCATGCATGGAGAGGATAAAACTCTGCGAATTAGAAAACCCATAGAAAGATTTCAATAACGCAGTCATCTCCCTAAAAAGATAGGATTTATCTTTCATCCGAGTGAATAGACACATGAAAGATCACACATTGGTGTTAGCTCATGTGGAGTTTTTCCACTATGGAGGTTGCATTCAAGTCTGTCATCATTCGTGTCCATGTGGTAGCCCACTAACTACTGTTCCAGATATAGAAGCTGGTATTTTAGTGAGTATCTGTAGGAGATGCCAGACAAAAACAATCAGAGAATAGGACTATGCTCAGTAATTGGTAAGGAGATGACTAGGACAGTAGCATTTCAAATGAAAATGCTATGAACAGTCAACAATAATAGTGGATTTCCCAACAGTTAACAATATGTGTATCAATGAAACAATAATAGGTTCTTGTCCGGGGATCTTTCTCTAAAAAGGACACCTCTGTCAGTAGGATTTTTGTCAATAGGATACACTCAAAGTAACTCAACTTTCAGCTCTTTTTAATACCTGCAGAAGAGCAGAGTAAGTGTAATGGAAATAACGTGGATTTTGACAAACTTGGTCAGAACTGAATCCACTGTTTATTAGCTCTGTGTCTTGGACATTCAGCTTATGTCTTTGAACTTCAGTTTCCTTTCAGGAAAATTGGAATAATAATAAATACCCACCATGGTTTCAGGGGATATTATGTGAGGAGATTGCCATAAAAAGTTTAGCACCCTAACTGACTCAAAGGAGTTTCCCTACCCTTCGAGGTAATTGACCCTATATAAATGATCTAGTCTGGTGAGCTTTTTAAAAAAGTTAAGCATTTTTTAAAAGAAGCATTTTACAGAATTGCAAGATTAATATGTAAAACAAATCCACTTAGCCATCTTTTCTGTGTATCATCACCTGAATCTAGAACAGTATGAAACAAATGTATCTAGCATTCTGCTTTCAAACTGAGGAAACTGGGGCCTTTTAACGTTTAAAAAATTATCTGCAAATCCCCATAGACAGTAAAGTCACATATCCTTCAGTTCAAGGCCATTTGTCCAGCAAAACACTGTGTTGTATCTTATATTCAACTCGGATGGCCTCTCTTAATGAATGAGGTCAAAAAGAACCATCTTGTATTTGGAAACCAAATGAAAAACTGGTTTCATAGAACTCCAGAAACTTTAATACAGCAATATGTAATGTGGTTTTCTTTTATTTATATTTTTCCATTATTATTGCCATGCTTAGGCATGGATTTTGGAGTCAAATTCCAATGTCATGTCTGCCATTGATGGGACTTAGGGCATATTTATATCTTCATAAGCCTGTTTCTTTATTTGTAAAATGGGACAAATAATGTATCATTATAGGGTTGCTATGAGAACTGAATGATATTTACATATAAAACACTCAGCATAGTGCTTGGATAGAATGGATATACACACTCACACAATTTCACTGGGCACCCAAAACAGTCTTTAGATATTATTTATGATTGAAACATCTGTAACAGGCAAAGAGGTAACAAAATGACAATTCTTTTTTTGCCAAAGTAAAATTTAGAGTGTCTCCTACCCTCCTTACAATATTCCGCATAATTACATTGATATCACTAAACGTACGATGAGCATTTCAATTCAGTATTCTGTACCTCTAATTGAGGAATTCTTGGTTTTGAAGGCTAAAGGATCTATGTGGATCGTGTAATGGTACAATGAGTACTATCACCTTGAGTGAGATGCAAATTAAAGGGTGAGAATGGGAAGGAGAGTTAATAATAGCTAATATATAAACTTATCTGGCATAGGGCATACTGTGTGCCATTCTCTGTTCTGAGTTATTTACTTGTATTAAATTATTTAAGCATTCAATACCCCAAAAGCCCTCTGAGGAAGTTTTTATTAATGTAATCATAATTTTACATATATACAAATGGAGGCATAGAGAATTATAAAAACTGGCCAAGATTATGCAGCTAGGAAGAAGCACAGTCAGAATGCAAAGCCAAGGAGTTGGATATCAGAGACAGCTGGTAACAACTATACTAAGTGGCCTTTCCAATGAGAAACGATTCTTGCATCAATTTCTCAAATTAATATCAAAGCATGCATCCATATGATTAAAACTAATAAAGGCTGAATCTCTTAAAAATAATTGAATCTGACTTTATTAACCTCTTATCTTTTTTTTAGAAATCAAAGTGATCATTTTGTTGCTTTTTTTGCCACTATTTTTATAATAGAAGCATGTCTTCGGAAACTTGTTTTTTGCAGAAATTGTTTTCTGGAATGAAACGTACCAGGTAACATCTTCATTCTTTTATTTGTTCTCAGAGAGGGAGAAACTCTTGTGGCCTAGATGCCTCAGGAAGGGAAGAGGCAGATTCTCAAAGGCCATTTAACTGACTAAGAGACACCCTCTGGCAAGCACACAGGCCTCTCAACCTCTCTCTGCTCTTAAACCCCCTGGAGATGGTAAGAAAGGATGATTTGAGCCTGGGAGGAAGATAATCTAGGTTGTTCATTTTGTGCTGGAAGCATTTCTTCAGAGTTGAGCTGAATAATGAAATGAGGTTGCCAGCAGATCATAGTCTCTGGACATTGACTTTGATGATAATGTTAATAATTTAAGTGTTGTAAGGGACTGAGTCTGGCTTTAAATAATATAGGCCCTTTTTGCCCTACATTTTTTTTTCTTCTTGTAATTTCTTATTTGCTAGGGAGAGAACACGATTTGATAGGAAAAATTAACCTTGTAAGCTTGTAAGGGATAGCACTGTAAATGTTTAAGTAGAAACTTGCTTCTAAGTTATTTTTTCTTGAGTTATAAAATTGTTTCATGTGAATCACTACATAATTCTAATGAATTTTAGAGTCATGTGCAGTAGATGCTGGAGAATACCATATTGATTTGATTTGTCTCCTGACATTCTTCTTGATACATCTTGATGCCTACAATATATGTGGGATATTTCATGGGCTGTCTCAAGGCAACATGCCCAAAAGAGAACTTGGATCTGTTTTACCAAAGTCCCCTCTGCCCCAGTTGTACCATGACAAGGAATGGTATCACAATTCACTCAGTAATTCTTGCCCTAAAACTGTGGAGTCATCCTTGATTTCCAATGCCTCCCTTCCTCTCCAATGCCACTTCCAATCCATCGGTAAGTTTTCGCACCTCCATGAGCTCTTTGGCATCTTCTTACCACCCCCTTCATTATCACCATGGTCTATGTCACATGGTCCTGTGACTGATGACACCAGACTTCTATAGACCTCCTGCTGTCATTTTTACTTCTCTATTTGACACCAAGAGTGACCTTTTTTATTTTTATTAAATTTTTTTTAATATTTATTCATTTTTGAGAAAGAGAGAGAGAGACAGAGTATGAGCAGGGGAGGGGCAGAGAGAGAGGGAGACACAGAATCTGAAGCAGGCTTCAGGCGCTGAGCTGTCAGCACAGAGCCCAACACGGGGCTTGAACTCATGAACTGTGAGGTCATGACCTGAGCCAACTTGGGATGCTTACCTGACTGTGCCACCCAGGTGCCCCAAGAGTGACTTTTTTAAAAAAGGAGTAAATTAGGTCACCTTACCCATCCTGATTATAACTCTCAGAAGACCTCTAATTAGGATTTGACTAAATCCACATATCTTATCAATACTTAGTGGGCTTTTAAAAAATGATTTGGGCTCTCCTATGTCATCCACTTTCTCTCTTACTTTATTTTACTCTCATTAGATTCCAGACACCATGGCCTTCCTTCCTTTTCGCAAATAGGTTAAACTTTTCCCATTTCAGGACAAGGACACTAACCATGGTCTCTGCTAGGATATACTTTCATACTTTCTGCAGATTTTTGCATAATTCATTCCTTTTTATCATCCGTGTCTCTGCCTAAATGTAGCTTCTCCTGAAATGACTTCCCTGAGCACTGTCCCTAAAAGGGACACTAGCTCTATCCTTTGACCTACTCTTCTCACCTAAAATTATATCATATTAGTTTTAACTTTCTTATTTCTGTAGCAGATCACATTTTCTAAAAATGCCCCTGACATTGTCTCCCATCTCATATGTTCTCTAAATACCACTCCTTATCCATAGCAGTCTAATTTCCTTCCCCTTGAATCTGGGTGGGCTTGTGACTTCTTCAACCAATAAAGTGGGATGCTATGTGACTTCTGAAGCTAAGTTGGAAAAAGACACGCAGTTTCTGCTTGGTTCTCTTTGAAGGTCTCATGGTCTGGACCTTTCCTCTCTGAATCCAGCTACAGTCCTGTGAGAGCCCATGTCCACAGAGAAGCCGTAGGTAAGTCTTGTGCTTAGCAGTCCTCAAGTCCTACCCTACCGGTACAGGAATCAGACATGTGAAGAAAAGGCCTCCAGATGATGCCAGTCTCTAGCTTTTGAGTTTTCTGGGATAAGCCTCCAGACACTGTGGTGCAGAGATAAGCCATATTTTTTATATGTAGATCCTGGAGCATAATGAAGATAAAAACTTCTCTTATCTCCAGAGCCCAAGTTATTTTTCTCAGGTTCTATAATATTATGCATTATGTTTGTAACTCAAGAAGCAGGATAGTAGAAGGGGTTATGAGTGAGAACTGTGTTTAGTTCTACATCTCAATGCTATCAATTTACAGATGCCTGACATTGGACAAGTCACATTTCTTTGCTTCAATTTCTTCAAAGAAATGGGAACAGTAATAAACATTTCAATACTGATCCTATTAATCCTATCTTATATTATCAATACTGATAGGCTTTTATATGGATAGAATGGGTTAGTATAAACATAGTACTCAGAATAGTTCCTGGAATACAATTAGTACTACCTAGTGTTGAGTTCTCTTACTTACTTAGTATATTTTATTCTCTACCTGTCTTTTTTTTAATTTCTGTTTACTTTCAGCCAACTCTACTTTTACCTTATTTTTTCTCTTATTGCCTTATCTTTCATTTATATTTTTCATAAAAGTTAAATGTCATGAATTTCGGTGATGCTGAAATGTAAATTCTTTGTACATTTATTTCTGCTTTCGTTTGTAAGGAATATGTTTCTGCTGGTTTTAATTCTGAGTTCTACTTCTTTAAGTTAGTGACTCTTAACAGAGGTCCCATACTAAATGATAAAAATTATATCCAGGCCAATATTTGTCCCAGAAAAAGAGTGAGAGCATCCTTTACTTACTTCAGTTCTACATATAATGGTTAAGAGCATAACCTCAGTTTTCTTATTTGTAAAATAGGAATCTTAAATGTTATCCCTGGTGTTATTCTGAGAAGTGAATGATATGATGTATATAAAGTACTAAATGCAATGCCTTACATGCTTTTTTAAAAAATAAATAATTATTAGATTTTACTTATTATTCTTTTATGAAACCCCTTTAAATTATAGGGTTGATGTCTAGTTAGTATGATAATAATAGTATTATGATAATGTGGAAGAAAGTACTAACCTTTTGGAGGATCCTAGCAGAGAAAATTTTTTTCTTCAAGGTTTCTGCTGTGTTAGGCAAATGTTGTTCAAGTCCCATATAGGACATGATTGGTGTCCTTGCAGACATTCCCCAGCTTCAATAATGAAAACCACATGTTTTAGAACAAGTTCCTAGACCACCATTGTAGGCCTTTTGCTTGCTACAGTTACCAGAATCCCAAGAGCTGTTTTTCCCTCTTCCTGTTCAAACTGAGTAGAGCTATTCATACAGTTAGATTGACCAACTGGGAGATCCTTGAGAAGCAGAATCAGATGCATATTCACAGATAAAATTATTTTCACATCCAAAGACTAGATAAGACCATGGCTGAGAAAGGACAGGAAAAGAGGTAAAAAAAAATTAATTCTAATTGAAGCAGAAGGAATGATGAAGGTAATGCCATTACAAAGACAGGAAGCTGAGTGGAAGGAACTCAGCACCAAACTCGTGATGCTTGTGGACCAGGAAAATTGGAATGTGGAAACCACCTACTTGCACCTGTCTTGACTTGTCAATAATGTTGTGGATGACCTATGAGTCTTGGACATTGCTAGCTCCATAAAGCAGTGAATGTGAGACTTGCACTCTCGGTATGAGAGTGGAAAACATTCACAGCACATCAAAAGTGGGCTTGAGTAGTGACAGTGGGAATTTTTCTATGGTCCTGATTAACAATAGATACAGATTCCTGTTCCTCCAGTACTTTCTTTTTTTTTTCTTTAAGAAAAAAAGATATGATTGGTGAGGAGAGCAGCATTTGGTTCAGTGACAACTAACCAAGAGGAAGACAAATATACACATATATATTTTCTTTCATACAGTGATAGAAGGGCTAGGATAATAAGGCACCATTTCCAACACTTTTGTATCTAATATATTCTGGATTTCCTGCCAGAGTACAGTGTTTGAGGCTAATTAAAAATAATATTTGCTTTTTAAAATAATAATAATGATGGTTCTTACTCTCTAAAGTCAGATTCTGATGCCTTGGTTAACACACAATCATAATGATTTAAAACTGTTTTAACAAATAAAATAATGCAGAAAGTGTAAAGTTATAAAATTATATATAATGATATACAATAATATATATTATAGGCAATATATGTAAGATAACTGTATGTTACAGTTTAACAATAGATCCATAGCAAATAAGTAATTTTAAAGACTACATTCTGTAGTCTAATATTTCGATTTTCTTAAAGCTGAGAATATAATATCACATTGAAAAACTAAATCATATGAAACAAACATATCTCAAGTAACATAAAGATCAAAGAGCAATATGAGAGAAAAATTATTAAGGTGATTAAGTACTTTATTGTACAAACCTCAGGCTTTTTAAAACCTACTATGAGGATGCTTAAGGTAGGATATCTTTTTATTATTGCTTTTGATTGCTTGCTGGCCAGTAATAATGCTTCATCATTGATAGAAAAGGAGATAAGAAAATTGTTTTTGAAATTGCTGTTTGAGTGGAGTGTTAAATGAAAAAATAGCTTTTGATAGATATACATTAGAGATTATTTTCACATTTGTATTGCATAGTTTAAATCATATATGATAGCCACCTTGAAGACCAAAATCCACTTTAACATAAACACATGCTTTTAAAAAATACATGTTTGTGGGGCGCCTGGGTGGCGCAGTCGGTTAAAGCGTCCGACTTCAGCCAGGTCACGATCTCGCGGTCCGTGAGTTCGAGCCCCGCGTCAGGCTCCGGGCTGATGGCTCGGAGCCTGGAGCCTGTTTCCGATTCTGTGTCTCCCTCTCTCTCTGCCCCTCCCCCGTTCATGCTCTGTCTCTCTCTGTCCCAAAAATAAATAAAAAATGTTGAAAAAAAAAAATTAAAAAAAAAAAATAAAAAATACATGTTTGTAACATATATTTTGAGTTTAATTTCTTAAATAGGAATGACAATTTAAGAAAAGGAGCAGTCATTGTAGTCACTGCTAATTAGTCTGCATAAAGTGTTTATTTAAATTTAAATTGCCATGCCACTCCTTAACTGCTTTTTGTTGTGTTTTGTTTTGTTTTTTGTTTTTTGAAATTTTTCACATAATTGCTTCTGTTCTTTTTTGGAAGAAAATAGGACTGTAGGTCATGGACGTAGTAAACAGTCCATTCAAACATAAACTCTGCTGTCTATATTGGCCAAAGATCATGGTTGCAACCAGATAACAGAGAAGCAATGATTTTTTGTTTTCATGGGCTGTTTCCAGCTATGATCATGAAAGGGCCACTGATCACTAATCACAGCAAAATCTTCTGTATTATCTTCATTCAGCTATCCATCCATCTATTATTATTTCGGCAAATATGTATTAAGCATTTACTAAAGGTGGGGCACAATTCCTAAGCAACATACACTGAATTTGAATAGTTTAGAATCAACTGATATGTTTTAAATTATCTGCTATTACTACTACTGGTCAATTCACATATCTATACAAATTCAGATGTCTTTAAGCCAGGTAAGTAGAGGAAATAGTGGCATAATGAACGTGAAAGATTATCTTCATCTTTCAGATATTTTCTTCCAGTTCTATTTTTGGCTGTGGCTTGTCTGTAACAAAGTAGGTAAATCTGTTTTTGTTTGTTTTCATATAGAGTTTCCTTATACTTTATTTTGTTATAATTATCTCCCAGAATTCAGTATTTTCTTTTATCTTCTTGAATGCAGTAAGCAGATAAATGTGTCCATGTCTAGAATCTCTGGTGGTTTATTTCTGTTGTCTGTTGCTTCTTCTGGTTTCTGGCTCAAATATTTTTATAGACGTGGTTTTTACTTTGTTTTTCTAGTTATTTTTTAAATTGTATATGTGCACTGTGTTTGTAAATGTGTTCATAGAAATAGTTTTAGAGTATTTCTACATTTGCTCCTGCCAAGTACTTGGGGGCAATAGAAATTCTGGGGTCACCTTAGTAGAATTTCAGGACTTGGGCTCTGGAGCAGAATGCAGCCCCTGAAAAAGATTACTGATTTTTGGTTTGTGTTATTGTGAATGTGCTTATCCTTCAGGTCACAATCCAAATAAAGGGAGGTTCAGCAGGACATGACCTTGTCAGTCCTAGATTCCAGCATCTGTCTTCCCAGACACGTTAGGTTGTCAAAAGTCCTGCTTAGCCTTTCATCCATGAAGCCATCCTTTCTGGAATTAGCAATTGTCTTAGGAGGACAAAAAGCCCCACAGCTGGATACACCTCCAGGGGCCTCTCTTTACTGGAATCTGATCCATTTATTTTTCATTATCACGTTAGCTCTCTGAGACCTTCACACTGATATTTTTTTCCAAGTTGCCCTCACTGGGAAAGTCAAGAAAAAATTACCTAACTTGCTGTTATTAAAAGCAGAATCCATTTCTTTGTTTTAAAAAATAACTTCATTTGAATTAATATTTAGATTTCACTACCTTCTAACTTAAAAACAACTGAAGTGAGATAATTTGGGGAGAGTTATTTACACAAATTACTTTGAAAGCAAATGCATCAGAAATATATTTTTAAATTGGTTCATCATAAACATGTTCCAAATATAGTCAGACATCTGTCTCCAGTGAGACCCATAGGTAAAGGAGAAAACAAAATAAATAAAATAATTTAACATAATACAAAAAATGAGGAAATACTTGGCAGAAAAGAATGATGTGAGCCCTGGGATATGAGAATTGTATCTGAGGACAGATTCTCCTAGGCATAAGTGTATAATGATCAAGAACATATGAAGGTTTCAAGTTGAACATTAGTCTGACATGCAGGTACTTTGCAAGACGCATAAGTGGAGGGGAAAGATAGAAGGGTGGTACCCAGAATGCTGGTGAATATTTCTTAAGCTAGTTGGTTCAGGTATATATATGTTGGAGCTTGGACTATATTCAGAGGCACAGTAAAGAGTCTCCCCACAAAAAAGAGGAAAACTAGCAAAATCTAGGCAAGTACTTGCTCCTCATATTTGCAGAATGGGTAGAGAAACTGCAATGAAATCATGAATTAGGAAGGAAATCCAACTAAATATACAAAAGGAAAGCATATGTGAAGAAAAGATGATACACTCTTATAAATAAGCAAATCACTTGGGGTAATGGTCCAGACCTCCTGGATATCAGACTTCAAATTCTTACCTACTTTGGTGGATGATGTTCTGAATATTCTTTCAGGGTTTGTTAGGTTTGGTTCAGGCAAGACTCAGAGCTGTGTCTACAGGGGATGGTCTCTTTAACTGAAGATAAGCAAAGTAGGAGGGAGAGGTGGTAAAGTGCTATCTCCTCACTCCATAAGTTAAAACACACACACACACACACACACACACACACACACACATTAGTTTAGAAAAGAGGTTTATCCTTCTGCTTAATATCTCTATACTGTTTGTAAATTTTGTTTATACTTTTCAGTATGTTTAGCTATATACTCTACCCTCATATTCCATGAACTATGTACAATAAATGCTTTCTGTGAGATCAGAATCACCCAAAATTGAATCTCAGCCCCCTTAAAAAAATTTTTTTAATAAGGAAATGGTAGAAAAAAACATCCTTCGAAAAGAGAATAAACACTTCAAAAATAGATTTATTTCAATCTGACAAGGGATGCTGGCTGTTTCTTTTTGAAAAGCCACGCTGAAGGATTTATAATGAATATATTTGAAACACAAGTCACAGCCACGTGACTCCGTGCTCAAACGATGGTGGTGTGAGTGAATATTAATGACTAGTTTTACTAGGGCAGATAAAACTCATACGACCTTATGACAGAAATATTTACTCTCCCCTTATATATATGCCAGCATAAAATAAACTACTGTCATTTCAAAATGAAAGGTGAAATTAAGTAGCTTCGCATTTGTTAGCTGAACACATCTAGTGCTTGCTTCCCGATATTTAAGCCCTGTTTGATTCAAGTCTTTAATCACCGAATTTCCAGATCCTTATTTACCTTTCAGTCACTGTTTGAGGTTATAACTCATGTAAAATTCTCTTAAATTAGATCTCCTTTTCAGCAACTTTCCTAGATTCCCATGGTAAATTTACTTTTGTCTTGAAGATACTCAGCCAGAAAGCACTCCAGTTTTACCTTATTTAGTGAGCATCTTGTAAATCAAATGCTTTTGCCTTCTTCTTTGACCCGAGGATACTGAATCATGTCTACTATTTGGCAATTCAGACATTTGGTTGAGGTAGGAGGGAGGAAATTAAATTTGGATTCATATTAAATTTCTTCAAATACACTTCCCCCAAAGGTATTCTGATTCTTTTTCCCTCCAAGTTCTCTAAAACTTGGAATTAACTCCTATTAATTTGGATCTATAGGCAATGGAATAAAATGGTAATTCACATTTATTGAAAATCTACCACATGAGAGTCAGGCTTTGAGTTAAGCCTGACTCTAAAGAGTCGTCATAACACTTTCATGAAATACAACTATCTCCATATTTTACACACAAAGAAACCAGCATACTCCTGAATTATAAACCACTTAGAAGAAAATATGGGGCATTTCCCCCCAAAGATATTGGGTATGAAAAATTTTCTTGAAAAGGGCACAAAAGAGCAGAAATTAAGGAAAGGATCAAGAAATTAGCACACAATAATCTAAATATCACTAGACTGAACTAAATCATACAAATTAGATTGAAAAGATAAATAATAGTTGAGAATATATTTACAACATCTAAAATATATAAAATATTAATGTTGACAGTATTCAGGAAGCTTCTGTAAACTAATAATGAAGGGAGAATCATTCCAATAGAATGACAAATGATGGCTCTGACAGAGGAAGAAGACTAAATGGCCAGCAGACATATTAAAATATGTTCAATTTTACTAATAATTAAGAAATGTAACAAATAATAAAATAACAAAATATATTTATGTGTATCAGTTTGGTAAAGTTAAATTTCATAGCTCAATATGTTGATAAGTGCACTTTGAAGTACAATTTGGAACTATCTATTAAAGCTGAAGATGTATATCCCCAATGATGTAGAAAATCCACTTCTAAGCATTCGTCATTGGAAAGTTTTATTATATCTGTAGAAGATGTATGTGGATGTTAACTGGAGCACTTTTTATTACAAAAAGCTAGACACAATCTTAAAACTCATCAATAGCAGAACAGTTCAACATTTATTCATAAAAGGTAATATTTACAACAGTTAAACATGAATTAAGTAGATCTACATGTTTAAATGTGAATGGATATTAAAAAAAAAAACAAGATGGAAGGAAACTTTGCAACTTAATATAATTTATAGAATTTTCAACCAGAGAGTGAGCTGTATATATACTTTATGGTTGCAGAAACCATGTATGACAACTGAATTAGGTAAATGAATGTCAGCTGACATAACAAACACAGAAGTTCACTTATTGCTCCTATAAAGCCCCAAACTGGCACACTTAGTTGGTGACCAGACTCCCCCAGGGTGACGACTCAGGAGAGAAGTCTGACATTGCTTTTAATTGGTAATTGGTAATTACAATACTAGATACTTATATTTCATTTACTATATGTCAGACACTTTTCTAAGTATATTACATGTTTTAACTTATTTATTCCTCCCAACACCTCCAAGGGGCAGGTACTATCATTATCAGGCCCATTTTCTGCATTAAAAAAATGGAACCACAGGGAGATTAATTGATTTGCTCAAGTTCACTCAGCTAGTATGTTTCAGGCCTGCAATTTTTAACTCATGCAGTCCACCTACAACGTGCTCAATCATTAAGATATGTTGCCTATTGCTAAAATATTTACTATTCACTGTGATTCCTGTTCTACCATAACATATATAAACATGGTGTGTATAAGAAAATTTCAAATACAATCCGAAATTACTGTTTAGCCTTTTCCCCCCCATAGATTTATTGAAATTCTCCCTTCCCAACAGCAATGAAGATATGAAAAGTGTAGAAATAAACTTGGCAAATGGTCAAAGAGGAAGAGAAGAGACAGAAAAAAAGGATGTATAGTGAATAATTACAAGCTGCTAAATTTTACTTTGCATTCAGGTTAATTTAAAGGAACGATGGACTTGTTGATGGTTTAGCTGTGCATCAAACGTTCAATATTATTAGACACTCCAGTTAAAGAAAACATAAGATAAAAAGTTTTATTCATTATTCTGCCTTGGTTAGCCCCTTTTTTTTCCTTAAGAGAGACATTTTAATGGCTTAGGATTTGCTGAGAAGTAACTAAAACTTTGGATAAAATGCAATCACAGAGAAGAAAAATGTCTGCCACATAATTAGAGCTAGTGAAACTTAAATTCCTTTAGATTTTGCCTCAGCAATTCTTTACCTTCTTTTTCTTCCTTTCCTTTGGCTGATTAGTTTTGCAGTCTGTGGTTTGTTTTCATTCATTAAATACTCTCCATATATTTCTGAGAGTCAGTTAAGTTTTTCACTAGTCTATAAAGTAACTTGTTATTTATCACACTTGACTTTCTCCCTCTTCAGAAAGACCCGGGTACAGATTTTGCGATTGTTTTGCATGGTCTTTATATCTGTAAATCAAATCTGGATTCTTATTGAAGATACCTATCAGGCCTCTCAATTAAAGGAACGTTTGCCTAGAGTCTTCTTCTGACTCTACCCTCAATGGAGAGCCATTGATTTGGGGATTACAGTATTTTGATCTGTCTTTTAATGAGAAGGAAAAGCACTTCCAGGTATTATACTTATCCATAATTGACAGGTTATATTTTAAAGGCTGAGCCATGAATGAATGAATAAGTGAATGAATGAATGAATGAATGAACGAACCCCTGTATTTACTTACTTGATTAGATTATTTCCCGATGAAGTATCTGTGTAAAACCTTTAGACATTTCCTTACAATGATCTGTTGAGTCTTTTTCTACCATCTGCACAAAGAATATCATGACTTTATTTTTAGCCACTACTTTGGCAGAAGATAAATATTTTACTCAATAAATCATTTCTCTAAGGAATTAGCCAACATATATAAACATTCTTTAGGTAGGATTGAAAACTCCTCTTCTTGCACCTTTGATTCCAGCTTTATTGCTTATTTACTTAGTCTGATGGGAATAAGCCTTTTCTTTTATGCTTCAAAGAGAGAAAGAGATTTTTTAGCTTCCTTGGGAAGAAAGGGGCTTTTCTTCACATTTGTGTAGAAAAAACTTTGTGAGGGACAGGACATTTTCTAAAGGCTGTCAGAGAAATCATAGAGATGTCAGAGCCTGGGAAGGGATAGCTGAATGTTTGCCAGGAATGTGGCCTATTTGGGCACAAGTTTGAGAAACAAAGTTATGAATTGGTTGCAGATAGAAGCTGGCAAGCAGGAAAAGCAGAGTTAATTTATATTGACATGTCAGGTTATCCAAATACCACAACAAGACCATTAGTATTCTTTCATGGCCATTGGGGAGGCAATGTCAGGGTGAAATTTTACTTAGGCTAATAATATTGATTTTTTTTTTTTGGTGTTCTTTAAGTATAAGAAAGGAAAGATTACTTCTGTCATGGTGATATTCACAGATCACAGGAATTTTAGTATGAGGTTGATTTTTATTCCCTTTGTTTGATTTTTACATTATCACCATTCAAAAATGCCTTTCAGTTGCATCTGGTTTTAGTAAACTTACCTCATTTTCATATTTCTCATCAGGGCTATTTTCTAAGTTATTATTAAATATACACAGATTAATTTTTCAGCAAATATTTATTGAGTACTCATTATATGTCTGCACTATGTTAGGCACTGTGTATACAACAATGAAATCTGAATCACCCTTTAAGGAATTTATAATCTTTTCAGGGAGAAAAGGTAACAAGTGCTCAAAGAGAAGTATGGTTAAAGTGTTGTGAATATTTCAAAGAGCAACAGGCTACTTGCTGCCTGATGGATTGGCAGCAATCCTCCATTAAGTGAGGCAGCTTCCCTCACTTAAGAAGGGAAGCATTGAGCTGCACTTAAGGTGGGCAAGACAAGAGAAAGTGAGATGCAGAGAAGGAGGTTAGTCACTGCTATGTCTTCTGGGTCCAGATGCCAGACTCTAGAGTCCCACAGCTCCTACTGCCACATCTATACCACTATGTGATGAAGCCAAAATATTCTCCTTCTCTCCTAGGGTTAAGGGAGATCATCTCAAGTTCATTGTTTACACATCTACCCAACCATTTCTTCTGCTCTCATGACAGTTCCTATCACTCACTATCACTCACTTACCCAGCGTTTACTTGGGAGACCAGATGCAGCAGTCATCCCTGCCTTCAGATACATCCTAGAGAAGGTACGCCAATGTCTACTTCACAGGTTTTTCCCCCTTCCCTTCTCTGTTTTCAGGACTGAAGACATCAATTTATTTTTTATTTATTTCTTTTTTGACAGATGAATAAAGATTTAATTAAGAAAATGGCTCACGTGACCATGAAGGCTGCTGAGTCTGAAACTGTAATGTAGGCCAGAAGGCTGGAAATTCAAGGAAAAGCTGATGTAGTTATGTGTATGAAGGCAGTCTGGAGGCAAAATTCCTTCTTCTTTTGGAAGCCTTGGACTTAAGACTTTCAACTGATTTGATGAGGCATATCTATATTATGAAGAGTATTCTGCTTTACTCAAAGTCTACTGGTGTATTGTATTGTATTGTATTGTATTGTATTGTATTGTATTGTATTTAGTTAGTTAATTTCAGGTTTTTATTTAAATTCTAGTTAGTTAACATATAGAGTAATATTGGTTTCCAGAGTAGAATTTAGTGATTCATCACTTAATGTAACACTCAGTGCTCAACACAAGTGTCCTCCTTAATGCCCATCATCCATTTAGCCCATCTCCCCACCCACCTCCCTCCATCAACCCTCTGTTTGTTCTCTATAGTTAAGGGTCTCTTAAGGTTTGTTTCCCTTTCTCTTTTTTTCTTTAGCTTCCCAATGTTCATCTGTTCTGTTTCTTAAATTCCACATTTTAGTGAAATCATATGGCATTTGTCTTTCTGACTAACTTATTTCACTTAGCATTGTACACTCTAGCTCCATTCACGTTTTGCAAATGGCAAGATATCATTCTTAATTTTTTTTACATTTATTTATTTTTGAGAGACAGAGAGAGACAGAGCACAAGTGGGGGAGGGACAGAGAGAGAATGAGACACAGAATACGAAGCATACTCCAGGCTCTGAGCTGTCAGCACAGAGCCCAATGCGGAGCTCGAACATATAAGAAAAACAAATAAGAAAAACTGAGGGTCAGAAACTGACTTCCTTTTTTAAAATTTATTTATTTATTTTGAAAGAAAGAGCACATTGGGGGTACGGGCAGAAAGAGAGAGAGAGACAGAGATAGAAAGAGAGAGAGAATCCCAAGCAGGCTGCACATTCAGCATGGAGTCCAACATGGGGCTCAAACCCATAAACAGTGAGATCATGACTTGAGTCAAAATCAAGAATCAGATGATTTAACCGATTGAGTCACCCAGGTGCCCAAGAAACTGACTTCCTTAAAGGTCGTAGTTTGTGTTTTTCCATCTAAAGATTATGTAAAGTAATACACAGATTACTTTGCATTGTTGAGACAATGATGGAACCTGATGTTTTCTAGTCAGAAACAAATATTTTTCCACATTTTCACTATATACTGTCCTAGACAGAGATTTAAAGGGCTGCCTGTGGTAAAATATAAGCAGGCTAACATTAGTTAGTCGGTGCCAGACTAATTGTCTTTTTCCCCAAATCCCCATTGCCTGTTCTGGAAAGAGGATCTTATTTAAATGCCACACAGTATTTATCCAAACAAAGATCATAACTCTGCCAGGCAGAAATGAAAACTCTATTGTTTCCAAACGCCCCAAATGAAAGCTTTCCATGAGAAATTTCACTCTCTAATTACAGGTAATTTTATTATAATTTTGTCTAGATCATTGTGGTGTCAGATGAAGTTTCAATATTTGCTAAAATCAGTATAAATGCACTGGCAAAGCCCATGTCCCTGTGATGCAGTTCCTTTTTAAAATCAGTGTTTGCTTTTCAGAGCTTATCTACAATAGTCACAGTCTTTATTTCACAAAGCCATTAAAGTAAAGGCATTTCAAAGGGAAGGCAGCTATAATAGCAGGGACCTAGATTTCATTATTAGCATAATTGACAATTATTTTCTAGTTTCAAGCAAGCAAAAAAAGAAAGAGACATTTTACAGTTACTCCAGCATTTCTGCCTCTGTAATATAATGTACTTAGTTCTATTATAACACTTACCAGCTTGTGCTATGATACTTATTTACATCTTTCTTTCTCTCACCAGGCTGAGAGCTTCAAAGGCAGGAATTGAATTGTTATTCTCTTTTTCAAGCCCCCCACCCACGTGTCCCATACCATACAGTGCTGACCACATTGTTGGGGCTCAGGAAAGATGTTTTAAATAAAAAGGTAAGACACAAATTTAAGGAACTCATACATTTGTTTACTTAAAGTTTGATTTCTTAAAGAATGTATAATCAACTAAATTTTAAATTCTACTATGTAGAAATTGGTATATCTGTGCTGATAACGTTTAAGTTGTTTTAGCAAGAAATAATCTTGTTTCTTATAAGGTATTTGTACTTATATTTTCTGTGAATTGAATGTTCATAGAAAATTAAAGATACTGGGATCCTGTATATAGATGGATTTCCTATGTTTATTTGATAATTTTGAAAATCACTTTTTTTTTCAATATATGAACTATTGTCAAATTGGTTTCCATACAACACCCAGTGCTCATCCCAACAGGTGCCCTCCTCAATACCCATCACCTACCCTCCCCTCCCTCCCACCCCCCATCAACCCTCAGTTTGTTCTCAGTTTTTAAGAGTCTCTTATGCTTTTTTTTTCCCTAACCTCTTTTTTTTTCTTCCCCTCCCCCATGGGTTTCTGTTAAGTTTCTCAGGATCCACATAAGAGTGAAACCATATGGTATCGTCTTTCTCTGTATGGCTTATTTCACTTAGCATCACACTCTCCAGTTCCATCCATGTTGCTACAAAGGGCCATATTTCTTTTTCTCATTGCCACGTAGTACTCCATTATGTATATAAACCACAATTTCTTTATGCATTCATCAGTTGGTGGACATTTAGGCTCTTTCCATAATTTGGCTATTGTTGAGAGTGCTGCTATAAACATTGGGGTACAAGTGCCCCTATGCATCAGTACTCCTGTATCCCTTGGGTAAATTCCTAGCAGTGCTATTGCTGGGTCATAGGGTAGGTCTATTTTAAATTTTCTGAGGAACCTCCACACTGTTTTCCAGAGTGGCTGCACCAATTTGCATTCCCACCAACAGTGCAAGAGGGTTCCCGTTTCTCCACATCCTCGCCAGCATCAATAGTCTCCTGATTTGTTCATTTTGGCCACTCTGACTGCCATGAGGTGATATCTGAGTGTGGTTTTGATTTGTATTTCCCTGATGAGGAGCGACATTGAGCATCTTTTCATGTGCCTGTTGGCCATCCGGATGTCTTCTTTAGAAAAGTGTCTATTCATGTTTTCTGCCCATTTCTTCACTGGGTTATTTGTTTTTTGGGTGTGGAGTTTGGTGAGGTCTTTATAGATTTTAGATACTAGCCCTTTGTCTGATATGTCATTTGGAAATATCTTTTCCCATTCCGTTGGTTGCCTTTTAGTTTTGTTGGTTGTTTCCTTTGCTGTGCAGAAGCTTTTGATCTTCATAAGGTCTCAGTAGTTCATTTTTGCTTTTAATTCCCTTGCCTTTGGGGATGTGTCAAGTAAGAAATTGCTACGGCTGAGGTCAGAGAGGTCTTTTCCTGCTTTCTCCTCTAGGGTTTTGATGGTTTCCTGTCTCACATTCAGGTCCTTTATCCATTTTGAGTTTATTTTTGTGAATGGTGTGAGAAAGTGGTCTAGTTTCAACCTTCTGCATGTTGCTGTCCAGTTCTCCCAGCACCATTTGTTAAAGAGACTGTCTTTTTTCCATTGGATATTCTTTCCTGCGTTGTCAAAGATGAGTTGGCCATACTTTTGTGGGTCTAGTTCTGGGGTTTCTATTCTATTCCATTGGTCTATGTGTCTGTTTTTGTGCCAATACCATGCTGTCCTGATGATGACAGCTTTGTAGTAGAGGCTAAAGTCTGGGATTGTGATGCCTCCTGCTTTGGTCTTCTTCAAAATTACTTTGGCTATTCGGGGCCTTTTGTGGTTCCATATGAATTTTAGGATTGCTTGTTCTAGTTTCAAGAAGAATGCTGATGCAATTTTGATTGGGATTGCATTGAATGTGTAGATAGCTTTGGGTAGTATTGACATTTTGACAATATTTATTCTTCCAATCCATGAGCAGGGAATGTCTTTCCATTTCTTTATATCTTCTTCAATTTCCTTCATAAGCTTTCTATAGTTTTCAGCATACAGATCTTTTACATCTTTGGTTAGATTTATTCCTAGGTATTTTATGCTTCTTGGTGCAATTGTGAATGGGATCAGTTTCTTTATTTGTCTTTCTGTTGCTTCATTGTTAGTGTATAAGAATGCAACTGATTTCTGTACATTGATTTTGTATCCTGCAGTTTTGCTGAATTCATGTATCAGTTCTAGCAGACTTTTGGTGGAGTCTATCGGATTTTCCATGTATAATATCATGTCATCTGCAAAAAGCGAAAGCTTGACTTCATCTTTTCCAATTTTGATGCCTTTGATTTCCTTTTGTTGTCTGATTGCTGATGCTAGAACTTCCAGCACTATGTTAAACAACAGCGGTGAGAGTGGGCATCCCTGTCGTGTTCCTGATCTCAGGGAGAAAGCTCTCAGTTTTTCCCCGTTGAGGATGATGTTAGCTGTGGGCTTTTCATAAATGGCTTTTATGATCTTTAAGTATGTTCCTTCTATCCCGACTTTCTCAAGGGTTTTTATTAAGAAAGGGTGCTGGATTTTGTCAAAGGCCTTTTCTGCATCGATTGACAGGATCATATGGTTCTTCTCTTTTTTTTTGTTAATGTGATGTATCACGTTGATCGATTTGCGAATGTTGAACCAGCCCTGCATCCCAGGAATGAATCCCATTTGATCATGGTGAATAATTCCTTTCATATGCTGTTGAATTCGATTTGCTAGTATCTTATTGAGAATTTTTGCATCCATATTCATCAGAGATATTGGCCTGTCGTTCTCCTTTTTTACTCGGTCTCTGTCTGGTTTAGGAATCAGAGTAATACTGGCTTCATAGAATGAGTCTGGAAGTTTTCCTTCCCTTTCTATTTCTTGGTATAGCTTGAGAAGGATAGGTATTATCTCTGCTTTAAACGTCTGGTAGAACTCCCCTGGGAAGCCATCTGGTCCTGGACTCTTATTTGTTGGGAGATTTTTGATAACCGATTCAATTTCTTCGCTGGTTATGGGTCTGTTCAAGCTTTCTATTTCCTCCTGATTGAGCTTTGGAAGAGTGTGGGTGTTTAGAAATTTGTCCATTTCTTCCAGGTTGTCCAATTTGTTGGCATATAATTTTTCATAGTATTCCCTGATAATTGTTTGTATCTCTGAGGGATTGGTTGTAATAATTCCATTTTCATTCATGATTTTATCTATTTGGGTCATCTCCCTTTTCTTTTTGAGAAGCCTGGCTAGAGGTCTGTCATTTTTGTTTATTTTTTCAAAAAACCAACTCTTGGTTTCGTTGATCTGCTCTACAGTGTTTTTAGATTCTATATTGTTTATTTCTCTTCTGATCTTTATTATTTCTCTTCTTCTGCTGGGTTTAGGCTGCCTTTGCTGTTCTGCTTCTATTTCCTTTAGGTGTGCTGTTAGATTTTGTATTTGGGATTTTTCTTGTTTCTTGAGATAGGCCTGGATTGCAATGTATTTTCCTCTCAGGACTGCCTTCACTGGGTCCCAAAGCGTTTGGATTGTTGTATTTTCATTTTCGTTTGTTTCCATATATTTTTTAATTTCTTCTCTAAGTGCCTGGTTGACCCACTCATTCGTTAGTAGGGTGTTCTTTAACGTCCATGCTTTTGGAGGTTTTCCAGACTTTTTCTGTGGTTGATTTCAAGCTTCATAGCATTGTGGTCTGAAAGTATGCATGGTATAATTTCAATTCTTGTAAACTTATGAAGGGCTGTTTTGTGACCCAGTATATGATCTATCTTGGAGAATGTTCCATGTGCACTCAAGAAGAAAGTATATTCTGTTGCTTTGGGATGCAGAGTTCTAAATATATCTGTCAAGTCCATCTGATCCAATGTATCATTCAGGGCCCTTGTTTCTTTATTGACTGTGTGTCTAGATGATCTATCCATTTCTGTAAGTGGGGTGTTAAAGTCCCCTGCAATGACCACATTCTTATCAATAAGGTTGCTTATGTTTATGAGTAATTGTTTTATATATCTGGGGGCTGCTGTATTCGGCGCATAGACATTTATAATTGTTAGCTCTTCCTGATGGATAGACCCTGTAATTATTATATAATGCCCTTCTTCATCTCTTGTTACAGCCTTTAATTGAAAGTCTAGTTTGTCTGATATAAGTATGGCTACTCCAGCTTTCTTTTGGCTTCCAGTAGCATGATAAATAGTTCTCCATCCCCTCACTCTCAATCTAAAGGTGTCCTCAGATCTAAAATGAGTCTCTTGTAGACAGCAAATAGATGGGTCTTGTTTTTTTATCCATTCTTATCAGAATGGATATGTCTTTTGGCTGGTGCATTTAGTCCATTTACATTCAGTGTTATTATAGAAAGATATGGGTTTAGAGTCATTGTGATGTCCGTAGGTTTCATGCTTGTAGCGATGTCTCTGGTACTTTGTCTCACAGGATCCCCCATAGGATCTCTTGTAGGGCTGGTTTGGTGGTGATGAATTCCTTCAGTTTTTGTTTGTGTGGGAAGACCTTTATCTCTCCTTCTATTCTAAATGACAGACTTGCTGGATAAAGGATTCTCGGCTGCATATTTTTTTCTGTTCATCACATGGAAGATCTCCTGCCATTCCTTTCTGGCCTGCCAAGTTTCAGTAGAGAGCTCGGTCACAAGTCTTATAGGTCTCCCTTTATATGTTAGAGCACGTTTATCTCTAGCTGCTCTCAGAATTTTCTCTTTATCCTTTTATTTTGGCAGTTTCACTATGATATGTCGTGCAGAAGATCGATTCAAGTTACATGTGAAGGGAGTTCTCTGTACCTCTTGGATTTCAATGCCTTTTTCTTTCCCCAGATCCGGGAAGTTCTCACCTATTATTTCTTCAAGTACACCTTCAGCACCTTTCCCTCTCTCTTCCTCCTCTGGAATACCAATTATGCCTATATTATTTCTCTTTAGTGCATCACTAAGTTCTCCAATTTTCTCCTCATACTCCTGGATTTTTTTATCTCTCTTTCTCAGCTTCTTCTTTTTCCATAATTTTATCTTCTAGTTCACCTATTCTCTCCTCTGCCTTTCCAATCCGAGCTGTAGTTGTCTCCATTTTATTTTGCAGCTCGTTGATAGCATTTTTTAGCTCCTCCTGGCTACTCCTTAGTCCCTTAATCTCTGTAGCAAGAGATTCTCTGCTGTCCTTTATACTGTTTTCAAGCCCAGCGATTAATGTTATGACTATTATTCTAAATTCAGTTTCTGTTATATTGTTTAAATCATTTTTGATCAGTTCGTTAGCTGTTTTTATTTCCTGGACGTTTTTCTGAGGGGAATTCTTCCGTTTGGTCATTTTTGATAGTCCCTGGAGTGGTGCGGGACTGCGGGGCACTTCCCCTGTGCTGTCTTGAATAACTTGCGTTGGTGGGCGGGGCCGCAGTCAGACCTGATGTCTGCCCCCAGCCCACCACTGGGGCCACAGTCAGACTGGTGTGTGCCTTCTCTTCCCCTCTCCTAGGGGCGGGATTCACTGTGGGGTGGCGTGGCCTGTCTGGGCTACTTGCACACTGCCAGGCTTGTGGTGCTGGGAGTCTGGCGTATTAGCTGGGGTGGATCGGCAAGGTGCACAGGGGCGGGAGGGGCAGACTCAGCTCACTTTTCCTTTGGAGATCTGCTTCCGGAGGAGCCTTGTGGCACCAGGAGGGAGTCAGAACCGCTGGAGGGATGGATCCACAGAAGCACAGCTTTGGGTGTTTGTGTGGTGCAAGGAAGGTCCCTGGCAGCAACTGGTTCCCTTTGGGATTTTGTCTGGGGGATGGGCAAGGGAGATGGTGCTGGCAAGTGCCTTTGTTCCCTGCCAAGCTGAGCTCTGTCGTCCGGGGCTCAACAACTCTCCCTCCCGTTGTCCTCCAGCCCTCCGATTCTCTGAGCAGAGCTGTTAGCTTATAACCTTCCAGATGTCAAGTCCCACTTGCTTTTGGAATACACACATTCCGGCCCCTCTGCTTTTGCAAGCCAGACTCGGGGGCTCTGCTTGGCCTCCTCCCCGGCTCCGTCCCGCCAGTCCGTGGAGCGCGCACCGCCTCGCCGCCCTTCCTACCCTCTTCCCTGGGCCTCTCATCTGCGCTTGGCCCCGGAGACTCCGTTCTGCTAGTCTTCTGGTGGTTTTCTGGGTTATTTAGGCAGGTGTAGGTGGAATCTAAGTGATCAGCAGGACGTGCCGTGAGCCCAGTGTCCTCCTACACCGCCATCTTCCCGGGATCTCCCAAAATCACTTTTTAAAAAAAGTACACAGCCTTCTTCTGGAATATTTATTATGATGTTGATTTAAAAATAATGCTCTGCTACAATTTTCATTGACTCAATAAACTCTTGAATTTTTACTCTGTTATACATCTATAACTATGCTAAGTACTGATGATAAAAAGATAAAACCTCCCTGTCCTCAAAGATCTCATAGTCTAGCTTATGAAACCTGGCATACAGTGAATATAAAAGATGAGAGGGTGAATATTAAAATAGAAATATAAATATAGTTCTATTGGGAGCACAGAGGTCTGGTGAAGATTGTTGTGGAGAAGGACATAGGATCAGAAAAGACTTCATAAAAAGCTAATGTTTAACCTTATCATCAGCTCTCCAAAGAATTTAATATGCCAACTGGCTTTATAGTTACTAAATGGTAGAGTCAATATAGGAGTCTAGGCAAATTTGGCTCTGAAGTCTATTCTCTTTATACTTGGCTTGTCCCACTGTTCTCCAACTCCACAATATAATGACCCTTCAAAGCTAATTCAATTTCATATAGTTTGTACAGTGTATGATGGTCTCTTTATGTGATATGTTTTCTGTGTCATTTCCTATCTTTTCCCTGTTTTGGCATCGAGTTAGCAACTCCATGAGCAAGGGGCACTGTAGACCTGAGGAACATCATGATGAATGATAAACACCTAATATTTACTAATAAAATAAATATATATGAACCATATGTATGTTAGAAAATTCACAATAAGAGATTTATGGTGCATAACTTTACCACGGGCTATTAAATGGGAATGTGTTATAATGAGCCACTATGCCGTTTATAAGATGAAATTATTATGTGATAGGTGAAAACTTGCTCCTCAACTTCAGTAAAAAATGTTATGAAGTTAGGATTCTCAGGCATATGTGTGCTAACAAGTTCTTATTTAGAGAGCTAAACCAATACCAAGGAAAAGTACTGATTTTCATCTCTGTAAGTACTGACTGACAAATTTAAAATCCTATGGAATTTTATAAATACTAAGACTATATTTGTATCATGGAAACACACTGTCATCAACCCATTCCCAGTCTCCTCTGTCTTGTATCAGAAAACACTTCATTTTTTTCAGGGAAAGTTTTATTTTGTGATTTCAAAAGTGGACACAGAAAGCCTTGGGTGGTTTTACTTGTATACAATGGAAAATTGATCAAAATTGGATTCTTACTAGCTTATAATTTCAATAACTTGCTTTTTTGTCATACTTTGTGTTGTTCTCCAATTACATGTTACTTGTCACTGAGTTGGTAAGAACCTTGAGATTAGAGGTGTTAAGGTACCTGGAATGATCGTCTCCTGGTTCTGACTATAATAAAGAAGTATTTTGAAATGGCAAACTCTTACACAAATGCAAGATTTCATTAAACTGTCATGATTTGAACAAGGTTAAGCATTTATTAAATGATTAGATACATTTTGTAAAGTAGGTCTTATGGTCTTTCAAAATTATGTTGCCTCTTAAACCTGTATTTTGCTAAACACATACACATTTACTCTTTAAAGGTATTATAGACTGAATATTTATATTCCCTTTCCCCAAATTCCTATGTTGAAATTCTACCCCCTCTCCCCCCATGTGATAGTATTAAGAAGTGATGCTTTGGGGAAATAAATTAGGATTAGATGAAATCATGAAGGTATTCTTATAAATTCTAAGAGAGCTTGCTTCCTTTGCTCTGCTGTCCACCCTGTGAGGACCCAAGGAGAATTTGCGAGTCTGCAACCAGGAAGAGGGCTCACACCAGAACTCTGCTCTGCTGGCACTTGGATCTCAAACTTCCAGCCTCCAGAAGTGTGAGAAATAAATTTCTGTTTTTTATAAGCCACCCAGTTTATGGTATTTTGTTATAGCAGCCAGGGTGACTAAGCAAAAATGTCACTGTCAAGCGGGCAAAAAATGTTTTATTTTTCATTTATTTTTAATGTTTATTTATTTTTGAGAAACACACACACACACACACACACACACACACACACACAGAGTGTGAGTGGGGGAGGGGCAAAGAGAGAGGGAGATACAGAATCAGAAGCAGGCTTCAGGCTCCGAGCTGTCAGCTCAGAGACCAACACAGGGCTCGAACTCACGAGCTGTAAGATGATGACCTGAGCCAAAGTTGGATGCTTAACCAAGTGGCGACCCAAGAGCCCCCAAAAAACATTTTATAAAGCTGAACACATTTTTGTCAGCCATTCCCATGGTCTACTGGGAGCCTTTGTCATCCCCCGAAGCTGAATAAATGATACTGTTTCTGTTGCCCAGAGAGCCCTTTTCCTCCAGGCAAAATCCTCATCCCTTGAGGCATAGCTCACATATTTTCTACGATGTCAAGGCTTCTATGTTTTCTCAAAGCAGATTTAGTTTTATTTCTTTCTTGGCTTCATTGCGCTCAGTTTCATGGAGTATTACAATTAATCTGTTTGGATGAGTGGAGCTGTCCTGAGCAAGTGAAAGTCTGGAAGTCAGAAAAGCGTGAGTGCAAGTCCTAGCTGTACTCACTATTACCGGGCCTGTTGTATAATCTCTCTTGAGTTTCAAGTTCTTTTCTGGGCAAGAGGACACATATACCTACTCCGCTGAGTTGCTGCAGTGAAGCCAAAATAACCTAATATATATATATACCTGGTCCAGCAGTGGCTGGCATGTGGCAAACACCAAATAAATGTCATTTTCCCTTTATTTTTCTGTCTCTGTCACAGCTATAAATGAATTCCTGCCAGACAGGAAATGCTATTTATTCATCTATATAACCCCAACATCCAGCACTGTGCCTCACATATGCTCAATGAGTCTTAATTTCATATAAGAGTAAAAGGTACCTGTGGCAGATAACTTGGTAATGTTTAGGGAGGATACAGAGTTTCTGGCGGTAGTGGTATTTTTCTTAAAGGAATTTAAACTTATTTTCTATTTTATTATTTGGGTAAATGAGGCAGCAAGGGACTCACTCACTAAAGAATAGAAGCTAATATCTTATTTCTGCTTGTTTTCTGCCCACCAGGCATCTCATTATTGAATGGGCCCTTTAAAGAAACGCTATTTATGGCTAAAGACCATAAGCAGGGCCACCCTTCCTTTCCCCTGTCGTAATCACTTTCCTAATACCATTTACTTTCAATTAAAAGGACTGATGGGGAGCATTTGTATCTTGAAAACACAAACTAACTCAGGCCTCAAAGTCACTGTCAGCATTTTTGTTTTTAATAAATGTTCTGCTACTGATGAGAGAGTGGGGTCAGGCTGCCCTGCGGGACAGAAAGTAACAGTATTTGTCTCCTTAGAGAAAGAGAGACAAACTCAAAAGAGAAGTCTTTTAAAAGATATTCACTTGTTCTTTATCCATAGAATTTTGTATCTGGAAGGAAACTTAAAGACAACATATCTCAGATCCTTCATTTTACGTATAAAGAAAGTTAAGGTCTAAAGATGTTCAAAGACTTGCCGAGGTTGTTATATGGTTGGTTGATAGAGACAACCCTGAACTGGAGGTGCCTGGTGTCTTAGTCTATAATAGTGTGTGTGTGACTGTGTGTGTGTATGTGTGTGTGTGTGTGTGTGTGTGTATCTCACATACACATGTGTATCTGTTTGTTTTCAAATATAGTTATTTCTCTCTCAAAACTTTTCTTCCTAGTTATATATTCATGGGCTCATGTTATAAATGTATTTATATTTTCTGTGTGGACACATTGGCAGAATAGCAGGATTGAGGCTCAGGAATGCACTATTTTGGGAAAGCCAGTATGGGATACACAATTGGTCTTGGAAAACCCATAATTATGAGAAAATAGATAGTACACATGTTGATAACTGGTTGACCTGAATATGAAAGAAAGAAAAGGCACTTGTGCCCACTTGGTATTTTTGCTCTCTGCCCCTCCCCCACTTGTGCACACTCTTGAGATCTCTCACTCAAATAAATAGATAAACATTAAAATGCAGAAAAGCAACACCGGATATTAACAAATGACACAAATCTCTTTTGGGGGGATTGCTCATCCTGTAGCCAGCTTCCTTTTTCTTTTTTTAACCGAAAAATGCAATGCTTCTTTTTGGGACATATTTTGGTCACGTGCCATGTGTTCCAGGTCATCTTATGCTCTATAACTGAACCAGTCAGTATCCAAACACCAGCAGCATTGCTATGGTCAGGAACTTGTTAGAAAGGAGGAGTCTGAGGGGCGCCTGGGTGGCTCAGTCAGTTAAGCATCCGACTTCAGCTCAGGTCATGATCTCACAGTCTGTGAGTTCAGGCCCTGCATTGGGCTCTGTGCTGACAGCTCAGAGCCTGGAGCCTGCTTTGGATTCTGTGTCTCCTTCTCTTTCTGCTACTCCCCAGCTCATGCTCTCTCTCTCTGTGTCTCAAAAATAAATGAACGTTACAAAAATAAAATAAAAAAATAAAAAAGAAAGGAGGAGTCTCAGGCCCCAATTCAGACCTACTAACCCAGAAACTGCATTTTTAACCAGATTCCAGGGCATCTGTGGGCATCTTAACGTTTGGGAAGCAATGCTCTGAGACTGCGTACACTCCTCCTACTTAAACCTTTCTTAACCTCCCTCTCAGACTCATAAGAGGGACTAGTACTTTGATTGAGCCACTCTTAAGGCTCTGAGGAGACAAAAAGTATCAGTTGCAGAAGAATCCTTTCAGAAAAACAAATCAAAACAAAAATCAATTTGATTTCTTCCCTGAGCTCCACCCCTTACGTCCCTATAGTTGGTTGAGAACAGGCCACTGTGAGTTACAGACACATAGAAACATACATGTACATTGAACTTTTTCTCTGAGTCTGCATCCTGTTCTTCATTTGGTGCATGAAAACGGTGAAAAGTGGTTGCCATATGCTCTGCTTTCTCTTCACACCTTAAAACTAGTAGCTACCACTTTTTGCCTCTATTGATCAGGCAATTCCTTACATGACCACTAAATTCATCTGGAAGTCTTCAGTCTTCACCTGCACATGTGAAAAACAAAGTGCAACAGGTCTGGGAAGAGGTTGGGTAGGGAGACTGGTAGCATGAGCTAAGGGTGAGGAAAACTTTTTAGGACAAATATTTATATTTTTTTTTCTGTAATGCTCACACATAGCTTCTAAAGTATGCAGTCTTTATCCCGTTATAACAGAAATATCCTTTAGAGTATTTTAAATCTTAGGAAATACCCATCTTTCATTACAGTCATGAGATGGTATTCTCTATTGCCATAAAATATATAGATTGTAATCTAAGAGAATTAACAAACTGAAAGTGGTGATGGTTATCACAAGAGTCATGAGATCCCCTAAGAATCTTAACTCAATTCAGAAAATGGACCATTAAGAGAACTTATTTAAAAGAAAAAAAACTACATTGCCATTCTAGCACTGCTAGAATGTGACTCATGTCATTTATTACCCTTCCTAGATGATTTTTATAGGTGAGGGCTTGATCAACTCCCTCTTTTTGGACCCACCACTTATTGGCTATGTGATGCATATCAAATTACCTAAATGTTCTGTTTTATGGTTTTCCTTATCGGGATGACACAGTCGTAACATGTATTCTCTCAAAAGTTTATGTTCATGAATTTTAGTTATTATTATGATTAAAGACATCCAAAGTAAGAATAAATTATATAGCATAGTTAAAAATTACAATTTAATTTAATAAATCCTTCTTGCCCCAAATCAGATCTGTTTACCCTAATTTTTGAATTCCCTGCTTGAGACACTGGTATTACATATTTTGACACTTCAGAGAATTTAATCACTGTGAGAATCTTTCTTGCTTTTTGTAGAAATGTAGGCAGAGAAGGTGCTGATGACTTAATTAAGTGCATTGTTTTTCAAATAAAGTTAAAAACCAAGCTGCTTTTAATTCAATCAATTCTAAGCCATCCCTCCATGTCAGATTGTCCTTTTTGGAAAAAAATCATAACCAACAAACTTCTTGCTTTTTCACACCCCTAAAATATGAGTTTTGCAATTCCTTCAAATGTTATGCAGTTAGCAGCTTTCATCACATGGTTATTCACATACATGGATAGAGTTCAGGTGCAAAGTTACCCCATCAATAGAGATTATGACATACTCCTCTTTTATCTTCACTTGTGACTGGGTGTCTCCAGGGCAACAGTGAGACTTCGAGTTAATACAGAATCATCTTAGTGTCTTCCTCATACTGAAGCTTTAGCATCTTAGTAGAAGCAGAAACATATTTATGAAAATAGCTATGACTTCCTTTGCTAGATCCTGTGTTTTATATAAAATACAAATGCCTTTTCTTTATTTATTTAAAACACAAACATTGCATATAAAAGGCCTAACACAAAGTATAGACTTCACAAGTATTTGATTCAGTAACTGATGAATAATCAACTCCTTGTGGTACAACCCAAAGAAATAACTTCAGAAGAGAAAACCCGAATTGGCTCCAAAGAGAATATATTTCCATTTGCATACCTTCAAACTTGAGTCTGCAGCATAGTGGTCTGAAATAATCGATCAATTCCCATGATTTGATGATACTGCCTTTGTGGCTGCTGATATATGTCTTTTTAAGCAGCAGCGAGCAAATTCATTGGCTAGCATCTATTTTTATCTAAATCAGCTTCCCAGGTATCATGTAACAGCAGAAAACATTCAAGAATTGATTTATGTGAAATTTGGAGGTAATTCCCTTGTTACAATATTTAAATAGAGGTGATCCCAAAATATCTGGGTACTGGATTTCCATCAGGACAATGCAAATAACTCTAAATTAGCATTGAAAAGTATAAACTGAATATATTGACTGCTTGCAGAAAAATAAATTGCTACTTGCTTCTCTGCAATAGACACATTTGTGATTGACAATGTACAAATTTTTCAGTACTCTATTTTAGGGACGCTTGGGTGGCTCAGTTGGTTAAGCATCTGAGTTTGGCTCAGGTCATGATCTTACAGTTCGTGAGTTTGTGCCCCACACTGGGCTCTGTGCTGACAGCTCAGAGCCTGGAGCCTGCTTCGGATTCTATGTCTCCCTCTCTCTCTGCTAACTCTCTCTTTCAAAAATAAATAAACATTAAAAAATTTAAAAAATAAATAAATTCTCTATTTTTTTTTTAAATATTTTTTTTCAACGTTTTTTATTTATTTTTGGGACAGAGAGAGACAGAGCATGAACGGGGGAGGGGCAGAGAGAGAGGGAGACACAGAATCGGAAACAGGCTCCAGGCTCCGAGCCATCAGCCCAGAGCCTGACGCGGGGCTCGAACTCACGGACCGCGAGATCGTGACCTGGCTGAAGTCGGACGCTTAACCGACTGCGCCACCCAGGCGCCCCAATAAATTCTCTATTTTATTAGCAAGAAATACACACAGATGCAGGCATGTGTGTATTTTATATATATATATATATATATATATATATATATATATATATATATAATATTGTATATATATGTATATATACATATGTATACACACACACACACATATATATATGTATATATATGTCCTAGGATGTGCTTTGGACATTTGGATTTTTAAAACCTCCCTGATGATTCTAATATGCAGGCAGGAGTGACAACTGTTGCCCCAAGACAGTACTTCTTGAAACGAAGCCCAAAATTAACACTGGGAGCTGCATTAAAGAGTTTTAGTGGTAGCACCACATAGTAAGACATTTGGATTCATAGGAAATCCCAAATTAAAAAGACATTTAGGTACAGATTTCATTCCTAAGAAGATTCTAAAAAACAAAAAGATGTAATTGTGGTACTTCTGGTACTTAATTTAAGTGAAATGCCAAACATGAATATCAGTGTCTAAAAAATATTGAGGCCACTTATATTCAGAGTCAAATAACCCTGCCAGTTTTCCTAACACTGCTGGATGTTTGTCCCATAGTTAATGATGATAAGTGTGTGTTGTGTGAGGTAAGGGCTTACTTGATAGAGACCTCCTCCATAGGATAGCTTCCCAGAGAAAGAGTTAGCCTCCTGCAGGTCACTGAAATCTACTCCAAGAGTTAGCCTCCTGCAGGTCACTGAAATCTACTCCAAGGAAACTGGTCAGATGCTTAAGGCAGGTAGGATGCTGAGGTGGCAGATGAGAACAGGAAGCCCCTGGCTGCTCAGGTCCTGAAGTTTCCAGGGCTCAAGTCTCTGACCATAGCCCCAGATTATAGCAGGCACAGGAATGATGCATCCTGGAGTGCTCAGTTAATGGCAGAGGTCTCACAGGTTATACAGGTGAAACCACAAGACTTGAACTCCAGCTCCTGATCATGCCATCAGAGGGGTTGACACTTCCTCAAACACGCAGATAAAAAAAAACGCAGATCTGAGGGGTTGAGGTCCCTCTTTTGGAGTCTAACTTTTAGCTAGATTTTGGTGCTTGAACCTAGAGGGGTTGACACTTCCTCAAACACGCAGATAAAAAAACACGCAGATCTGAGGGGTTGAGGTCCCTCATTTGGAGTCTAACTTTTAGCTAGATTTTGGTGCTTGAACCTATGTTCATAATAGTAAGTGCTGTGCCTGCCTACTGTAGCTCATGGTTTAAAAGATTTTGTGTGTGTGTGTGTGTGTGTGTGTGTGTGTTTTCGTGAAAAAAAAAAACGCTCTAAGTTAGTCTGGGTTTGGATGTTTGTTTTAGACAGGTGGTGTGATGGAAAGAGCATTTGTCTGAGAGTCCAAAACCTAGGATTAGAATCTCACAAACCATTAATTCTCGGGTCCTTAGTTTCCTCCTCTGTTAATTAAAACTTAGCAAGATGATAAATAAAGTCTGCCCTTACTTTAGGAGTTGATAATTCTACCTAGAGTCTTTCTTGGATATGATAGCATCAGCCTGAGCTGGGTGGCCCAGAGTTCATTAAGCTGATTGAACAGGCTAGAGAAACAGCTCTTTCTTTGACCACTGTGATACCCTGAACCTTCCTTGTGAATCTTGAAACTCACCAAGGAATCAGGAGGGCAAACAAAATAAGAAAGCATGATGGAAATGTAAGGACAGGTTTTATTAGCAGCCCTGAGTGCAAGACTTTTCTCTCCTTGAAGAAGTGATTGGCCAGAGTCAAAGTGGAGCTCCTATCTGAGGGCCTGGCCCTCTAGATGATGACAGTGAATATGGCAAAATGCCACCAGAGTGAACGAAGCATCTGTGGGAACATTTCATTTCCTCTCACCTCCTAGAAAGCATAAAATAGACAACTGGGAAACTTTTATTTTATTCCCAAATAACAGCTGGGATTAATTCTTAATCATTACATTCCCCTCCATTATAATAATAGTAATAATAATTGTTATTTTTATTATTAAGGAAAAGGCCTTTACCAAATCTATAATTTTTTTTTTGTAGACCAAATTTTGCCTTCTTCCCAAGGCGATGTTAAAGTGTATACTTAAGAATTAAAGTTGGAAGATAAGGTTTTATTTTGTTTAACATTATGACCTTTGAAAGCATTGAAACTAGAATCGAACCTTTCGTCCTGTATTAATTAGCTGGGATAATATTAAGCAGATTACTTTATCTTTTAAGCTTTAATTTTTCTTTTGTAAAATCTAGATAATATTTTCCTTGATATCTTTTGTAAAATCTAGATAATATGTTCCTTGATATCCAATGTATTTTGGATATCAAGAAATTTCATGCAAAATACATATTACAGGGTGATTGTTGAAAGTGAATTTATGTAATTTAATACTTTATTATATATGTGTGCCATTGCTTTATATACTGGGCAGAAGGAAAGAGCTATAAATAGTTTTTAAAACGTATGTTTGTTCTAAGATGTACTCTTGTATATCTTTCATTTTCCCACTGAGTTGGAGAATGCAATCTTGTCTAGTGGAAGGATCTTGGTAGACAACGAAAAAGTTGGATGGAGATGAGAGAAGACATTGCCATTGCCATGTAAGGGTTATCTTTAATCCTTCTGAGGCAGGTACAATGCCCTTTGATTGAAACCTACAAACTGGAGTCTTGTTAACTAGAGTCTTGTTTATGAGAGGAAAATTTAATTATGAAATAAAACACAAATTTGGTGAGAAGGATCTGTCATTTCTAGTGAAAGGGCATGCTATTAATTACTGGTTGTTTTTCTCCTCATCCAAACCATAGGCATCAGTGAGGGAGCCAAAAAATTTCAAAAAGGAACATTTTAAGATACAGTAGATTTCAAGAATGCAAATTACAACCACTTAACACCTCCTCAGGGAGTAGAAGCATTGGCAGAGGAATGTGTTAGATTAAACATCAATTGTTCTCAGTTGTGACCCATGCTGGAAACAGGCCACAAGTGCTAGAGGAAAGGGGAACAAGGGGGGCAAACAAGATGGTCAGGGGTAGGGAAACTGAATGGATTCCTCAGGAGCATGGCCACCAATTCTTCATACAAGGCTCAGCATATCTCTGAAAGGCTAGGCTCAGGCTTACCCTGAATTTCTAGGAGGATAAGTCAGTCAAATGATAGTGGTGATGTGATTGCATCTGGACACAATATCAAAACACCACATTCTTTAACTGCCTGGCACACCCTCACCCTCCCGCCTCTTTCCACTCATGAATTAACAAGCTCTCCAGATATAGGCAGGATTTCATGAGCCCAGACAAAATGTGAGAGGTACAAAAGTTACCTCAGTCACTAAAACACTCTCTATGATGACTTCTAAAAGAATAACTGGGATGCCTGGGTGGCTATGTCAGTTAAGGGTCCAACTCTTGGTTTCGGCTCAGGTCATGAGCTTGTGGTTCATGAGTTTGAGCCTGCTTGTGATTTTTTCTCTCTCTCTCTCTGTCTTCTCCTCCCCACCTCTCTTTCTCTCTCAACCTCAAAATAAATTAAAAAACCAAAACTTAAAAGAGTAACTGATAGACCCGCAAATTGAACAAACAGTGTACAAAGTTAAGCACATCAAGCACTTGCTCTACAAAAGCTTCCATCTACTGGTGGAACTGGAACTATTAAGAGACATTCAAAGGGCACCAAAGTTTGAGGGCCACCCAAAAGAAGGACTACTTTTTTTTTAACTTGCGCGAACTGGGGACTAATTGAAGTGAGGCAATTTGGACCTACTTTATGGATGCTTATTCCCTTGCTTTATCTTCCTATTCCTTTTGTCACTTTAATTCTCACCTTTTGACCACTAGGAGCTATGGTGTCAATTCAGTAAATATTTATCAAGTGCCTATTATGTGCCAAACATAAAAGTTGTATTATTTATTCTTCTTGCTTACACTATAGCATTATATTATTTTTTAGTTCTGGGAGGAAAATAGAAGAGCATAGAATTCCCCTTCTCCCTACTTACCTTCACATTATAATTATGCACTTTTATATAGCAAAAATAAGCAAAGATCAAGAAAGCCCTGAAAAGAACAATACACTATTCCTTTATTCTATTTATTCCATTATTCCTTAAAAAAAAACCCACAACTATTACGGACTTAATTGTAACCTAAATACTTGCAACACACATGTGTAAGAGCATAAAAGTTTTGAAAACACTGATATTAAACTTTAGTAAACCAGGAATTCTTAACATGAATTTAGGCCCAGAATCTTTAAAGGGTCTATTGATTATAATTAATTTTGTTTTCATAACTTTTCTGACTGAAGTGGTTTAGTAAATCTATTAAATCCTTGAAGTTCATTGGACATTTTGTTTGGCTCAATTTGGGGAATTCTATTTATTACATAGACTCTCCTTGTGGATTCCTCCCTGATGCCTTTTCTTGGTTATCTTTTTAAATTATGGGGAAACATTACTGTTGTTTGTTGTTTTGTTTTTCACTAGGAAGCTTGGAATCATCAAAAATGCTCAGTTTCAGGGGCTCCTGGGTGGCCCAGTCAGTTGAGCTTCTGACTTTGGCTCAGATCATGATCTCACAGTCCGTGAGTTTGAGCCCTGCACAGGGCTCTTTGCTGACAGCTCGGAGCCTGGAGCCTACTTCCGATTCTGTGTCTCCCTCTCTCTCTGACCCTCCCCCATTCATGCTCTGTCTCTCTCTGTCTCAGAAATAAATAAGCATTAAATTTTTTTTTTTTAAAAATGCTCAGTTTCAACCACTGAAATCAAACTTAGAAAAGATCTAGCAGTACATGCTGGTTATACTGATGCAGGACAATTGTAAATTAGTATTTGACTAGGGAATGGTCTATATGTCATGGGGGTATTATTCCTGAGTAATAGAACTAAATGTACCTTGAAGCTAATTTGAATTCTCCCTCACCCCTGCCATTACTCCAGAGACAATCGGAAATGGCTCTTAGCAAAATAAAACTGCTTTGGAGTCTAAGAATAACTAGAGAACAGGGTGGCTGCTGAAGACTAATGATTTATATACACAGTAAAATTACCTACCTGGAGCTATTAAGATAGAAAAGGAAAATGGAACATGACTGTTATCATTACTTTATTATTGTACATTTATATATTTCAGCTTGAGCATAAGAGTGCATAAAACCAAATCAGCTGAACGAAATGCCCACTCTTTCTACCACTAAGGGTGAAAGAAATTAGCTTTTTTTCCCCAGCTAAATACCTACCTATCTTCCTGAAGCTCTGAACATGTAACATTTCTATCTCGTCCTCCTTAACAGGGCAGGAGATATACTGTAAATCATGCCACTAACATTTTTAGTGTCTTCTATAATCTAGCCATTTGAAAATGTGTAGACAGATTACATAACTGGTTGTTTGGGTTTGCTCAAAAGTTTTTAAATTTTTTAAAAACCATCTCTTTATATGTTAGCGAGAATAGGATATGAACTTATAGTCAACATCTTGTAAGTAAGTGGCTACAGATCCCATGAATGTGAGGACAGAATGAAAATACTCAGAATTAAATATTCCAATGTATATGAGACTGGACACGAGATTTCTCAGCTCTCTTTCGTAGTAAGGCTGCAGATTACAGAGCTCCCTTTCACTAGCACACAAAGTGGGGAGGACCGCCCTAACCATGTATCTTTAAGCACCACACGAGACAAAGGTACATAAACCCACTGAGTATCATAAATATGAAGTCAATTAGCTGGTAGATTCTGAAAGATGTATGATAAGTATTCAGAAGGAAAAAAAAATTGAGAGCCTGGTTGAGTGTAAGTAACAAGAAGTTAGCAAACAGGATACCTGAAAGTCTTGGCTCAGCCCCAGACTTTCTCTGTGACTTAGTGACTTTGTACCAAAGGTCCTACAAATGTAAATTGGGAAAGAAGACAAACAATGCCTCTCTTATTGATTTCATATAATTATTTGGAGGAGAAAAACACTGTCTGTGGATGAAGAATCTCCAAATTCATGTTACTGAGAGATTTTTAACTTTTTTTCCCCACTCTTATAAACTTTCCTAAGAGGAAAATCTAGTCTGTTATGTTGCTGTTTTCCATTTGGTATCGGAGGGAAGTCCATGAGTGATGGTATTTAGATGGCAACTTCTATTTTCTCACTTTTGAAGCTATTGTCAGCTATGGTGTAGTTTGAAGGAAAGTTGCTTTAGATCTTTTAAGAGGTTAGTATCTTATGTCATAAGGATAAACATTTTATCTTTTCATTTTTTTTTCCTACTTGGAACAAATGGAACAGACTCTTTATTTTGAGAAGAAAATATGCTTCCTTAGACTTACAGTTTAAATTTGCCAAGAAAACCCCCAATTTTATCAAAGAACCACTAGGGGATGTTAAAATAACATAGGATTTCTAAATCCAGATGACTTTTACAAGAAAATATAGGCTTTGAAACTTATCTTTAAGAATTTATTTATAGACACAATTTATTTACAGACACAAGACCTTTACATGTTTCTGTGGTAAAGAAATACATGTACATCCATACACACAAATTCACACATATATACCTAAATTATTTTAATCTCTAAGTTTAAAAAATTGAAATTGGACATAATTTACCCTTTATCTGCCATGTACATTTGCTTCACTAAAGTACCATTTTGACATTTACAACTCCAATATGCAAAATGCCTGTAAAGCCATTTCCAAGAAGATAAAATTTCAAGCTAAATTTCCTGTGGCTACTGAATTGATCTGAAACAATAGGGCCCTCGGAATCAGACTCCACATTCTATTCGTACCCACTGGGGATGCCATTCTTCTGTTTTGTGGGCTTCTGCACTTATTTTTTCTCCCCCTAGTGCCCCCTGTCCCCCATATTTTCACATGGATTACTCTTTCTCACTCTTCCACAAATGTTGCCTCAGATTGTCCTTTCCTGACTACATCTAAGGTTGTCCCACTTCCCTCCATTATGTCACATGATCCTGCTTTATTTTATTCATAGAGATTATGGGCATCTGAAAAAATAGCTAAGTTATTTCTATAGGTACCAATAAATGTTTGCTGAATGGATGATGTTGACTATTCTTTGGATTTTTGGGTCACCTTAGAAGAATAGTGACTAAAACAGGCTACTGCAATTATCTACCCATCCATCTTTTTCCTGTTTTGTCTGTCTCCTTCATTAGATTTAAAATTTTGTGAAAGTAACAAGTTTAGTTTGTCTTATTTGTATAAGTCATGTATCCTCAGAGGTCGTTCAGTTTAAAAAATTGAACAAATGAATGAAACTTATTCTAGACTGTTCCAAATATTGATTTGTTCATTTGTTAAACTGTCATGGTAGTAGAACCTACCACATATTATCGCAATAAAACATCTTTTAATTAATAAGTAGATCTCATTGAATACCTATTATGTCATAAAAATAGTACTGGGGCTTTAGAACAGAACACAATTCCTGCCGTTAAAAACTGTATAGTGTTGTAAGATAATATATGTAAAGTATCTAGGATTGTCCAACATTTACTGGATGTCAATGTATTTTGGTTTCCTATTTCCCATTTCTATGTGACTCCATTGACCTGCACTGTTTGTGGGACTATAAATAAGAACATAATAAATTGGTTGATGGTTATTACCTATTTATTCACATTCACTCAGGTTTGATACTTAGCCTAGGCATAAGCAGTTTGCTTGCACGATACATGCTTGTATATATAGTAACCCAGAAGAAATGTGAGAAGTCTCATTGTATCTGGCATTACAGAGAATGCCAGCCAGGTTTTCATAAGCGTGCTCACACTCCTGGAGATGTTTGATTCTTTTCGCTCATAAATCACTTGATAAAATATATTATGAAGACCTGGGTAAGAAATAATGCAAACTGGGAGCAGCACTATGGATGAAGGCAAGGGAAAGGATTGCTCACAGATACATTTAGAGGTAGGAGAAAGAGGGGTCAGTGACTGCTGGAATGCAATGAGATAAAGTAGAGAGAAGAAGTAAGAGTATTAAGAGTGAAACTTCTGGGGCGCCTGGGTGGCGCAGTCGGTTAGGCGTCCGACTTCAGCCAGGTCACGATCTCGCGGTCCGTGAGTTCGAGCCCCGCGTCAGGCTCTGGGCTGATGGCTCGGAGCCTGGAGCCTGTTTCCGATTCTGTGTCTCCCTCTCTCTCTGCCCCTCCCCTGTTCATGCTCTGTCTCTCTCTGTCCCAAAAATAAATAAAAAATGTTGAAAAAAAAAAAAAAAAAAGAGTGAAACTTCTGTTTCTGATTTAGGCACAAAAGTGGTTAGTAATACCATTCATTGTGAGGAAGAAATAAAGACGAATTAAAGACAAATTCAGAGTGGAAGAAATGATGGGCTGACTCAGAAGACACTGTGTAGAGTAAGAAGAAAGCAAAAATAATATCTTGATTTATACCAGCAATTAAGAAATGTCTAGAATAAGAGTAGCCACCGGGTTAAAAAAATAGTTGTGGAATGTTGAGTGAGTTGTAAGGCAAATCAAGAAAAAGTGGTGTGTCGAAAGCCAAGGAACAAGAAGGTTTTAAGGCAGATTGTGTGTCCTCAGTATAACACAGCACTTGTGTGTTGTGAAAAGCAGGGTAGCCACTGAAATTGTTCATTCTAAGGTCAGCAATAAATTAACAAAATATTCAATCCAGTAGCCACCTGCTATTGAATTATTCAATTTGCATCCTGTTTTCACTAAGATTTTGAAAGGTAGTCAAGAGGGGCACCTGAGTGGCTGTGTCAATTAAGTGTCTGAATCTTGATTTCAGCTCAGGCCAAGATCTCATGGTTTGTGAGTTTGAGCCCCATGCTGTCCATGTGGAGCTTGCTTGGGGTTCTTTCTTTCCCTCTCTCTCTGTCCCTCCCCATACTAACGCTCTTTCTCTCTCTCTATTTCTCTCAAAATAAATAAATACACATTTAAAATAGTTACAGGTGGTCAAGAAAAAAAGTCTTTTGAGCAAAACTGGTTGTATAATATTTCACACATTTCAAATGGCTTAAGTATTGTGCAAAAGTGGGACAAGAGGGCAGATTGCAGGAAGGTGAGGCATGAATTAGAGGGAGAAATCAGAGAATAGAGGGAGACAGGAAGAACCCTTCAGAAAATTTAGCTAGCAAAGGAGGTTAACATAAGGTAATCAAAGAGATAGGGGCATGTTTATTTTGTGTGTTTTTTTTTCCTCTCTTTTTAACTGAACTTGTGGAGATTTGACATGTGGATTTCCCCACATCTTTTAATGGTGATTTTAGGAAGGAGAGTAGTATCTCTTGTTGGAAATAAACATTTAACATTGAGGACTTCTCAGGCTTTCTCAGGTTCATGGACTGACATTGTTGACTTTATGTTCTGGACTATTATCTTTGGGGAAATACATGTATGTATTGGTAAGGGGGGACACTGTGCAGGCCTCTTCTAACATTAAAAACATTTCTGGGTTCATAGTAGAAATGCCAAGCAAATATATTATTTCATAAGGTTGAATTTTGCTTCAGAAAATTTCCTTGGGTGCATCGATTAATATCTCATCAAAATAAATGCTCTTAGAAACCTTAATTTCAATGATGAAATTACATACGTGTCTTCTACTGATGTGTAAAAACAAGCGAGTGGCCTAGAAAATCAGAATTTTAAGCCAGGTCTTTACGACTTTTTTTTAATGTGTAGCTACTTTCCTTCAAAAGAAAATTGCTTTGTTTTGTTTTGGCTTAGGTGGTAATTCAGGGTATTGATCTAGGTTGATTATTTTGTCACCCAGTTTATAACACTTAGGATTTGAATCTTTCTAAATGCAAAGTTTCTGGAGCTCTTGGATACTGTTTCACCCACTGTTAGGCCAGGTTAAGACTTAGCATTAACATGTCAAGATTCCATTCAAGACAAAGCCTAAAGTCAGCAGGTGTTTGTTATGTCTGTCTTTTCCCTTTCTGCCACAAAAGCAAACATTCCAGACAGAGCTTGTTCTGAGGGCCGGGGTCCCAAAGCCATGATGATGTTGAATAGAAAAGACATGCACATGTGGGCGATAAACCTTCTCTTCTCTCTCCTCCTCCTTCTCTCTCTCGCTTCCCCTCTCCCTTCTTCTCCTTCTGTGTCTCCTGTTTCTGCTTCTCTTTTTCCTTCTCCTCCTCCTTCTTTTGTTATTGTAGGATTACCTAACTATGGATTTAGGATCATAATTGTCTAATAATTCCATGGTTTCTTAATAATACTTCAGTTCTGACTGATAATGTTAATTATTAATAATTGCAAAGTATTTTTCTCTGGTCATTTCTCTGCCTAGTTTCTTTTTTTTTTTTTCTTATGCAGTCATATCAATAACCCAATGATATAGGGGTCATCATTATACTCATTTTATAAGTAAATAAACCAAGGCTTACAAAGTATTAGCCAGAGACATATAGTTAATACAAATAGAAATAGAAATCGGGGTGTGTGGGTGGCTCAGTCAGTTAAACCTCCGACTTCAGCTCAGGTCATGATCTCATGGTTTGTGAGTTCAAGCTCTGCATTCGGCTCTGTCCTGAGAGCTTGGAGCATGGAACCTGCTTTGGATTCTGTGTCTCCCTATCTCTCTGCTCCTCCCCTGTTCATGCTCTGTCTCTCTCTCTCTCTCTCTCTCTCTCTCTCTCTCTCTCAAAAATAAATAAACATTAAAAAAAGTTTTAGAAACAGAAATCAAGTCCATATATCCATAACTCCAGAGCCTTGTTTTTTAACCACTGCTCTATACTTTACTTCCTGGATGAAGTGTTTGTCATCTTTCACATCATAAAATTTAACTGTTATTTCTCTTGCCATATTTAATGAGGGTTTCATGGGATTAAAAATTCCTCAGAATTTAGCAATTTAAATACTTAAACACTGGGTAAAATTAATTATTTTATCAGAACATGTGTAATCCATACAATGGGATTTGTGCTATTTCCTCTACCTTTTAAAATTATAACTTCTAAAATTTATGTTATATTTAACTTCTTATATATAATTATATAAGTTATACTTAACTTATATAATTTATAAGTTATAAGTGTTATATATAACTTCTAAAATTTATGTTATAAACTTCTAAAAATTCTTCATTTTCATGTTTCTCATTATTTATATTTGACTTTGCTTAGAATCTTAGAAGAAAACAAATAGGCAAAACTAATGAATGACAAGAAAACAATGCCATATTTTGGCAAACGAAAAGGAAGGAAGGAAAGAAAGTTACTTAGACATAGCAATACATTAAAAATAACATTTAGTATATAAGCAACCAGGGGCGCCTGGGTGGCTCAGTTGGTTGAGCAATTGACTTTGGCTCAGGTCATGATCTCACGGTTTGTTAGTTCAAGCCCCGCGTCAGGCTCTGTACCGACAGCTCAGAGCCTGGAGCCTGCTTTGGATTCCGAGTCTCCCTCTCTCTCTGCCCCCCGCCGCTGACACTCTCTCAAAAACAAACATTAAAAAAGCTTTTTTTAGTATGTATGCAGCCAAATAATGTTGTAAATAGCCAGTGACCGACATTGCTTCATGGCACAGAAATTTAACAAAAAACAGCCCACATAATAGTGATAGAGAATCTGACAAAATGGAAAAGAAAGGCTTGATAAAGAGCACATCATTAAGCTGTGAAAAAATTATGACAGGAAAGGAGAGAAAAAGAATTTTCTTTAATTTTATTGGTATGTGGGGCCTTTGTTGATGGAGCAAGTTGCAGGACTAAAAAGAAAGCAGGATTATGATCAGGGCATTGGGCACTGTCTTCAGGATCTTAGGATCATCCTTAACTGCTCCTGCACATTGTTGGGGCAGATGCTCTCTTGAGAGTGGCTGTAAAAACAAACAAACAAACCAAAACACAAAGAAAACAAAAAACAAACAAAAACAGAGATTTTGATATCACCAATGAACTAAAATAAATGTCCTATATGACGTTGGCCAGGGACCATGGAGCCTGAGGATTTTCTCATTTTGTCCACTTGTTGTCTCATTAAAGAGAAAGAAAATCTTACAGATATATGCACTCAGATATATGTCTCAAATGCAGTCTTTTGCAAAAGGTCATAGCAGCCTTTTTATTTAGAATGAGAGTCTGTGATGATTTTTCAGGTTGAATTGTTAGAAGGTTCTCTCTCCATGGGGAAATATAAATAAGTGTAATTGTTTGCCTTATTATCATTAAGGAATATTTTGTATTTATTTTATAGTTCATTTTTTTCTATTTTTTCTTTTATTACAGATGAGAAGACTAAAAAGAATAATTGTTCAGTGACTTTTTAAAAAACTTCCCTTAGAAAATATTTCTTTCATGTCTTTCATTATAAGACATTTGACATAAAGAAAACCATCAGGGATTTTTTTTTCCTCTCAGAAAATGTTTCTTTTAAGAAAAACCTCAAACTGGCATGAATTTTCTGCTTTCCTCTTTGCCATTAGTGTTAGCACAGGTGTAAAAAACAAGCTTGTATTTATTTCCTAAACCATTTTATTTCCATTGCACTTCAGTACTTCCAATAAAACAACAAATAAAGTACTTCCTTAAAAAATGATTTTTGAGATTTCTTATCTTGATTTTTAAAAATATAAACTGTAGCTATGCAGCTCAAAAGATGCTTTCTAGGGGCGCCTGGGTGACTCAGTTAAGCGTCCAATGCTTGATTTCAGCTTAGCTCATGATCTCACAGTTTGTGAGTTCGAGCCCCACATCGGTTCTGCACTGACAGTGCAAAGCCTGCTTGGGATTCTCTCTCTCCCCCCTCTTTCTGCCCTACCCCACTTGCTCTCTCTCTCAAAATAAATAAATAAACTTTAAAAAAAGATGCTTTTTACTTCCCTGTCTGAACTTCAGTTTTCTCTTCTCTACAATGGGGATAATATCCTCTACTATGTAAGATTTTTGTAAATACTACTATGACCATCTGTAGAAAGTATACTGCATGGTACCTGACATTTTGGATATAAAATACATGTTAGCTATTATCCTATTATAATTATTTCTCTAAATGATGTATAATCAACTTGTCTCTCTCCTATCCCTTTCAAGAATGATATACTAAAGTGGCTTTTATGATAGCCTGTGCTGTATTAAAATAAGCATTACTATATCTACAGATCTGCTTTCAGACAAATGCTACAGTAGAGTGAATCCACATAGACCTGAGATTTTCCTTAGTTGAATCTGTAAATATAGCTCAAATCATTACCTGAGTGCTGTTCTATGTTCCCAAATCTTTATTCTATAAATTTCAATGGAATCAGAGTGGAGAGTTTTGTTTCATGAAGTCAGAACAAAAAACATCCTTTAGGGAGTTACATTTAGTAGTTAAATTACTTAGTTAAATTTCATTAGTAACTACCGAGATATATTAAAAGTGAAAGATGCCAAAAAGGAAAGAATGTTTAACAAAATTATTTGAATGTAAATGATGCAAATGTTGCCATATACCGATCAAGTATGACATACATTAGAGGTAAAAAAAAAAATCCTGCAACACCTTTCTGGTTTAAAGTGACTCATTTGGATACTCCAATAGCCTGAAGGAGTTAATGTTAGTTCCAAAGTGCTAATATTCTCTGGTCATCATTACTTATTCAATGGAAAAAGTAGTAAAAAGAAAAAAGCCAATGGTACTATTGGCAAACAAGAACTCTCTTTCTCTCCAAAGACAGTCTTTAAGAAATTTTTAAGTGAGCTCCACTGTATTTACTCTTATAAGCTAGAGTGGAAGGATATTGTGATGAAATACAGCCCCTCGATAAAACTATGCCCCAAGCACTTTTGCTCTGAAGCAAATGTCCACAGCTACAGCCCTAAAGTATCAGGCTTATCTATTACTTGACTACATATTTATAACATCCTACCCTCATGAAGCTCAAGGAAATAAGGTGCATCTCAGCTTTGTACTATGGAAACCTCAGGACTGACATTAAGACCTCAAGTTTGTAGTTAAGGTCTCTCCTGGATGTCTGGATTGGGCGGGCCATGAGTGTCTTTATGAGATTAAATCAGAATGTTCCCTTTCTCAGGGGGAATTTAGGATACAAGTGTCACTTCTTATGATGCTCATGTACATATGTATGTATGTGTGCATATAACTTGTGGTTTGGTGTCTGTCAGAAATTTTATTGCATTATCTTTACTTGTTTCTTTCTGAATTGTCACTGTTTTTCTTCAATCTTGAGAAATGTTTAGCTGTTGCAAATCCTTGCCAAACTCTTAGTGATGCAATCCTGACTTAATGTGTTCATTTTATTGGCTGCTACAGTACCAGGATGTAACATGTTAGATGTTACCAAAACCTTGGTTTTTCACAGCGTCTGATAGATTTTCCAAGTTTTGGTCATGAAGATATCAATTCTATTATTATTATGAATTGTTTAAAAGTACATACCAATTTATTACTGGTAACATTTTTCTATACACTTCTCTAGAGAAAAAGAATTACTGGAAACTCAATGGCACTATGAGAGACAAATTACTGAATATTTTCAGGAGCACTTAAGTTTACCAATGGAGCATTGGTAATTCATGCTGCATCATCCTTATCTACTACATTTTTAGTCTACTTACTATGGGTTTAAATGTGCTCCCATTCCATTCATATGTTGAAGTTCAAACCTCCGGTATACCTTAGGATGTGACCTTATTTGAATTTTTCCACAAACCAAGAAATGCCAAAGATTCCCAGCAAATTACCAGAACCCGGGAAAGAGTCATGGAACAGATTCTTCCTCTCACTACTCATAAAGTACCATCACCTACTGACACCTTGATCTTGAAGTTTTAGTTACCAGAACTGTGAAGACAATAAATGTCTGTTGTTTAAGCTACTCAGTTTGTGGTGCTTTGTTACAAGCCCTGGCAAACCAATACATTACCCAACCGATACTAGGAGAGACATGATTGGTTGTGTATAGCAAGCAGGTGTTCTAGTTAGCTGCCATTAATTCTGCCTGATTGGTGGGCTGCTTTCGCAGCTATTAAATTTGTGCATATCATCCTTGTCATTTCTCTCTCAGGAGTAATGTTCAGACTACCGTTGGGCCCAGCTATTGGCCTTCAGTTTCCAAATGTAAAATGAAGATACTAGAGTAATGTGGGGGATAAACCTAGGAATCTCCCAGGGCTTACACCAATGGGTTGACAAGGCATAAAGAAATATGAAGTCATAAAATGCTCACACTCGAGTTTGGATAAATCAGATTGGCACCCCAAGAATAGGGAGATACAAAGGCACCAGGAATAGGGAGGTACAAAGGCACCCCAAAATAGACAGGGGGTGCAGAGCCCCCAGAATAGAGAGAGAGAGAGAGAGGAAAAGGCCTAAAATAGAAACAGTGCAAAGGTGCCCAATACATAGGTATATGAAATAAACAAGATTAGATATTCAGGGTGGAAGCACCCCCAATTTAGTACTACAGCAGAAAAGGTGCTTTCACTGGAGGATAGGGCCAGGTTAGGTAAATTGGTGAATTGGACTATGGACCGCTGCACTGCAGTCAAAGCAGCCCAGAGTGGAGATGGTTAAGAAAAGGTGCCTTGTCAACCCTGAGGTTATTCCCCTACCTGTCTCATCCCTGAGACTAGCTAAGATAAACAGAGGTGCTACCTCATGTCCAATGTAAACAACCCTCCTCCCGACTGCCCGGCACCTGGATTTTGTTTTGTATTAACCCAAACCTCTAACCATGAATATCTTCAAGACTCCCTTCTTTCACATCCACAAGTTAATGCTCACAGATTCATTGTCTCTTTGTGCACGTCCATTGCCATGCTTGTAAGCCGTCTGATCCTAATAAAAATGGGGCAAGGACGCTTATTTGGGGCTCTTGTCTTTTCCCGGACATTAGCCATCTCTTGCTTTAATCCTGTGTCCACCCTTTTTCTGGCCAAAAGAGAACTTTACACTTAGAGTCTACGACAGAGTAAATAACCTTTAAGCTGTCATAGACTTCTGAAACTCTCTGAATGTTGTAATTCTAGGAATGGAAAGAACTAGCATTTCCATGTTACAGATAAGAAAAACTAAGACTCAAGTGTCAGAAGAGAAATTCAATTTAAGACACATCACTCCAGAGGGTTTTTCAATTTGCCATTGTGTCCTCAAAATGGTGGATTTATCATATGAACATTAACTATGCAGTGGAATATAACCTGAGTATAAAGTCTAGTCAAGTGGGTTTATTAGTTTATTGTCAAGAAAGTGTTATTTATTTATTTAGTTTTTAAATTAAAAGATAGGTGTTTCCTGAACACCCTGTAATTGTAGGCTTTATTATAATATTGCTGTTATTGGATGTCCTTGAAAGAGAGTTGCTCAAGCAAAGGCAGCTGAAAATCAGCAAACTGTACTTAAGGACTGCATCTATGGTTGTAAATAGATTTTTAGAGTTCACATTTTATTTGTGTGTTTTTATAGCAATCAATAGGAAGCCATCTATAGCATTTAGGTGTTCCCATGTTGATTACTGTGACAGCTACTGAGTCGCTGCTAGGAAATTCAAGGTGTTAACAGGTTATATTGGCTAGCTAAACACATCACTTGAATAGAATAGAAAACAACAGTAGAGGATCAGCTTTAGTTTATAGGGTAAACTAAAAATATTAAAGGCTAGTTGAATAGGGAACGAAGGGGAGATAGAAACAGTTCCCAAACTTTCTCCTAAGATATTGGACTTTCCAATGGTACTAACATTTAATATTATTTCAAAAATATATGCTGACAATAATTCCAAATCTATTCATTGTCATATGTTTTGTAAGAACAAAACCCAAAATATTGCCAAAAAGTATACTGAGATTTTGGTTTGGTTGTTTTTGTGGTTTTGATAGGAAGAAGAGTAGAGTGGTGGTCCAATCACATTCCCACATACAGCTCTCAGTAAGTGAAAGCCCACAACACTTAATTGGTCCATTCACTTAATACCCAGAAATTTGTTGTCATTGGAGCAAATGATATTCTGTATAAGACCTCTCTGGATTAAATCACAGAATCCTGGAAGAAAATGACTCTGATTGCTATTTTCTTGACTGGAATTTTAGGAAGGATTCCGTAAAATGGTTAGAATTAGGGGTGTCTGGGTGGCCCAGTTGGTTAAGTGAAGGACTTCAGCTCAGATCATGATCTCATGGTTTGTGGGTTCGAGCTGTGCTGACAGCTCAGAGCCTGGAGCCTGCTTTGGATTCTGTCTCTCTGTCTCTCTCTCTCACTCTCTCTGCCCCTCACATGCTCACCGTCTGTCTCTCAAAAATAAATAAAAATCTTAAAATTTTTTTAAATGGTCAGAATCTAAACTACAAAGGAATTTATATTTCAAATCAATGCCTTGGAACCATTTACAAGCAACCTTAGCATGTTTATCCCATCAGGTGCCATCAACTAAACCTAAATGACAGAACAGCTCCTGATGGATTCATATTCATGTTCTAAGGGTCTTCAAAGGGCGCTTCCCAGGGAGGAAAGTTGTGGTACAATTAAACTAGATAAAATAAAGAAAAACTGTAACTTATTTTGAAATTCTTAACAAGGACGTCATAAAACAGTAGCAATAATTTTAAAATTGGTTTAAAAATAACCAAGAAAAATTAAAAGAAATATTAAAGAAATTAAAGAAAAACTAAAACTTATGCAAATATAGTCAATTATAGGTTTGTGTACTTGTTTAAAGTTTATCTGAAAAATACCCTAAAATATTATGGTGAAAACGTTTATATAGTCAGGGTTTTAAAAAATAAATGGAGATAATTTAGAAGAGATCTGTGTGGTTATGTTTATACCAGTATATTATTTATTTGGAGGATGAGATTCTATTGCTTGTGGAGAATAAGATAGGACAATGTAATTGTATTTTTTTAAAGGTATACAGCAGGCAGTAGGTGACTTAATTTGATATATTTATTCAAATGCAGAGATTCATGGATGCTTTACAATGCAAAATAATTGTTATTAGAAAAACACACCCTTTTAAACACAATTTAATTGGTATTTTTTTTATTCTTTTATAGAAATACAAGCATCTTTTACTTTGTTTTTGTAAAAAGGGAGTTAACTTGTGTAATTTCCATATGAAAAGGACTTCAATGTTGTAAAACTAATGAAGGAAATAGATCATTTTATTTATATGAAGAACAAATGGAGGATATTAAAACATTTACACATGATTTTATGTTCTTCCATTAATTGTGGTATTTATAAATTTATATTTCGATTTGAATTAGCTATATTTAAATAATGGATAAAAATGCATCACCAGTCAACATGAGGTAATATTAAATTATTGAATGGCTTGCTAGTGTGATTTATTTTGATATAATCTTAACTTTCTCTGATTATTTTGTATATCTTTATATGTATATTTAGAAAATATACGGAGAGTATATTTAGAAAACACAGAGAAAAAGGAAAGCTGTAGAAAAATTTAGAATTAAAAATGTATTTGAATGTGTAGACTACCATATAATGATATTTTATAAACGATGTATCCTTTGGTAAATTTTTTTTGAGAGTTATAAGCTGAATTCCAATGCATTTTTTAAAACATGATTATTAGGTACTGTAATCCCAATTCATTATGGGTTTTGAATTTCAGCAGACCTCAAGGGAAAAAAAAGTTTCATCAGCAAAATTACTGCATCTTAAGGCAATATTAAATTATGAATTTTATAAGGCTTCTATTTTGGTGTCTTTTGCTGCCTTAGTACAGAAAATAATAGAGGGTGCAATAATAGTGCAGAGAAAATGTATCCACTGGATTAAAAATAAAAGCCAGTCTGGCATTTCAAATATGTTGGTGTCTGGAAAAATCTGGATTCTCTTCTGAATCAATACTTTTTAGTCAAACTGAAGTCAGAAATTTTTGTCATTTGCAAAATTATGCTATGAATTATTGCCATTAAAATCTCCTCTGACATGACACTAAATATTAGCAAAGAATCTGGAAAGAATTGAGGGTCTTGAAACATGGAAGCATTCTAGGCAGTACTTTAAAATGCTTACATGCTAATTTTTAAAGTTATCTTTTTGCCTATTAAAAGTGCAATGGAGTCTACTGATTAATGTTGTTTCTATGTTTTAACTGTAATTGTACTGGAGGCCTTAATGGTTCAGAATTCCATTTATATAACATTTATTGTTACAACACAAAGTTTGCAGAATAAATGGTACATGTGCCATACCTCTAAGAAACTTTTTTAAAAATTTTTTTCAAATGTTTATTTTTAAGGGAGAGAGACAGAGCATGAGCAGAGGAGGGGGAGAGAGAGAGAGAGAAGGAGACAGAATCCAAAGCAGCCTCCTGGCTCCAAGCTGTCAGCACAGAGCCTGGAGTAGGGCTCAAACCCATGAAACAGGAGATCAAGACCTGAGCAAAAGCCTGAGGCTTAACTGACTGACCCACCCAGGCACACTCTAAGAAACTCTTAACAACAGTAAGATTAATAACCATAATAATAGTAGTTTATATCTTTTGAGTGCTTAATCTGTGGCATGTCCTATGCCAGCAGGTGATAAGCACAATCTATTTTTCCCTCTTAACAAATCCTGACCTGTTTACCACTATATTATCCTTTTGAACATTACAGTTGAGTAGGAGGTTCTTCAAGGTCACACAAAGTTAAAACTCTTTTTACTTGCATTTGTTTTTTTGACATATTTAGAATCCAAATATTGAGAAAAGTGGTATGCCTGCAATTGAGATGTCTGACTTTGAAGCCTATATTCTGAATGATTATTCACTACTCTCTCATAAATTATTAGATCACAATTATTCCACTGTATTGGCCTTTCAGGGTTGTATTGAGAAGGCATCAAGAATTTACATTCTTGCATCTCTTTTAGTCACTGTCTATGTGGGAAGGTATATATATAATTTAGCAGAGTCAGTTGTCTTTGTTTCAGTGATACCACTGTAAATAGTTCTTTCTTGGAAACTCTTTAAGGATTTGAATATTGATTTGCCTTGAGAGTGCGGGTGTATCACCAGATGACAGAATATACTGATGTACTATTGCCCCAGGTATTAAAGATGGGGTGCAAAACACTAGCTTCTTGAGCAAATCTGCTACGGGCTTGGTTTTTGACCATTAAAAACCCTCATTTATTTCACAAACTTTCCTATTTTTGGTTTCATGGATCTAAGAAAACTCTGTCCTGGGGATAACAAGTAGTCCTTGAGTAATTTTATAGTTGCTACTGGCTTCAGGTATTACTACTACTGCTACCATCATCATCATCAATGTCAATGTCAGGGAAGGTATTTCTTTTCATTCTTAAACGCAGGCACTATTATCTGGTGGAGAAGAAACTAAACCTGGATCAAAGAAGCTGAAATCCATTTTCAATATCTTCTCCATTTTTGTGACATTGCATTGCCTCAGGATGCCTCTGTAAGACATCTGATGTGAGACTTCATTGTGTTTCTAAAATTCCAATGTAAATTTAGTACAACTACAGCATCTCATGATATATTATGAGTTAACAGGTTAGGTATATTAATTGATCTTCCAAATATTATGTAATTCTCTTATCATATTAAAGTGGTTGATTTACAAGTATAAACATTTGCTTTAAAAAGCCCAGACAATTATTTGAACTGCTTCCAAATCTAGTTCTTTTCTGCACCCCAAAATATACAGTTTGTTTGATTTGGTTTAAGTTTTCACAGAAGAACATTCAATTGAAGGTGACATTGTCTGGGGCATTTTCCTCTCACCAACGAGAGTATACAGACAATGAGGGCAGAAAGGACTTCTACAACAGCAGTGATTTTATCTGATTTAATATACCCTGCATTCAAACAAAGAGAAATAAGTTGTACTTGGAGTGCATTAGAAGACACATCCCCATAGGCATGGATAAAAATGTAAAAGATCTTTCCACTTGCACTTGTATTTGGAATTATTTGGCATCACAATATTGAGACAAGGGAGAAAGATAAAATTTGGAATATGGTCCCTATTCTGCCCTTGAATTTCACATTCAATACTCCTTTTTAAAAGCTCCCATAAGAGACCATTTCCATATTATTCCTCTTTATGCTAAACTTGATAGTCAAATATGACTATTTGAAGTCTGATCTTCAAATATAAGAACCCAACCTGGAATTTCAAACACAATTGTATAATAATCTTTGGGCAGAATAGAAAGCAACCAACTTAAAATGAATTGAAACACCTGCTTTACAGATATCCCATGGAGGACAAGACATACACACGTGGGCAATTCAACAAATTTAACAAGACCTAATGAGCCTTGAAACTGTAATTTAATTCTTAATTTCTGTGAAGTAAATTTAGTAATGACTGATAAGGATCATCATCATCCACACTTAGAGAGTCATTAACAGGGAAGTGGAAACACCTGTCCTTTTATGTAAGGTGTTTAGTTCACTCCATCTAAGATTGGAAGCTGCTGTCCCTTGTACAAGAGCAACAAATAAAGATCCCAGGATTAAAATGATCTTAAAAACAAAATTCCATACAACAAGGCATTATGATACTTAAAATCAAATTCCATAGCTACAAGGTTAAGGGTAACAAATGCTTCTTAATTTGTTGTATTTCCAGAGATGAATAGGTCTAGTATGATTTCTATATCCTTGGATGACCACCTGTATGCATGACAGTAGTTACAAACAGGGATATGTCTACTTTGTACAGCTGAGTTCCAGAAGACTCTATTTTCTTGCAATGTGTTGTTAATATCACAGTGAAATCTCTGAGCATCCTTTCTATGATGCTGTTGTTTTACCAGAAGAGTTTTTGTGTTTGCTTTTAGACGAAGATACTGGTCATATTCAGCACTGATTAAGACCATGATTGAATAAGTTGGAGACCAAGAAAACCATTCTAGTATTGAAATTTAATATTTGTTAACAAAGTGCAAGAAAAATATTATAATATTCATTTCCCTTCCCAATGTGCCTCACACTATGACTTTTCATTTCCCTGAAGGTTCTTCATGAAGGTGCTAATGGGTAAAAAGATTTGTCTTTCTCTAATACTCCTTATAAATGAACTCAAATAACACATCAAGGGTAGCTCTGAAAGAGAAAATTCATTACAAAAGCCCAAGCTGCAGTGCAGATTATTGGAAGAGATGTAGCTCCAAATATTAAGCCTCACTTCTGCCACCTCCCATCTACCAGTCTTGTGACCCACTCGAATAGCAGGTGGCAGGAATGAGTTGATATCTATTCCAATTCTTTATTTTTCCATGACTCAGTTTCCTCTTCTATAAATAATGATTTCTTTCAACCCTAGGCTTCTTGGGAGAATCCAAGATAAACATGGAATTACTTTGTAAATGGTCAGATTTATGTAAATCCGTTATCATTATTCTCACATTCATTATTTCTTTCACTGGACAAACAATATTGAATGATGCAGGCAGAAATGTGAACCAAGTGTGAGAAGGGATTGTTGTGAGAGGGTTCTCTTCCAGGCACTGTGCAGAGTTATCCAGGGAGAACATACATTTGGATTTTCTTCTTGCACAATAGATAAAAATGAACATATTTGGAATTATTGTAAATGTCAATACTGGCTTTAATACTTATTCTTTAATTTGTAGTACAACCCAATGAGTACTTCCAAAACAAGGAATAAGAGATTACTCGAAGGAGATAGGGTTATGGGGCTATAGAGTTAGAGAGTTAGGGCACTGTATGCCATAGAAATAAGGGAAGAAAAGATAGTTAATACAAAAGTGGGAGAACAGATGTAAGCAACAACTACATTATAAGGTGAATCTCAGTTTTGCTGAGACAATCAGATAGGGTAAATTCAACTGGTGTGCAGAATATGGATCTTATCTAGAGTAATTTCAAATTAAGGTGTATTAGGAGTCACCTGAGATGCTAGCTAAAGTACAGATTTCCTGTGTGAATCATCTGAGATTGTTTCAGTAATACTGTCCTGGACCTAGGGAATTGAGTCATATAGCTTATGTAATTGGTTTAAAGACCACACTGGAAAATACTGAGTTAGTTTACCTGAATTGAGTGATTAGAAAATTAAAATCAATAAAATATTCCTTTTCACCATTCGGTTAAGAGATTCATCTTAAAAGTAGTTCAATAATATTGCCTTTAGAAATTGAAAAGTTACATCTATTATTTCTTTTGTTTTGGTCTAGTTTTGATTCCTAGATTTGTTTTCTGTGTATTGTGTTTTATGTCCTGAGAAAATCTTGCCTACCCAAAGCCATGAAAATATTTTCACATGTTTTCTTCTGGAAGCATTATAATTGTTGCTTGTATGTTTTTATCTATGGTATATCTGAAGTTAATTTTTGCATATAACGTGAGGCAGGAGTCAAATTCTTTCCCTCACACCCCTATGTATATCAACAACACCATTTGTTCAAAGTATCTCTTTCCTATTGGATTTTCTGTTGCCTTTTAAAAAATTTATCTGACTATAAGGTTGGATCTATTTCTGGGCTTTCTATTCTGTTCCACTGATCCATTTGTTGATAGTTACGGCAATTTGTTGATTACTATAGCTTTATTATATGTTTTGAAATCAAGTACTGTGAACCCTTCAACTTCGTTATTTTTAAATATTATTTTGTCTATTTTATTTCCTTTGAGTTTCCACATACATTTTATTTTTTAATGTTTATTTTTGAGAGACAGAGAGAGAAGGAGAGAGAGGGAGAGAGCAAGGGAGGGGCAGAGATAGGGGGTGGACAAAGGACCTGAAGCAGGCTCTGCGCTGACAGCAGAGAGCTGGATGCAGGGCTGGAACTCATGAACTGCGAGATCATTACCTGAGCCAAGCTCAGATGCTTAACTGATTGATCCACACAGGTGCCCTTCCATATACATTTTAGTTCAGCTTATTGATTTTACAAAACATCTGGCTGATATTTTGAGTGAGATTGTGTCCAGTTTATACACTTACCAATTGATATCTAAATATTGAGAATTTCTATTAATTTAAATCTTGTTTCTTTCAACAGTGAGTGTAGTTTCCATCATATGATCTTGCATGCATTTTGTAAAGCTTATATCTATGTAGTTCATATTTTTGGTGCTACAGTAGCAGCTACTGGTTTTTATTTCAATTCCCAATTGTTTATTGCTAGTAATAGTAACCTTGTATACTGCACCATTGCCAAAGTCACTGATTAGTTCTGGAAGCATTTTGTAGATTATTGGAGATTTTTACATAAAAGTTCACGTCATATGTGAATAGAGACAATTTTCTTTCTTCCTTTCAAATATGTATAACTTTAGTTTCTTTGAATCGCCTTCTTATACCAGCAAAGATATTCTGTAGGTTGTTGTATAGAAATGATGAGACCAGATATCTTTCTTTATGCGTGATGTGAGGGGGGAAGTAGTCAGACTTTCATGTCAGATACAAGGGCAGTGGTGTGTTATTTTTCATACACTTTCTATTCCTAGCTGGCTAAGAGATTTTTCAGGAATGGACTTCTTTTGCTATTGTTACTCATTTTATGTTTACATATGCCATAAACTCACAATAGATTGCTACTCTTTTGGCTTTAGACAGCCATTTGAGTAATTAAAAATGAAGAAAAACATTTTATATTTACAGTTATTTAAAATTTATCTGGAGCTATTTATATGTTTATGTAGATCCACGTTTCTCCTGGTACTATATTGGTATGCCTGATAATTTCTTTTAAAATTTCTTGTAGTGCAGATTTCCTGGCAATGAATTCTCTAGTTCTTATCTAAAATGATTTTATTTTTCCTTCTTTTTGAAACCCATTTTCAAAAAGGTACTGAATTTGGAGAAGACAGTTTTTATCTTCTAGCCTTTTAAAAGTCCTCCTATCAGGGCACCTGGGTGGCTCAGTCCCTGGATCACCAGACTCAGGCTCAGGTCACGACCTCATAGTTCAAGAGTTTGAACCCTGTATCAGGCTCTCTGCTGTCAGTGCAGAGCCTGCTTTGGGTCCTCTGTTCTCTCTTTCCCTCCCCCACTCAGGCTCTCTCTCTCAAAAACAAATAAACATTAAAAAAATATTTTAATGCCTCCTATTGTCTTCAAGTTTGCAGAATTTCTGAAAATTTGTTGTAATTCTTAGTTTGTTTTCCGATATGTGATAAGATATTTATTTAGTGTTGCTTTTCAATAAATTGACTATTACATTCTAGATGTTTATTTTTAATTTGTTTTTGTTTTTGTTTTTAAATGTATCATGTTGAAATTCCCCATCTGATCATTTATTTTAGCCATTATTCATACTAGAGTCTTTTATACATTACTTATAGCTATTTTGAATATTCCAACCTAACATCTTTGTCGTATCTGAGTTTGGGCCTTTGGATTTGCTTTCTCTCTTGACAGCGGATAATTTTTCCTTGCCTTTATTTATTTATTTATTTATTTATTTATTTATTTAAAAATTTTTTTTAACATTTTATTCATTTTTGAGACAGAGAGAGACAGAGCATGAATGGGGGAGGGTCAGGCAGCGAGGGAGACACAGAATCTGAAACAGGCTCCAGGCTCTGAGCTGTCAGCACAGAGCCCAATGCGGGGCTCGAACTCACAGACCGTGAGATCATGACCTGAGCCGAAGTCGGACGCTCAACTGACTGAGCCATCCAAGCGCCCCTCCTTGCCTTTTTTTAAAGCGTGTCTTTAAATATTTGACTCAGTGCTGAATATCATATGTAGGATAACAAAATCAGGTAAATAGTATTTATACCGGAACATTGTTATATTTCTTATGCTAATGCGTTGACGGGAGAGGAAGGTTGAGTCAGCATAGTCAAGAGTTGAGTTGACTTTGGATTTTTATGCACCTATGTTGTGGTCAGTCTTTTAAACAGTGTAAATTCTTACTTGATTACCATGTGCTTAAGGGGAAGATTTTTTTCCCAGTGTTTCTCCTCTCACCTCATATTTAGTCCATTTCTCTCCTCTTATGCCTTAGAGAGAGACTCGCTCACATTTTTGCCTGCACATAGCAGTAGACTGCTATCACTTTTTACTCAGTATTTGGCAGTCTGGTGTTTGGGTGTGGAGTGTTTTCTGTTGTCCCAGAACTACCTTAGTTTTGGCCTGGGTCTGTATAGCAGAGTCTTGGGTATGGACCTTTTTCAATGATGTGATCTGTCCCTGTGCCAGCAGTAGAAGACCTCTAATGGTCTGGGCTCAGAATTGCTCCTGTTTTTCCTTCACGGGTAAAGGGTTTGGTTCCTTTTTCCACTCCCTAGCTACAAAGGGTATTCACCTGTCCCATGAGGGCAATAGTTTCTGCTGGTTTTCCTCTAAGAGCCTAATCAGTTGTCACTTAAGAGAGAACAATCTGAGTTTGAGTTTCTATCTTTCCTGCAGCTATAGTCATTTCTTTCCTCCAGGACTGCACCACTGTCTTGACCATGATCTTTATTGTGAGTGCCTAATAGAGATCCATGGAGCTGAGTCTGTAATTGGTCCAATTTCCTCCTGTATCTGTGACTCCTTGGGATTTAGATTCCCATGCTAGGCAATACCCAGATCTTAGCAATTAGTTACAATTTTAACCTGAATTCTTACTCACTTGTATATCTGGCTGATTTTTTCGCCCATGTTTCAACATAGGTGATCTAGTGCTCATGCTCTTTCTCTTCTTGGAAGCTCCTGACTTTCCTTAGATATTAGACTATTTGGCTTGTGACCTGAGTTCTCTAAAAGGTTCAAGAACAGCCATGGTTTTGTAGATTATCTGGTATTTTCAGAATGAGTGATATTCTTTTCAGCTTTCTACATCCTAGGCAGAAGCAAGTCTCTGTTCTGCTTTTCAAAGAAGTCTCCAATTTCTCAGTCTCTTGTTCTGAATAGCTTTTGAATTTTATAAATGTCTTAATGAGAAAACAGGTTGAATATCAATTTCAATTTGCAGAGTTTCTAGCTGGTCAACTCTCTAATTTTTGAAAACTTATACTAACAAAATTGCCAAAAACTCTGCTGGTGTTTAAAGTCAGATATTTACCTCTTTTATCAGTGATTCAGCTTCTTAGCCTCTTGTCTAGCACCCAGAAGCAGTGAATACTCCACATGGAATGGTTCTCCTGACTGTGTGATCTTGTCATTTCAAATTGGGCTTACTTCTGCAGTTCTCAAGTGCCTCATTCCTTCTTTCTTTCATTTACTTAAATTTTTAGTTTACCTGTGGAAGCATTAATCTGCCACAATCCATCCTATTTTAGTCAGGAACAAATGTTCCTGCTTCAGTTAATTACTATTCTTTCTTTTCTTTTCATCAAGCTATCTGTTTTATAATGCTCAGATCATCTTAAACAGATCATTTAATACAATTTAGCAGTTGTTTCATTTTTCACTTTTAGGGTACATGATATGAACCATAAGAAGAGCACCCCCTAAAGAATATTGGCTCAGACAAGAGTTTATTTTTCTCCCATGAAACAATCTAGATACAGAGTCCTGGTTTGAAGTGACTGTGTTCTGTTTCATAGCTACATCAAGATATTCTGGTTCCCTCTATTGTGTTGTTCTTCCTTCTGTTAGAATATCGTTCTACTCTTTATGATCAAAAGTAGCTCGGCAAACCATAGCTTTCACAGTCTGCATTCTGCTGGTATAGTTTCAGAGGCTGGGATTGCTTTAGAGGCAGTAACAGAGGATTTTTTTAAGGCAGGGCTTATGTTTCTTTTGACAATCAAATCCCCCAAAACTTAATCAGCTTCCATTTTTCTTTCCTTTTCTTCTCTTCATCCAAATCTCTTCTGCAAATAATCACAGCCAAACTTCTCTTCTTGTCATAATTTTTGAGCTTAGAAAAGAGTACACATATTGGTCTTTATGCTATACACATCTCTTTCTTCTTCAATTCAATGATAACAAATTTATGACAAAATGAAAACAAACAGCTGCAAGCAATTTCTTTTATCTGTACTGTTTCTCCTTCCGTCTCTGTCAATTCATGTAATTCTTGTTTGACTTCATCCCGCCCTTGTAGAATTTTACTAAAACAATGATCACATATCATCATTGTAAATTTTGTTAATATGTTTCCCTAGAGCAAATAGTAGGGTTGGTGGGAACATGGTCTACTTTCTGTGTTAGTAAAGGCAATAGTTTTATCATTTTTCCCTGATGCAGTATCTATTTTCACCACCAATTGTCCAACCTCTGAGACGTTTCCATGCACTTTAGGTTTATGTTAGCACTCCACCTCCAGGTAAAATTTTCTGTACCAGTAAGTTCCATTTTATTCACACACATACATTCCTTCCCACACAACCATATAATTATCATGTTAAAAATGAAATGAAGAACTATAAGTGATTTCTTATACAGAATCTTTACTGGATAAGGGACTTTAGAACAATCCTTGTTAAAATAACAATGTCAACTGTAAATAATAAAAATATTTTGCATGCATGATTGAATTTAGTAAGTCAGGAAAAATAACTCTTGGAGAGGCAATATATTTCCAATTACAGGTGAAATTTGTTTTTTTGTCTTATTTAGCTATTCTGAATGGGGAATCATTTCCAAGTTAATTCTATGTCAATGAACAAAGAGTTGGCTTTTTGACACAGGTGAGCCTTAAAAATCAATACTGAGAAAATAGTAAGAAATCTTCAGTTAAAACAATAGTATTTTAAATTTGATTATTGATTATTTTGCTCTGATAGGCATTAGATTTAACCTGGTGATAAATGTCCAAAATTGTATGTGCCTCTCTTCCAAGCATGATTTGAAAATTAATTACAATAGCTAGTATAGTTTTTTTCATAAACGTGCAACTTAATTCAAATTATTAAGCTGATCACTGACTGGTTTATAATGCATCAGTTCCTAGACTAATGAACCATGTATCCTTGTCAATTTTAGTAATGTTTGACAGTTTTTGCCTCAGTGCCTTTGAATTACAAGTGTGTACAGCTGCATTGCTCACTGCTAAGATTGGTCTCTCCCTAAGGATTTGGGAGGTCATGATTTCTGATTTTGAATTGTTTAACCAAGCAATAACATTTGATTATTTCATCACAAAGAATACAAAAAAATCTAGTTTGTAATCTTCATTAAAATCTTAGTTCATTATAAAAGTCAAGTATAAATAAGTGATTTAAATATTTAAATGTATAACAAAATAAGAACATGTAAAAATAAACAAAATATTTATAGCATGAGATAGCCCATAGAAGTACATAAACCCTTTCCTACACTCATGGAATCTAAAAAGCTCTGGAAAACAAAGTTCAAAATATTCCATTTGATAGCAAAATTTGTTCTAAATTTAAGTGAGGTTATTTGCTAACTTTATTATATTCGATGTGTATATTAAATTTTTGTTTAAAAATACTAATGTGCTTGATGTTGGCATGCTGTTCCAGACTCTACTATGGGTAGTAATTAATATTACAACCCATTAATTAATCAATATTAACTACCCTATGATCCAGGAATTGCACTACTGAATATTTACCCCCTAAATACAAGAACACTAATTCAAAGGGATACATGCACCCTTATGTTTATTGCAGCATTATTTACAATAGTCAAACTATGGAAGCAGCCTAAGTGTCCATCAGTAGATGAATAGATAAAGACAGTGTGGTATATATATATGAGGGAATATCATTCAGCCGTAAAAAAAAGAATGAAATCTTGCCATTTGTAACAACATGGATAGAGCTTGAGAGTATAATGCTAAGCGAAATTAGTCAGAGAAAGATAAATATACCATATGATCTCATTCATATGTGACATTTAAGAAACAAAACAAATAAGCAGAGGGAATAAAAGAGAGAGAGGCAACCCAAGAAACAGACTCTCAACTACAGAGAACAAACTGATGATTACCAGAGGAGAGGAGGGTAGAGAGATGGAAGAAATGGAGGATGGGAATTAAAGGGACACTTATCATGATGAAATAATAAGTAAAAGAAAATAAAATTAATTAATTTAAAAATTAAAAATAATATGATGTGCACCTCTGTGCTTCTAAGTGATGATTCCTTTTTATAACACTGTTGTGATAAACATTAAGTTGTGCAAAGCTGATAGCAATGTAAATAATTCTTGTCTACAGCAATACAAATGATCAGTGTTTGGTAGAGATAAAATAAGTCAATTATATTTCTATATTAAAAGCACAAAATCATTTACAATTGTACCCCAAAAATGGAATAATTAGGTATAAGCTTAACAGAATACATAGGATCTATATGGTGGAAACTACAAAATGATTATGAAATTTAAAAAATTGCTTTAAAAAATGGAGAGACATAGTGTGTTCATGGGTTGGAAGACTCATAAAAATGTTAAATCTACCCAAATCGATTTGTGACCTACTTTATGTATACTCAATTTAATTTCAATTTCTATCAAAATCTCAGCAAGATTTTTTGTAGATATAAACAATTTTATTCTAAAATGAATAGCTAAAACAGTTTGAATGAGAAAAACAATATGGAAATTTTGGGTAAAATGTGGGAAAATGAGAGTAGAAACACTCTACCTGACTTTAAGCCTTGCCATAAAACTACAGTAATCAAGATTGTGGTATTAGTAGCAGGAATAAACAAATCATTGCAACAGAATATAGAACCCAGAAAAAAACCCACAGAAATATCAACAACTGAATTTTGACAAAACTACAAAGACAATCAAATGCAAGAAGAATATTTTTTTAAAGAAATGATGTTGGATTTTCACAGAACTATAATAAAGAATCCTAAAATTTGTATAAAACCACAAAATATTCAAATAGCTAAGCCAATCTTGAAAAAGAACAAAGCTGGAGGTCTCATGCTCCCTCATTTCAAACTCTACTATGATGTTCTAGTAATCAAAACAGTATGGTGTTAGCAAAAAACAAACAAACAAACAAACAAACAAACACCAAAAAACAAAAAAAACCCAGACACATAGATCAATGGAATAAGCTAGAAAGCCTAGAAATAAAACTACATATATGTAGTCAATTAATCTATAAGAAAGAAGGCAAAAATATACAATGAGGAAATGAGTCTCTTCAACAAACGGTGTTGGAAAAAAAAAAAGGACAGCTTCATACAAAAGAATGAAACTATACCAACTAACATACCATGCACAAAAGTAAATTTAAAATGGATTGCAGACTTGAATGTAAGACTTGAAGCCATAAAACTACTAAAAGAAACTATAGGTGGTGAGTATTTGGTAAGTTTTTTTGGACCTGTCTCAGTCAAGGGCAACAAAAGTTAAACAAATGGGATTACATTGAAATAAAAAGCTTTTGCATGGCAAAGGAAACCATCAACAAAACAAAAAGGGAACCAACTGAACAAGAGAAGATATTTGCAAATAATACATCCAATAAGGGGTTAATATCTAAAATATATAAAGAACTTCTACAACTTTATACAAACAAAAACAAACAACCTATTTATGTTTGAGGAACAGACATTTTTCCAAAGACACACAGATGGCCAACAAGCATATGAAGAGATGCTCAACAACAGTAATCATCAGGAAAATGCAAACCAAAACCACAGTGAGATATGACCTCACACCTGTTAAAATGGCTATTATCTAAAAGACCAGAAATAAATGTTGGCAAGGATGTATAGTAAAAGGAACTCTCATGCACTACTGGTGGGAATACAAATTGGTTCATCCACTATGGAAAGCAGTATGGCGGTTGCTCAAAAACTTAAAAATAGGGGGCGCCTGGGTGGCTCAGTCAGTTGAGCGTCCGACTTCGGCTCATGTCATGATCTCACGGTCCGTGAGTTTGAGCCCCGCATCGGGCTCTGTGCTGACAGCTCAGAGCCTGGAGCCTGCTTCGGATTCTGGGTCTCCCTCTCTCTCTCTGCCCCTCCCCCGTTCATGCTCTGTCTCTCTCTGTCTCAAAAATAAGTAAACATTAAAAAAAAAAACAAAAAACTTAAAAATAGAACTATTATACAATACAGCAATTTCACTTCTGGATAGTCATCCCAAGACAATAAAAAAACACCAATTTCAAGAGATATATGTAATTGTATGTTCACTGCTTTATTTACAATAGCCAAGATATGGAAGTAACCTATGTGACAATTAATAGATGAATGGATAATGAAGATGTGATATATTAAAATGCAGTATTATTCAGCCTTAGAAAAAAATTAAATCTTGTCATTTGTGACAACATGGATGGACCTAAAGAGTATAATGAAAAACATATATGTAAAATGATATGAACTATATGTGCAAAAATATTTTTCATTATAATATTTTATTACATTATTTTATGCAATTCTTTTATTATAATATTTCAATTATATTACAATTATATTATGATAACTATATAGTGATAGATTAAACTAGATTTATCATGGGGATAATTTTTTTAGTGTATAAAAATACCGAATTGCTATTAATAAGATAGTATACGTCAATTATACTTAAAAAACAATATTTGAAAGGCAGTAAGGAAGCAAGGAAGGAGAGAGGGAGGGAGGAAAGAAAGAAGGAAGGAAAGAAAGAAAGAAATGGTGTTGGACGAATTAGACCTCCATAGGCTAAAAAATTAACCTCAACAAAAATAACTTCAAACATTATAGAAAAATCATTTAAAATAGATCATTTAAATGTGAAATGTGAAACTATGAGCCTTTTAGAATAAAACAGGAGAAAATCTTTGGGACCTAGAACTTGGTAAAGAGTTCTTACATTTGAAACACAAAGCATGATCTATAGAGGAAAAAAAAAATAAATTGGACTTAATAAAAACTTAAAATAATTGCTCTGTCACAGACCCATTTAAGAAGCTGAGATAACAAGCTACAGACTGGAAGAAAATATCTGCAAACAGCATATATGACAAATGAATCCTATCCTATCCTGAATATATATATTAAAAAAAAAAGTCAAAACTCAACAGTAAGAAACAATCCAAAAAGAAAACGGGCTAAATGAATGAACAGATATTTCACCAAAGAGAATACATAAATGACAGATGAGCATATGGAAATATATTTAACATTATTAATGATTAGAGCAATGAAAATCAAAACCATAAGGAATTATCATATTATTACATATGGAATACACATATTATTACAACAGCTAATACAATATAAAAGTAACGATATCAAATGTTGGAGAGGATGCAGAGAATTTGGGTCTCTCATACACTACTCATGAGAATGTAAAATGATAGAGCCACTCTGGACACCAGTGTAACTATGAAAGGTAACACAAGAGTTATTTGTGGCAATGTGACAATTTTATTGTGGTAGTGGTCTCATGAATCTGTATGTGTAACCAAGCTGCTCATACCTACAAACACACAAACATTCATACACACAATCACAATGAGTACTTGTAAAACTGGAGTAATCTTATAAAACTTTCATGTACTTTGTTGATGTCAATTTCTTGAATTGTTATTGTACTACAGTAACAAATTTGTTATTGTTGGGGGAAACTTGGTGAAGGGTACATGGGATCTTTCTGAATGATTTTTGCCACATTCTGTGAATTTATAGTAACTTTAAAAGAAAAAGAAAAAAACACTTATTTCCCACTACTCTCTACCACAAATCTGCTTTATAAAAATTATTTACTTACCTTTTTATATGATGAGTCTGTTGCTAGGTCATAATATATTCTGACTACAGTATGAAATATAACTAAAGAAAAGGAATTAGGGTCACACAGATCTGGGTTTAACTATTATATCTTCCACTTAAACTCTTGATTCTCCAAGCACTTATCTGTAAAATGGGCTGAAAACAATATACTTGCAGAAATTCAGCAAAAAATTAGATGAGCTTGTATGACATACCTAATGCAATGGTTAGATTATAATTATTGTGTGTGTGTGTGTGTGTGTGTGTGTGTGTGTTGTATACACACAATGGAACTAGGGGCCTGATATTTAAATCACTAATCTTAGTACCTACATGGAATGAAGAAAAAAGTGAATACTTCTATTAAACTAATACTATACTATGAGGTAAAGCAAATTTTAAAAAAATGACATATAGTATCTACTCATCATGAGATTGAACTTTAGTTGTGGATACAGGATACTACTAAGGAAATAATTACAGAATGAAATGGAATAGAAGTTTTCTGGAAGAGAGATTTAGAAGCAGTCTATAGAATGGGTCAACTGTGAATGGGTGGGACTCCTTAGAGCAAGGGTTCTGAAAGGTGGAACCTGGATCAGTGGCATAACTATACCTTGGAAATTGTCTAGAAATTTAAATTCCTGGGTGTCAGGATCACCTTACAGATATGGGTTGGAGTCCCATCCCAAATTTTGTTTGTATGTTACTACGGATGATGGATGCCCCCTAGCCCCCACCACAGAACATTTGAAAAGTTTGTAACTCACATGATAGTATTTCTGACATCATGGTAGACTCTCAAGCAGATTCAAAAATGGTTTGAGAAACAGGGAAAGGAGACTGGCATGGGTTCTTATGGCGGTTAGGGGGTGAGATTGCAACTGGTGTTGCTTCATTGCACTTCCCACCAGTACCAAAGAGGGAACACATAGACTTTCTGAACATTCAACAGCTTGTCCAGATGGAGGGCAGAAGGAGTAAAAGGACTGATGGGGTTTGAAAGCTGTTCAGAAATGGATATTAAAAATGGAGTCAGTCTCTATTGCCTTGGGCTACACACCAGACCTACTGAATCAGAAACTCTCAGGCTACGGTCCTGTAATCTGTGTTTTAGTCTGCCTTTTAGTTAATTATACCCTGAAGTTTGAGAGTTACTGCCTTAGGAGAAGGAAATGCTTGGAAATGCCTAGAGTATAAGGAAATCTTGGAGTTTGGGTGGGAAAATACGAAGGCAGAAGTTTATTATCTGAAGCTGCTAGGAATAAAATGTTTCTTCTAGGGTTTAATGACAGATTTGGAAGGGAACAAAAATAAGTTCAATAATAATAAATGTTATGGACTCATCATGTCTCATAAAAGACTGAATTTGATAACATTTATTTTCATTTGAAAATATTTCCACTTATTATAAAGTTCTCTGAAATGTTTAACTATATAAAGACAGCTACTATGCTTTATGCTAGAAATATTGCTCAAATGTACTCATTATATAGCTTACAAAAATGGGCATAATAAGTAATTTCTATTTACTTGTTTTGTACATGTAGAGGCTTCTGAAGACACACTCAACTATGTGCATATGTAAAGATTTAGTCATAATTTCCCAAAGAGCTAAAGACTATTGTCATCCCAAGGGTTATTGGTTTTCAAACCAATTATTTATCAAGTAATAGAATAGCCTATTCAAGGAATGCAAGTAATTTAGCACGTTAAACTTTATTTCCTTGGATTGAGATTTTTTGGGGGGAAATAGATCATTTTCTTTCATCATTTATTGATTTACCCATGTCAAAGACTACTCTGAGAACTGGAGATATGGTGGTAAAGAAGGCAGACCCTCTGTATATAGTTCTCAAGATACTGTGACCAAGGAACACACTGGATTCAACTTACAAAGGCCCACAAAATGTAAATAGTTTGGTTAGCATAAACCGAACTAAAATGGCTTAACTAGGAGGAATTAAGCTCAAATAATAAAGTGGGTTGGTGTAAGACAAAGGGAGTCTTAGGAATTGTGGTACACAAAAGAAAAGGGCTCAATTTATAGACATTTACAATTTAACTCCTAAAATACTATTGTAGTATTAAGTATTGCAGTAGATGGGTGAAAATAGGTGATGGGGATTCAGGAGTGCACTTGGGTGATGTATGAAATTGTTGGACCACTATATTGTACACCCCAAACTAATATAATATTAGTTATAGTAGTAATTGTAATTGTAGTAGTTAACTACATTGGAATTAAAAAATTCTGTAGCAAAAAAACACTTCTGGAGACACTAATTTGGAATGATATATGTCCCCCTATGTTTATTGTAGCATTATTTACAATAGCCAAGATAGGAAAGCAACGTAAGTTTCCATCAACAGACAAATATAATAAAGATGTACACACACACACACACACACACATGCACACACACACACACACACACACACACACACTGGAATATAACTTAGCCATGGAAAAGGATGGGATTGTGTCATTTGCAACAGCATGGATCATGGATGGACCTGGAGGATATTATGTGAAATGAAACAAGTCAGAATGATAAAGACAAATATGATATGATTCCACTTATAAGTGGAATCTTTTTAAAAAGCAAAATATAGGGGCGCCTGGGTGGCTCAGTCGGTTAAGCGTCCGACTTCAGCTCAGGTCACAATCTCACAGTCTGTGAGTTTGAGCCCCGCGTCAGGCTCTGGGCCGATGGCTCAGAGCCTGGAGCCTGCTTCCGATTCTGTGTCTCCCTCTCTCTCTGCCCCTCCCCCGTTCATGCTCTGTCTCTCTCTGTCTCAAAAATAAATAAACGTTAAAAAAAAAAAAAAAAAAAAAGCAAAATATAAACCCTGAGCATATAAACAAACTGAAAGCAGATTCAGACCTATAAATACAGAGAACAAACTGATGGTTGTCATGGGGAAGGGGAATAAGTAGCCTGGCAAATGGGTGAAGGGGAGAAGGAGGTAGAGGCTTCCAGTTCTGGAATGAGTGAGTCATGTGAACAAAAAGAGCATAAGGAATACAGCCAATGGTACTGTAATAGCTATGTAACAGGACAGATGGTAGCTGTACTTGTGAAATCACCAAGTTGTATACCTGAAAACAATGTAACATTATGTGTCAAATGTGCTCCCCCCAAACCCAAACAGATAAATAAACAATAAGCACTTCTGGACAACTGCTCCACAAATAGGCAGGCTACTTGTGTTGTGTCTTCCCACAGCTGGTTGGTTTATGGTAGAGCTGGGTGAAGATCCCGCTTTTCTTTGTTTATCTCCCTGACAGACTTCCAGTCAGGTGACTTACCAATTCTCAGGGATTTCTGGAGGTCATTTCAGCTTCCATCCTGCCCGTCCCCATTAATTTTAGTTTTATTATTATTATTACTATTATTATTATTATTATTATCTAAGGTAATTATCATGAAATAGATGACTTTGAAGTTGCATCCAGGATTTTAAAAAATCACAGGAATGAGATACAACTAGTTCAGGCACAGGGTCTCTCTTAGGGATGGAGAGGAGTATATAAACATCTGTAATTTTTATTTACTGGGTAAATATTTCTGACTCAAATATGACACAATGTTAACATTTGTAAATTTGAATGATGGATGTGCTGCTATTTATTATGCTATATTATACTCTTTTATAGGCTTGAAATGCTTCATGGAAATAAAATCTTCTGATTTGTTTCTACTTGCACATGACAAGTGTATGTTTCTTTATACTCTAGCTGTGCCTAAAAAAGTGTTAATTAGTATTATATAAATGTAATAATTTTTAAAACTTTGTACAGCTTACTATGTAAGGGACTCCCAGGTAAGTCTTTTTTTTTTTTTTTTTTAAATCAGAGAATTTATGGGACGTCTGGGTGGCTCAGTCGGTTGAGCATCTGACTTTAGCTCAGGTCATGATCTCGAGGTTGACAAGTTCGAGCCCTGCATCGGGCTTTGTGCTGACAGCTCAGAGCCTGGAGCCTGCTTTGGATTCTGTGTCTCCCTTTCTCTCTGCCCCTCCCCCACTCACACTCTGTCTCTCTCTGTCTCAAAAATAAACATTAAAAAAATTTTACGTTTATTTTTGAGACAGAGAGAGACAGAGACAGAGCAAGAACGGGGGAGGGGCAGAGAGGGAGACACAGAATCGGAAGCAGGCTCCAGGCTGTGAGCCATCAGCCCAGAGCCTGACGCGGGGCTCGAACTCACGGTCTGTGAGATCATGACCTGAGCTGAAGTCGGACGCTTAACCCACCGAGCCACCCAGGCGCCCCTAAAAAAATTTTAAATCATAGAATTTATTATACATGGAATCTGCTTAAAACAAGGCATACATGTAGGGTGATGAGATCCAGAGTGAGCACATCAGGGAAATTATGCAGTTTGTATAATTCTTTCTCATAATTTATGTTAGATATACCCTTGCAATCAAAAGGTAAATAAGAACAATCCAGGAAAAAGATCTTTAAAAATGAATATGTCTTTCTTCTGAGAGAAAGCATTACTTTATTAATATATTATAGTGATTCTACTATTAATTAAATAAAGGTTAGAATACTACATTCTTTTAGGGTTCATGGTTTTTGCACTTTTTTTCTATTGGAATCAACTGTCACAAAAGATAAAATGTTCAAAGGATATAATAGCAAAAATTTTATTTCATTTACTACTGGAATTCTGATAAGTTTATATTAAGACGAGCTAAAATTTCTGGTAATGTCTGTGCATAACAGCTGTGCTTACACTGTGTAGGAGTTGAAACTAAGGGTGAACCGTGGGGCTCAGGAGCACCTCTGGAGAAGTGGTCAGAGGTAAAAAGAAGGAGTCTAACTGATTAAAGGAACATCTTGCCTTTTTCATAGAATTATAATTATAGCTGCCTGCTGATTTTAAAGGGATAATCTTCCCATCCTTTGCCACATAAGTCAAATCCTTACTTCTAGCTAGCTCGCTTAAAAACAGCAGCATGATTTGAATACAATTTACGAATCAGTGCACAGACCCAAACAGAAGACTAAGGGGAAGATGGTTCACAATGTGGGGAGTAGCAATTGCTATCAGATCCTTCTGCACACCCACCAGGATATTTAAACTCTAAAAAACCAAGCAAACAAACAAAATTACAAGATACATGTCAATTAGTGGTAAGCATATGGAGGGAGTGAAACTTTTCATTCTGTTTTTGGGATTCTAAGTTGATACAACTGTTTTGGAAAACTGTTTGTGTCTGTTAGAGCTGAGCAGATACATGCTCTAGAGTCACAATTCCAGTCCTACTCAATAGAGCATGTGCACAGAAAACACAGCAAGAATGTTCATCATGTAACTATCTGTAATGGCCAAAAGCTTGGAATAATAGAGTGAATAATCTGAAGTATTTTTATATCATACAGTGGCATAGTACAGAGAATTAAAAATGAATAAACTATTACTGCATGCAACAACAAGGAATATTCTCTTTTTTTCTTTTTTTTTTAGTTTTCTATTGCTGTGTAACAATTTAGCACAAATTTAGTGGCTTAAATAATGTATGTTAATTATCTCATGGTTTCCATGGGTCAGGATTCCAGGAATGAGTAGCTATTTCCTCTGCTCATGGTCTCACTAGGTTTGATCAAGGTGTCTGTTGGCATTGCAGTCTCATCTGAGGCTTGGGGTCATCTTCAAAACTCATTGAAGCTGTTAGCAGAATTCAGTTCCTTGCAATTGCAGGATTGAGGTCTATGTTTCCTTGCTGGTAGCTGGCCACAGTGTGCTCTTAGGTCCTGGAAGTCATTCTCAGGTCCAAGATGACAGGTTATTTCTTCAAGTAGGAGAACATATATGGCTTTGAAACTCTCATAAGATGACAGGTTATTTCTTCAAGTAGGAGAACATATATGGCTTTGAAACTCTCATAAGATGACAGGTTATTTCTTCAAGTAGGAGAACATATATGGCTTTGAAACTCTCTCAGGAAGGGTCCCATTACTCTGAAGGGCTCACTTGGTTAAGTCAGGCTCACCAAAGCTAATCTCTCATTTGCATAACTCAAAGTCAACTAATTAGTAACTTAACCTCAGGAAGGAGGTCCCATTATATTCACAAGTTCTTCCTATACCCAGAAGGAGGGGATATATAGGTCATATATATCAGGGAGAGGGAATCTTGAGAGCCATCTTAGAATTCTGCCTATTTGTATTGTATAACTCTATACAAAATTCAAAAGTCTAATGTTGGGGAAAGAAGTCAAAACAGTGTCTGCCTTTAAGGAGAAATAGTAATGACTGGTATAGAACTCAAGGAAAGTTTCTAGGGTGCTAATAATCTTTTGGTTTATTTGTCTAGATGGTGGATACAAGGATGTATTCACTCTTCAAACTGTTCAGTTATGATGTGGCATTCTTTTTGGCATGTATGTTATAATTTGACTTAATTTTTTATTTAAAAGAGAAATGAAATATTACAGCTTTTCCTTCCTCCAAAAATATATGTAGGTGGACATATATAGAAAATAATGACATTCTCAGTCAAGAGTGAGTGGGGACAAATTACTTGTAAACTAGGAATTATTTGAGGATTATAGCTCTGATTTGTCACCTAACATATGGAGATATCAGTCAAAATATTTTTTTGTCCATTCTCAAAAAATGAAACAAAACATCTTGCCATTTGCAATAACATGGATGGAGCTAAGTGAAATAAATTATTCTAAGGGAAATAACTCAGAGAAAGACAAATACCATATGATTTCACTCATATGTGGAATTTAAGAAACAGAACAAAGGAAAAAAGTTTTAAAAAAGAGACGGAAAGACAAAACAAGAAACAGACCCTTAACTATAGAGAACAAACTGATGGTTACCAGAGGAAAGGTGGGTGGGAGATGGGTTAGATAGGTGATGGGGATTAAGGAGCACACTTGTGAGAAGTACCAGGTGTTGTATGGAAGTGTTGAATCACTACACTGTAGTCCTGAAACTAATATTACACTGTATATTAACTAACTGGAATTTAAATAAAAGTTAAAACTTAAAAAAATGAAACAAAACAAATTTTTCATGTTAAAGAATGAAATTTATGTGTTCCTCTTCCAAGAATCCTTCCTTGATATGCACAATCAGAATGAAATACATTAAACGTTGCAAAGAAAATTGTGTCACAACGCCAGTTTGAAAGTCAGTTGATCACTGACTTTCAGCCTTTGTATAAGCCCATAGTCCCTGCTCCCCACCCGCCCCCCAAAAAAGGATGGCTTAAGTTCTATTTTGGAAGAAGTTTTATTTTCCTGGTGAAAATGGGGAGGAGGGCTAGTAAGTAAGTGACACTGCCTTATGATGATTTGGGACTATTCAGTTCAGTTTATGGTCAATTACACATTATGTACATCCCATTGTCTTTGCCTTTGTGTTTCTTATAACAGCATGGTTCAATTAAAACAACTTCTTTGTAACTTTCTTTATCTTGCAAAAATATAATCCTCCTATATAGGTCATTAATTTTTGACCCCAGTTCCTAAATTATGATGAGTTTTTCCGTGCATGCTTTCTTCTGTAGCCTATAAAATTATTTTTCCCTCTTATAGACCTTGTACCGCTAGAAATGGTAATGAGGTAGATGTCTTTGAGTTTTCTTCTCATGTTTCAGAGCATTTTCCTTCAATTCCACTAAAACCCCCAAGCTTTGTATTTCATACTATTCGATTTTATAACCTCATATCCTGCAATTGTAGCTGTTATCTCTCAAATGCTGGATCATTCCTACTCATTTCTCCATGAGTCATTTTCTAGCTGTCCCTCTTCAATTACCTCTATCCTAACTCTTGGTGATTTCAATTAAATTGTAGATAATGCTCTACCCATCTGGCCTCAACTTCCTTAAAATTATCTGCATCCAATAATCTTGTCCTCCACCCTACCTCAGCCACTTACTCTGTAGATATACCTGTTACTAATAATTGCACTCTCTCTGAAACATCAATTTTGTACAGCTCGTTCTGTGACCACTGCCTCCTGTTTTGTTTTGTTTTGCTTTGCTTTTTTTGTTTTTTGGTTGTTTTTTTTTTTCCCTTCCTAGGGCTCTGAATGTACATTTTCCACCCTCCAATCCATTAATCATATCAATTTTTCACTGTCCCTCATCCTCGTAATGTCATCTTTCTTCCGTTTAAAATTTTTATGGTCAATGGGGCACCTGGGTGGCTCAGTAGGTTAAGCACCCAACTCTTAGTTTCAGCTCCATTCATGATCTCATGGTTCCTGAGTTCGAGCCCCATGTTGGGCTTGGTGCTAATGGTGTGGAGCCTGCTTGGGTTTTTCTCTGTCTCCCTCTCTCTCTGTTTCTCCCCTGCTTAATTACTCTCTCTCTCTCTCTCTCAAAATAAATAAATAAACTTAAAAAGAATTATGGTCAAAGGGCACCTAGGTGGCTCAGTCAGTTAAGCATCTGACTCTTGATTTCAGCTCAGGTCATGATCTCATGGTTCATGAGATAGAGCCCTGAGTTGGGCTCTGCACTGACAGCACAGAGCCAGTTTGGGATATTCTCTCTCTCTCTCTCTCTCTCTCTCTCTCCCCCTCCCCTGCTTGTGCTCTATAAATAAATAAATAAATAAATAAATAAATAAATAAACAAACAAACTTTTAAAAAATAAAATGAAATAAAATTTTATGGCCAATCATTACAATCATGCTTTGCACATACCCTTTGTTCCTTTACACCTTTCATGTTTTATCACATTTGCTTAAGTCTAGTTAATTTCAACTTATCACTGATTCCCTGACATACATCTCTATAGATGAATGTGGCTTGATAGAACATATAACCTTGTTAATTGTTCTTATTATAAATTTACATGAAATTCAAATGGGCCATTAATCTTACCAGGCAATCATATGATATGGTCTAGTCTATTCACTTCCCATTTCTGAAAACCTATATACCACAGTCTCCTTTTTTTTTAAGTTTATTTATTGATTTTGAGAGAGAGAGAGAGAGAGAGAACAAGTAGGGAAGGGGCAGAAAGAGAGAGGGTGACAGAGGATCCAAAGCAGGCTCTGAAGTGGGTTAAGTGCTGACAGCAGAAAGCCCGATGTGGGGCTCTAACTCATAAATTGTGAGATCATGACTTGAGCCGAAGTTGGATGCTTAACCAACTGAGCCACCCAGGTGCCCCCAAAGTCTCCCATTTTTATTCTGTGATGATAACTTTCCCCTATGTAAAGCCCTCCATTTCAACACTAGATTCCATCTTATGGGACAGAGGGCTGACAGATCACAAAAGATACATGCTTTCTTTCTACAGTAAACAATTTTGATAATTAGAAACTTACTCATCCTGGGCTTGCACTTTTCAGTTCCCCTTGTACCTAGATAAAGGATATTATTCTTACTAATCGTATGTGAGTGAAAGAAATATGTGTCACTCTGGGCAAGTAATTAAGAAAAAAAATGTATCTTCTCCATGCTGTCCTTCCAATAACTAGTCAAGGGGGCAAAAAAGGAACTCTCAGGTCTTAGGGGACAGATTGAGGCTCAGTATTGAAGAAGCCTTTGTCCCTTGAAAACTTTACATAGAAAACAACCTACTGGAGACCCTCATGAAACTTTTGAGTGAGTAACAAACTCCTACTGTGTTAAGCAATGGAGGGTTTAGATGTAGGTCTTAGAACAGCTGGGTTAATTTACATATATCTCCTCTGACCATCATTTCCGTAATCTCCCATATTATCAATTTTTTTACCTTTTCTTAGAATGCTAATATTTATCCCACATTAAAAAAAAAAATCCTGACTCTACTTACCCATCAGTTACCACTAAAGTACTTTGTTCTCCTTGGCAGCAAAATTCCTTGGGTAAATTATTTATACTCTCTCTCTCTCCATATATATATATATATATATATATATATATATATATATATCTCCATATATATAAAAGATAGATATATATATATCTTTTATATCTAATATATATATATATATATTCTCTCCATATATATAAATAAATATATATATATATATATATTTCTCTTTTAATCTCAATCCAGTTAGAATTATTCTGCATCGTTCCATCAAACTTCTCTCCATGAGATCAGCAATAACTTTCATCTTGTTAAATCCAATGGTCAATTCTCAGTTCCTACCTTAATTACCTTATTAGCCACATGTTAGCAACTGTGCCCCTCTTCCCTGTAAACTCTATTTAAATTGTTTTTAATACAGGAAGCCTCTTGATTTTCTTTCTGCTTCATAGATCACTCTTTACACTCCTGAGCTGCTTATCTTTACTAAGAACTCTTCATGTTGGATTGCCCCAGAGATCAGCTTTCTGGTTTTTTTTTTTTTTTTTTTTTTTTATCAACACTACCTTGGTGATCTCATCCACTCTAATGGCTTTAAATGTCCACATGACATTGATGCCTAAATGCATATTTCAAGCCCAGACCTCTCTCCTAATCTACAGATAGCTATTTGTGCTATTTAACATCTCTGCTTGGAGTTTAACAGACATATTAAACCTAATAAACCTGAAATTAAAATTCTGACCTCATCTAAACCTTTCTTCCTATTCCTTTTCTGAGAAGTCAGTTATAATTTTTATATTTGCTCCTCTCTGTATATAAGGTGCCCTCCCCCCACACATACCCTGGTTTCTTCCAAGATTTCTTCTGTTCTTTCATTTCCCACAGTTTGAGTACAACAGGCCTAGGTGTGTAGTTTAATTTTGCTATTTCTTCTGCTTGGTATTCTCTGAGATTTCTAGATTTGTGGCTTAGTGCATGGTGTTAATTTGGGGGAAATGCTCAGCCATTATTGCTTCAAATATTTCTTCTATTTCTTTCTCTCTTCTCCTTCTGGTATTCTCATTATCTATGTGTTATATCTTTTGTAGTTGCCCCACAGTTCCTGGATATTCTGTCATGGTTTGTTTTTGCTTTTGTTTGTTTTTCCCCCAGTCTTGTTTCTTTCTCTTTCATTTTCAGTTTTGGAAGTTTCTTTTGGCGTATTTTCAAGCTCAGAGATCCTTTCCTCAGCCATGTCCAGTCTACTGACGAGCCCATCACGTGTGTTCTTCATACCTGTCAGAATGTTTTTATGCCTAGCATTTCTTTTTTATTTTTAATTAGAATTCCATCTTTATGCTTACATTACCCAGCAGTTCTTATATGCTGTCTACTTTTAGACCTTAGTATTAATCACCATGGTTTTAAACTTCTGGTCTGGTGAGGCTAACATTCATGCCATTTCTGAGTGGCTTTTGTTGTTGTTGTTGTTTTGTTTTGTTTTGTTTTGCATTTTCATAGGCATTGGAATTTGTTGTTGAGGGCCAGAAATGATGTACTGGGGAAAAGGTACATGATAAATAGCCCTTTAATAATGTAATAGTAAGGTATGGGGAGGAGTTCTATAGTCTGTTCTACAGTCCTGGATTGTGTCTCAGTCTGTTAGTAAGCCTCAGCCCCGGGGTTGTAAACTTCACAAGTGTTTCTCTGTCCTCTACTCCCTTTAAGTGGGACAGGATGGCTAGAGGGGCTGGAGTTGGATATTTTCCTTCCCCTCAGTAGATTAAGTTCTGATAAAACTACAATAGGTTAGGGTCTGATAAATTAGTTTCTCTTGAGACCAGGCCATGTTCCAAAGAACAGAATGCTCTGATGTATTTCAAAATGGTTATTTTCCCCTCCCCCTGTTAGAAGGCTGAAGGGACCTTTTTTCTCCCATATTCCCTGTGAGTACCTGGTAGAGCTATTGGAGCTAAAATTCATGTAAGTTTGCCTCCCTACTCCCTAAGACTGTGCCATCCTGCGGTTTTTATCCTCAGACTTGTCTACACTGACTCTCTAGAAATTTGTCAGTTATAGTCTAGATTTTCCCGTCAGTACTAGTTCCTGTAGAGCTTTCAGCTTGAGCGTTCTGTTCTGTTCAGTTGTGCTGCTCTGTGTTCATCTGCCTGTAACTCCAATTTGCGGGGTAGTAGTTTGCCTTGTGACCTCACATCCCTGACAGAACTAAGATAAGTTGTTGATTTGCCAGTTTGTTCAGGTTTTTGCTTGCTGTTAGGATGGAGTGACATTCCATGTGAACTGTCATTCCTTTGCTCTGAACCCTTCCGTGTTTTCCCATTTAAATCAGAGTAAAATGCAAACTTATCTAAATTCCCTCTAAAATAGCTCCTCTTCTCTGCCATTGCGGTGTGTGCTGCTGACTGTCTCTTGCCAGGTCTTCTCACAAGACTTCCAAGATCCAGTGATTCCTGGCCAAGAAACAACAGCAGAATCGTCCCATTTCCCAGTGGATTTGGATGAAAACTGGTAATAAAATCAGATACAACTCCAAGAGGCAGCATTGGAGAAGAATGACGCTGGGGCTGTAAGGGACCACACATGAGATGGCACACATTTATGCTGCCTGAAAGTCCTGTGTTCTTATTGCATTGCCTCCCTACTGCCTGACCAGTAGATCTGTTTTATCAGGGAAATGGCTTTTCTCTGTTATGATGCTTTTGCACCAGTAGGTTGGTTCATTAATAAACATGTGAGACCTTTTGACTGACTGACTGACTGACAGATAGATAGATAGATAGATAGATAAATTCCTTCTAAAGTCATGCATGACCTCTATTACTTTCAACCTAGAATGATATCCTGATATATTCCACTTTGCTCACTCTGCTAAAACTTTACTCGCTTCTCTATTCATCCTGGAGCACATAGCAGTGTTTTGACAGTGCCATGGTACTGTCTGTTCCTACTGTCCCGGACTCCTCTACATCAGATATCCATATTGCTAGTTTTCTGGTTTTCTTCAGATATTTGTTTAAATTTAATGACACTCACTAGGAAAAAAAAAAGTTAAAAATATTAACCCATTCTCCCACCCCCCTTACATTTCAGGTCTCCCTTATCCTGCCCCTCTTTTTAAAAATCTTCTGACAGCTCTTATCATCTTCTAATACACAATATGAAGTACTTATTTATTAGATACATCATTTGTAGTATCCCCCCCCCCCCACTGCTCCTTTACTCTTACAAATTACTACTCGAATGTAAATATTTCATGGGGAACCTAGATGGAGATTTTTGTCTGTTCTATTCATTGATGTATTCCAAGAACCTAGAATGATGCCTGGCACTTAATAATTTGCAGATTACATGAACAGAGGCACAACATCATTGTTTGCTTTTCTACTTAAGATAAATTTAATTACAGATTTACATACACACACACACACACACACACACGCACACAGAAAATATATGTATAGCCTAACACATGCCCAACCCAGCAAGGGTAACAATTATAGATTATTCTGATGCTCACAAATATTTGCAGCATTAAATTTTATTGAAATGCTTACAATTATTTTAAAAATGACTGGTGGATCTTAGCATAGTACAATAATCTACTGGAATATCTTAGCAAAAAGCATTCCAGATAATTATTTGTATTCAAACATTTTCTGCAGTTCAATTGTGCTTTTATTTAAAAGTCTTTCCTCCCTATGACTGTTGGTAGAAATGTGGCCTTCAAGCTGTTTCTGACATATCTACAGTGCAGTATCTGAACACATTAGTCCCGAGTTCATTGTTCTATTCTTTATTAATAGTTATATTTAATCAAGCTAAGCCAGGGCTTTTTATCAATCCCTGGTAATTGATCAGGACATTTTGATTATACTAAAGATTGGTTTTTTTATTTTACTAAAATATGTAGAGTTCAGTGAAATGTTGAAATTCTAAAGACAATCTCTAATATTAAATGAGAGATATTAAACAATTTTATAATGTTTTCTAACGACTCCATATGTGAATAGCCTTGAGAATGATATTAAGAACTGTGAGAATAATATTCAGGATATCATTCCAGACACTCTGCACACCCATCTACTTAAAGATCATCAAATTATAAGAAATACAGTGTTTGATAGCATTGCTCACTGGTTCTCCACCAATACATTTATAAGATTTATGTGTGCCTTCCAAATTGGCTCTCTACTCCAGATTTCTTAGAAAAAATACATATCTGATGGTTAATAAAATTCATTCTACTTTCCCTTTATTACAAGCTATACTTGAACAAATTTATTGAGCATTGAACTACATACTTGATATACTGTAATGGAAAGAGCTCCTCAGTGTGCCTAAAGAAGAGAATGTAACACTAGTTGCACCATGAATAAATCCTTGGGAAAAAAGGAGAGAGAAAAATGGGAAACTATTATCAATTTGAAGAGGTAATGATGCTTCTATTCTGAAGAGAGAAAAGTCCCAGAAACTCTCAGTATTTATTATTGAATAAAAGAGTGTTTATTTGCTCCCCAGGCTTCATTCCAGTAAAAATCTCAATGGAAAAAAATCACAAAATTATGCCTTTATAATTACTATGACTAGTTATCAGTTAATTTTAGAAAGGGAATTTCAGATCAGAGGCTGTGCATTATTTGTGTCCTGTACTTTTGAGACAAACATAAACCAGATAGCTTTTTCAGAGGTGACACCAGTTGTTTATCGTTGCTTTGATAATATGCTCTTTTATTTTAGAAAACTTTTAGATTCAGAGAAAAGTTACAGAAATAATTTATAGAATTTAAATATACCTTATATCGAGTTTGATGTTGTTAAGATCTTATATTAGTATGATGTATATCACCCAACTAATGAACCTGTATTGATACATTATTAACTAAGGTCCATACTGTTTTCATATTTCCTTAGTTTTTACTTAATGTTTGTTTTATGTTTCAGGATCTCATTCAGGATACCATATCACATTTCATCATTATGTCTCCTTGGGCTCCTCTCAGTTATGACAGTTTTTCTGACTTGCCTTGATTTTGATGAGCTCAAGTATTTTAAGAAGTGCTAGCCAGGTATTTGTAGGATGTCCTCTAACTGGGACTTGTCTGGTATTTTCTCATGATTAGACAGGAGTTAGGAGTTTTTGGGAGGAAGACCACAGAGGTAAAGTGCTATTTTTATGACATTATATGACAGATACATTTTATGAACATGAGTTATCACAATTGATGCTAACCATCATTAGCTGGTTGAGGTATTAAGTTATTCCACTTATAAAATCCCTCTCCCCAGCTTTTCATACTGTATTCTTAGGAGGTCAATGTGTATAGCCCATACTTAGAAATGAAAAGTTATGCCACCCCCATGAGGGGAAATACCAACATAAATTATTTGGAATTATTTTACCTGAGAAATCTACTTATTTTCCCATTTATTTATTCAATCATTTCTGCAGCATGAACTTGGGCATATTTATTTTAGATTTTTTATTATAATCCAATACTGCTTTATATATTTCGCTGCTCAAATTATTCCAATGTTGGCCATTGGATTTCTTGCCATCAGCATCTGTGTCCTCTCGACATATTCTCAATAGGTTCTTTTTCTGAATACTTTCTTAATTTTTAACACTACCTCCAGGGTCATCTCGTATCTTTATTGTTCCAGTATTATAATAAGCCATTTATCCAAGAAGCCCTAATTTTTTTTATTGGAGCAGTATTAGAAACCAAGATCTGGGCAATAGGTGGGCTCCTTGGTACTTGAGTGTTATTTCTAGGATCTCTTAGATTTGGGATTGTTTGTGTATATATTAACCCATGTACCCATGTACTTATACCTATTTCTATACTTGTCCATCTGTATCTATATTATACTTACCATAAATTGACACTAATGTTGCCAACTCTAAGCCAGTATCACATGACTCAATCCAGATTTTGCTCCTTGCTTGTATTTAACATTTGACTCCAACAGTGAGAAACTTGGCTCCCACCATCTTCCATCCACTTACTGATTTATTAGATCCAAAAATACAACTACAGTGGTTCCAGAGTTGTTAACTCATACACCAGGAAGAAACAACTTTGCTAACTAGAGGGCAGTGCCTATGTACAGCTCCTGTTGTCTTCAGTCTGATGGTCATTTGGGTTAGCACTTATTTTTCCCTCTTCAGTGAGGTGATGTCATACAATTGTAATACAGTTGGAATATTTTGTCACAGTCTGAATTTCATTATGGGATCCCCAAATGTCAAATTTTTTCAAAATTGCTTATATTAAGGCTCACGCTTTGTGCTATAGAGTTTGGTGGATTTTGACAAATGTGTAATATACCACTTTGTATTATACAGAATAGTTTCATAGCTCTTAAAAATGCAGAATTTCAACTCTTCAAAAACTACCCCTTCTGCAAACTCCCAGCAACCAGTGATGACTTTCCTTCCACATCATTTTGCCTTATAAATGGAACCATACAGGGGGAATCCTGGGAAGATGGAGTCGTAGGAGGACAGTGGGCTCACCGCACATCCTGCTGATCACTTAGATTCCACCTACACCTGCCTAAATAACCCAGAAAACCACCAGAAGACTAGCAGAATGGAGTCTCAGGAGCCAAGTGCAGACAAGAGGCCCATGGAAGAGGGGCCCCTCCAAAGCGGATCACCAAAGGAAAAGCGAGCTGAGCCTCTCCTCCGCCCCTGTGCACCTTGCCATCCACCCCAGCCAATACGCCAGATCCCCATCACCACAAGCCTGGCAGTGTGCAAGTAGCCCAGACAGGCCACACCACCCCACAGTGAATCCCGCCCCTAGGAGAGGGGAAGAGAAGGCACACACTAGTCTGACTGTGGCCCCAGCGGTGGGCTGGGGGCAGACATCAGGTCTGACTGCGGCCCCGCCCACCAACGCAAGTTATTCAAGACAGCACAGGGGAAGTTCCCGCAGTCCGGCACCACTCCAGGGACTATCCAAAATGACGAAACGGAAGAATTCCCCTCAGAAAAACGTCCAGGAAATAACAACAGCTAACGAACTGATCAAAAATGATTTAAACAATATAACAGAAAGTGAGTTTAGAATAATAGTCATAAAATTAACCACTGGGCTTGAAAACAGTATAAAGGACAGCAGAGAATCTCTTGCTACAGAGATCAAGGGACTAAGGAACAGCCAGGAGGAGCTAAAAAATGCTATCAATGAGCTGCAAAATAAAATGGAGACAACTACAGCTCTGATTGGAGAGGCAGAGGAGAGAATAGATGAACTAGAAGATAAAATTATGGAAAGAGAAGAAGCTGAGAAAAAGAGAGATAAAATAATCCAGGAGTATGAGGGGAAAATTAGAGAACTAAGTGATGCACTAAAGAGAAATAATCTACACATAATTGGTATTCCAGAGGAGGAAGAGAGAGGGAAAGGTGCTGAAGGTGTACTTGAAGAAATAATAGCTGAGAACTTCCCTGATCTGGGGAAAGAAAAAGGCATTGAAATCCAAGAGGCACAGAGAACTCCCTTCAGACGTAACTTGAATCAATCTTCTGCAGGACATGTCATCGTGAAACTGGCAAAATACAAGGATAAAGAGAAAATTCTGAAAGCAGATAGAGATAAATGTGCTCTAACATATAAAGGGAGACCTATAAGACTCATGACCGAGCTCTCTACTGAAACTTGGCAGGCCAGAAAGGAATGGCAGGAGATCTTCCATGTGATGAACAGAAAAAATATGCAGCCAAGAATCCTTTATCCAGCAAGTCTGTCATTTAGAATAGAAGGAGAGATAAAGGTCTTCCCACACAAACAAAAACTGAAGGAATTCATCACCACTAAACCAGCCCTACAAGAGATCCTAAGGGGGATCCTGTGAGACAAAGTACCAGAGACATCGCTACAAGCATGAAACCTACGGACATCACAATGACTCTAAACCCATATCTTTCTATAATAACACTGAATGTAAATGGACTAAATGCACCAACCAAAAGACATATTCATTCTGAAAAGAATGGATAAAAAAACAAGACCCATCTATTTGCTGTCTACAAGGGACTCATTTTAGATGTGAGGACACCTTCAGATTGAGAGTAAGGGGATGGAGAACTATTTATCGTGCCACTGGAAGTCAAAAGAAAGCTGGAGTAGCCATCCTTATATCAGACAAACTAGACTTTCAATTAAAGGCTGTAACAAGAGATGAAGAAGGGCATTATATAATAATCACAGGGTCTATCCATCAGGAAGAGCTAACAATTATAAATGTCTATCTGCCGAATACAGGAGCCCCCAAATATATAAAACAATTACTCACAAACATAAGAGGCCTTATTGATAAGAATGTAGTAATAACACTCCACTTACAGAAATGGATAGATCATCTAGACACACGGTCAATAAAGACACAAGAGCCCTGAATGATACATTGGATCAGATGGACTTGACAGATATATTTAGAACTCTGCATCCCAAAGCAACAGAATATACTTTCTTCTCGAGTGCACATGGAACATTCTCCAAGATAGATCACATACTGGGTCACAAAACAGCCCTTCATAAGTAGACAAGAACTGAAATCATACCATGCATACTTTCAGACCACAATGCTATGAAGCTTGAAATCAACCACAGGAAAAAGTCTGGAAAACCTCCAAAAGCATGGAGGTTAAAGAACACCCTACAAAAGAATGAATGGGTCAACCAGACAATTAGAGAAGAAATTAAAAAATATATGGAAACAAACGAAAATGAAAATACAACAATCCAAACGCTTTGGGATGCAGCAAAGGCAGTCCTGAGAGGAAAATACATCGCAATCCATGCCTATCTCAAGAAACAAGAAAAATCCCAAATACAAAATCTAACAGCACACCTAAAGGAAATAGAAGCAGAACAGCAAAGACAGCCTAAACCCAGCAGAAGAAGAGAAATCATAAAGATCAGAGCAGAAATAAACAATATAGAATCTAAAAAAACTGTAGAGCAGATGAACGAAACCAAGAGTTGGTGTTTTGAAAAAATAAACCAAATTGATAAACCTCTAGCCAGGCTTCTCAAAAAGAAAAGGGAGATGACCCAAATAGATAAAATCATGAATGAAAATGGAATTATTACAACCAATCCCTCAGAGATACAAGCAGTTATCAGGGAATACTATGAAAAATTATATGCCAACACACTGGACAACCTGGAAGCAATGGACAAATTCCTAAACACCCACACTCTTCCAAAACTCAATCACGAGGAAATAGAAAGCTTGAAGAGACCCATAACCAGCGAAGAAATTGAATCAGTCATCAAAAATCTCCCAAAAAATGAGTCCAGGACCAGATGGCTTCCCAGGGGAGTTCTACCAGATGTTTAAAGCACAGATATACCTATCCTTCTCAAGCTATTCCAAGAAATAGAAAGGGAAGGAAAACTTCCAGACTCATTCTTTGAAGCCAGTATTACTTTGATTCCTAAACCAGAGACCGAGTAAAAAAAGAGAACTACAGGCCATTATCCCTGATGAATATGGATGCAAAAATTCTCAATAAGATACTAGCAAATCGAATTCAACAGCATATAAAAAGAATTATTCACCATGATCAAGTGGGATTCATTCCTGGGATGCAGGACTGGTTCAACATTCGCAAATCAATCAACGTGATACATCACATTAATAAAAGAAAAGATAAGAACCATATGATCCTGTCAATTGATGCAGAAAAGGCCTTTGACAAAATTCAGCAACCTTTCTTAATAAAAACCCTCGAGAAAGTCGGGATAGAAGGAACATCCTTAAACATCATAAAAACCATTTATGAAAAGCCCACAGCTAACATCATCCTCAATGGGGAAAAACTGAGAGCTTTCTCCCTGAGATCAGGAACACGACAGGGATGCCCACTCTCACCGCTGTTGTTTAACATAGTGTTGGAAGTTCTAGCATCAGCAATCAGACAACAAAAGGAAATCAAAGGCATCAAAATTGGCAAAGATAATGTGAAGCTTTCACTTTTTGCAGATGACATGATATTATACATGGAAAACCTGGGAGACTCCACCAGAAGTCTGGTAGAACTGATACATGAATTTAGCAAAGTTGCAGGATACAAAATCAATGTACAGAAATCAGCTCATTCTTATACACTAATAATGAAGCAACAGAAAGACAAATAAAGAAAGTGATCCCATTCACAATTGCACCAAGAAACATAAAATACTTAGGAATAAATCTAACCAAAGATGTAAAAGATCTGTATGCTGAAAACTATAGAAAGCTTATGAAGGAAATTGAAGAAGATAGAAAGAAATGGAAAAACATTCTGTGCTAATGGGTTCGAAGAATAAATATTGTCAAAATGTCAATACCACCCAAAGCTATCTACACATTCAATGCAATCCCAATCAAAATTGCACCAGCATTCTTCTCGAAACTAGAACAAGCTATCCTAAAATTCATATGGAACCACAAAAGGCCCTGAATAGCCAAAGTAATTTTGAAGAAGAAGACCAAAGCAGGAGGCATCACAATCCCAGACTTTAGCCTCTACTACAAAGCTGTCATCATCAGGACAGCATGGTATTGGCACAAAAACAGACACATAGACCAATGGAATAGAATAGAAATCCCAGAACTAGACCCACAAAAGTATGGCCAACTCATCTTTGACAACGCAGGAAAGAATATCCAATGGAAAAAAGACAGTCTCTTTAACAAATGGTGCTGGGAGAACTGGACAGCAACATGCAGAAGGTTGAAACTAGACCACTTTCTCACACCATTCACAAAAATAAACTCAAAATGGATAAAGGACCTGAATGTGAGACAGGAAACCATCAAAACCCTAGAGAAGAAAGCAGGAAAAAAACCTCTCTGACCTCAGCCATAGCAATTTCTTACTTGACACATCCCCAAAGGCAAGGGAATTAAAAGCAAAAATGAACTATTGGGACCTTATGAAGATAAAAAGCTTCTGCACAGCAAAGGAAACAACCAACAAAACTAAAAGGCAACCAACGGAATGGGAAAAGATATTTGCAAATGACATATCAGACAAAGGGCTCGTATCTAAAATCTATAAAGAGCTCACCAAACTCCACACCCGAAAAACAAATAACCCAGTGAAGAAATGGGCAGAAAACATGAATAGACACTTCTCTAAAGAAGACATCCGGATGGCCAACAGGCACATGAAAAGATGCTCAATGTCGCTCCTCATCAGGGAAATACAAATCAAAACCACACTCAGATATCACCTCATGGCAGTCAGAGTGGCCAAAATGAACAATCAGGAGACTATAGATGCTGGAGAGGATGTGGAGAAACGGGAACCCTCTTGCACTGTTGGTGGGAATGCAAACTGGTGCAGCTGCTCTGGAAAACAGTGTGGAGGTTCCTCAAAAAATTAAAAATAGACCTACCCTATGACCCAGCAATAGCACTGCTAGGAATTTACCCAAGGGATACAGGAGTACTGATGCATAGGGGCACTTGTACCCCAATGTTTATAGCAGCACTCTCAACAATAACCAAATTATGGAAAGAGCCTAAATGTCCATCAACTGATGAATGGATAAAAAAATTGTGGTTTATATACACAATGGAGTGCTACGTCACAATGAGAAAGAATGAAATATGGCCCTTTGTAGCAACATGGTTGGAACTGGAGAGTGTGATGCTAAGTGAAATAAGCCATACAGAGAAAGACAGATACCATATGGTTTCACTCTTACGTGGATCCTGAGAAACTTAACAGAAACCCATGGGGTAGGGGAAGGACAAAAAAAGAGGTTAGAGTGGAAGAGAGCCAAAGCATAAGAGACTGTTAAAAACTGAGAACAAACTGAGGGTTGATGGGGGGGTGGGAGGGAGAAGAGGGTAGGTGATGGGTATTGAGGAGGGCACCTTTTGGGATGAGCACTGGGTGTTGTATGGAAACCAATTTGACAATAAACTTCATATATTGAAAAAAAATAAAAAAAAATAAATGGAACCATACAATATGCAGCAGTTTTGCACTAGCTTCTTTCACTTAGTAGTATTTATTTAAGATTCATCCATGTCATTGTCTGGATTGATGGTTCATTCCTTTTTAACACTAATAATATTCAGTTATATGTATGTACTACAGTTTTTTTTATTCACTCACTTTATGAAGAATATCTTGGCTGCTTCCTCTTTTTTTTTTTTTTGGTAATCATAAGTAGACTTACTGTAAACATTTGTGTGTAGTGTTTTGTGTGGATTCGATTATTTCAAATCAGTTGGATAAACACCTAGTAGTAAGATTGCTGAATTGTATTGTAAGACTATGTGTGGTTTGTAAGAAACTCCCAACTGTCTTCCAAAGTGTCTGTGCCATTTTGTATCCGCACCAGCAGTGAATAAATGTTCCTGCTGCTCCACATCCTCAGCAGCAATTGGTTTTTCCAATTTTTGAATTCTAACCATTCTAAGAATTGTATAATTATCTCAGTATTGTTTTACTTTCCATTTCCCTGATGATGTTGGGCAACTTGTAATATGATTACTTGTCATCTGTTTATCTGGTGAAATATTTATTGAGATCTTTTGCTCATTTTTTAAAATTGAATTTTCATTTCCTGTTGTTAAATTTTAAGAAATAATTGTATATTCTGGATACAAGTCCTTTATTAGATGTGTGATTTACAAATATTTCTCCAAGTGTCTTTCATAGAGCAAGTCTGGAATAAAGTCCAACTTCTCAAATTTTTCTTTCATAGGTTGTAGTTTTAGTGTAGTATCTAAAAATTGACCCCAGTACCCAAGGTCACTCAAGTTTTTCCCTATGTTTTCTTCTAGAACCTATGTTAGACCTATAATCCACTTTGAATGAATTATTTTGAAAGATGTAAGGTCTATGTTTTAGCTCAATTTTTGCATGTTCACATCCAATTGCTCTAGGATCTTTTGTTTAAAAGATTCAACTTTCTCCATTGAGACTTTGTATCTTTGTCAACACTTGTTTACCTACATTTGTGTGGACCTGTTTCTGGGTTCTTTATTCTGTTCTACTGATGTGTATGTCTGTTAATTCATCAGTAACACTCTGTCATGATTATTCTTAATTTTTATTGTTTCAAAATTAGAGTGAGCCCTCCAAATTTTTTGTTTGTTTGTTTGTTTTAAACACTGTTGGGAATTCTACATTCTTTTTCTTTCCATATAAATTTTCAAATCAGTTTGTTGACATCTATAAAAGAAAACTTGCTAGGATTTTGACTGGTATTGTATTGAATCTCTAAATATCAAGAAGTTTCACATGTTCAAAATGTTGAGTCTCTCAATCTATGCATATAGAAAATCTCTCCATTTACATAAATGTCATTTACATAAATGTTCTTTGATTTCTTTCATCAATATTTGTAGCTTTATTTTTTAATGCTTATTATTATTATTATTTTTTATTTTGAGAGAGAGTGCATGCATGGAGAAGGGGCAGAGAGAGTGGGGGAGAGAAACCCAAGCAGCTTCCACGTGTACCATCAGGACAGAGCCTGACACAGGACTTGATCTCTCAAACTGAGATCATGATCTGAGCCTAAATAAAAAGAGTCAAATGCTTAACCAATTGAGCCACCCAGGAGACCCATTATTTGTAGTTTTCTGTGTACAGATCCTATACATTTTATGTTAGATTTATATCTAAGAATTCAATTTTTTTCATTTTACTATAAACTGTTTTTTAAATATCATATTCCAATTGTTCTGAGAACATTAAAAAAAGCAATTGACTTTTGTATACTGACCTCATATGCATATGACCATATTATACTTGCTTGCTAGGTTTTCTATATTCTTTGACGTTTTCTATAAGGACAATCATGTCATTTGCAAATAAAACCAGGTTTGTTTCTTCTTTTGTAGCTATGTGCTTTTTTTCCCCTGTCTTTTTGTACTAGATAGGACTTCCAAGAGAGAGGGAAACACAGAATCCAAAGTAGGCTCCAGGCTTGGAGCTGTCAGCACAGAGCCCAATGAGGGGCTTGAACCCATGAACCTCAAGATCATGACCAGAGCCAAAGTCGGACATTCAACCAACTGAACCACCCAGCACCCAGGTACCCATATATAATATATAAATTTATATATATTATATTTATACTCTGTTGGAAGATTTGTGATTACTGATTCAATGTCTTTATTGGTTAGGAGTCTGCTCAAATTTTCTATTTCTTCCTGTTTCAGTTTTGGTAGTTTATATATTTCTAGGAATTTATCCATATGTTCCAAACTGCCCAATTCATTGGCATATAATTGCTCATAATATTTTCTTTTATTGTTTGTATTTCTGCAGTGTTGGTTGTGATCTCTACTCTTTCATTTCTGATTTTATTTATTTGGATCATATCCTTTTTCTTTTGGATAAATCTGGCTAGGGGTTTATCAATTTTGTTAATTCTTTCAAAGAACCAGCTCCTAGTTTCATTGATCCATTGCTTTTTTTTTTAATTTCAATATCATTGTTTGCTGTTCTAATCTTTATTATTTCCCATCTTCTGCTGCTTTTTGGCTTTATTTGCTGTTCTTTTTCCAGCTTTTTTAGGTGTAAGGTTAGGTTGTATATTTGAGACATTTCTTCCTTCTTTAGGAAGGCCTGGATTGCTATATACTTCCCTCTTATGACCACCTTCGTTGCATCCCAGAGGTTTTGGGCTGTCATGTTATCATTTTCATTGACTTCCATGTACTTTTTTATTTACTCTTAATTTCTTGGTTAACCCATTCATTCTTTACTATGATGTTCTTTAATCTCCAAATTATTTGTGGTCTTTCCAAATTTTTTCTTGTGGTTGATTTCAAGTTTCATAGTGTTGTGGTCTGAAAATATTCATGGTATGATATCAACCTTTTTGTACTTGTTGAGGGCTAATTTGTGACCCAGTATGTGATCTATTCTGGAGAATGTTTCATGTGCACTTGAGAATATGTATTCTGCTGCTTTTGGATGAAATGTTCTGAATATATCTGTTAAGTCCACTGGTCCAGTGTGTCATTCAAAGCCATTGTTTCCTTGTTGATTTTCTGATTAGAAGATTTGGCCATTATTGTAAATGGAGTGTAAAAGTCCCCTACTATTATTGTATTATTATCTATGAGTTTATGTGTGTGATTGACTTATTATTTGGGTATTCCGTGTTGGGGGCATAAATGTTTACAATTGTTACATCTTCTTGATGGATAGACATCTTAATTATGATATAATGCCCTTCATCATCTCTTGTTATAGTCTTTGTTTTAAAATCTAGTTTGTCTGATATAAGTGTGGCTACTCCAGCTTTCTTTTGACATACATAACATGATAGATGGGTCTCCATCCCCTTACTTTCAATCTGTAGTGTCTTTAGATATAAAAAGAGTTTCTTTTAGGCAGTATATAGGTAGGTTATGTTTTTTTTTTTTTTATCTATTCTGACACCCTATGTCCTTTGATTGGAGCATTTAGTCAATTTACAGTTAGAGTGATTATTGAAAGATATAAATTTGGTGCCATTGTGTTGCCTGTAGAGTTGGTGTTTCTGGTGATATTCTCTGGTCCTTTCTAGTCTTCGCTGCTTTGGATCTTTTTTTGTTTTGTTGTTTTTTCTCCACTCAAAGAGTCCCCCTTAAAGTTTCTTGCAGGGCTGGTTTATATCATGACTGAGTAATAAAATTTTTAAATGCTTTTTCTGCATCTTCTAATGTGATCATATGTTCTTCCATTTTTAATGCATTAATATGATATATTACAATGATCTGAGAATATACTTTGCATAATTTCTATTCCTTTAAATTAATAAAGTATGTTTTATGGCTCAAATGTAATCTATTGGTGAATATTGCATCTGTGCTTGAGAAGAACATGAATTCTGCTATTGTTAGATGAAGTATTACATGCTTATCAGTTAGATCAATTTGATTGCTGTTCAGTTCATCCATTTCCTTACTAATTTTTTGCCTACTTAAACTATCAATTTCTGACAGAGAGTTGTTGAAGTCTCCCAGTATAACAGCAGATTTGTCTATTTTTCCTTCAGTTCTATTAGATTTTTGCCTCATGTATTTTGATGCTCTGTTGTTAGGTGCTTACACATTTAGAATTGTTATGACTTCTTTCGATGCCCTTCTTTTTTAAAATCTTGTTTTCCTTTATCTCTGATAATCTTGTTTTTAACTGTTCTTCAAATTAATGCAGCCATCCCAGTGTTGTTTTGATTGGGTTTTTTATGATATATCTTTCTCCATACTTTTACTTAAAAAAAATATTTTATTTTAACAGTGAGAGAGAGAGAGGGGAAGGGTCAGAGGAGAGGAAGAGAGAATCCCAAGCAGGCTCCACAATGTCAGCACAGAGCTGGATGCAAGGCTCAATCCCATGAACAATGAGATAATGACCTGAGCTGAAATCAAGCGTTAGATGCTTAACCAACTGAGCCACCCAGGCACCCCTCCATACCTTTACTTTTAACCTAAAAGTTACATTTAAAAATAAAGATATTAATACATATATTTATGAAATTACTTTCTTGTAGACAACACACATTTTAAAAAAATCCAATCCAATATTCCTTATCTTTTAATTGAATATTTATACCATTCAAATTTCACATTATTAATATAGTTAGATTTAAATCTAACATCTTAGTAACTTTTGTTTATATTTGCTATTTATTTTTTATCTCCTTTTATTTTGACTTCCTATGTTTCAATTGAGCACTTTTTGCAGCTCTATTTTATCTCTTCTTTTAGCATAACGATTATAATTATCTTTTATTTAATGATTGCCTTATAGTTTACAATAACACCTAAAAATAATTTAGGTGTACTCTCAAATGCCATGATTTCCCTTTGTGAATAGTGAAAGACTTTGTAACCAAGTATTCCCATCCTTTCTCCCATCCATTGTGATATTGCTAGCATTCAATTAATTTATCCATATCTTATATTCACTCACTACATTGCTAGTGTTATTACTTTAAACAGTTATCTTTTGGATCATTCAAGAATAAGAAAGAGTACATATTTTAATTTAGCTTCACTTATGCTTCCTCTGACACTCCTCTTTTCTCTGGGTAGATTTATCTTCAGACCTTTATCACCTACCTTTTGCCTAATGGGCTTCTTTTAATATGCCTTACTGTGCAAACTGGCAATGGATTTCCACAGTTGTCATTTGCTTGAGACAGTCATTTGTCCATATTTTTTGAAGGGAAATTCTAGGTTTGTAGTTTCTTTCTTTTTTTCCTTTCAATACTTTCGACACTTCACTCAACTCATCCTTACTTATGTGGTTTCTCATCTTTGTTCCAATATGGATATGATGTGATGTTTTCTCACCCTCTGGCTTTCTTTAAGATTTTCCCTTTGTCTGATTCTTTGAAGTCTGGATGTGATATCCCTAGGTGTGTTTATTTGGTTTTTATCATGTCATGTTCTCTAAACTTCCTCAGTCTGTCCTTCGTTTGGGAAAGCTCTCAGTCATTATTATCTCAACTATTTCTGTTCCTTTTTGTCTTTAGTTCTTTCTGTTCATCCAATTTCACTTCCTTTACACCTTTTGATATTGTCTCATGGTTCTTGGACGTTCTGTTTTGGCTGTTTTATTCTCCCCTACCCCCCACCCTGTGGTTTCTGGAGGAAAAGATTGAGAAATTATGTAGACTCCACCTATGTTTTTGGCCCTAGATGTTCCAAACTCTTACACTAGACTAGTCTACACTCAGTAAATTCATCACATTTACTAGTGAAGTAAGTGGTCTTACCACTTATGGTGTCCAGCAGTTTCTGTTCCAGGTAAGCAGATCACAGGGGTAGACCAGTCTGTCTATCTGAATTTGGGGGTTTCAATTTGCCCTGCAACCTCAATTCTTTGATGGATCCAAGAAACTTACTGATTTTCAATTTGTCCAACTTTTTTTTTTAATAGTGAGGACAGAGTGATAGTTTCCAAGTTTCATACATATCAGAACTGAATGTGCTTTATCAATTTTCTATTCTAATATTTGTGGCTTTTTGGCAATACAGTTTGTTTTTCACTCTTTCTGAGGTCCCTCTTTGGGTATGTAAATGTTTATAATATTTGTTTGTTTGGTATAATGGGGTAGAGGCATGGAGGGAAAAGGGGTGTGTAGGCATGTATATCTTTCTCACTTAAAGGTTTTTTGTTGTTGTTTTGTTTTGTTTTGACATATGGGTATAGAAAACCAGAGACATAACGGTTAAATATTTTTGAGTACTCACTATACGTTAATCATTCTGCTCAGTGCTTTCATATGCTATCTCATTTAATTCTTACACTAACTCAAGGGATTGGCAGTATTATAGTCCTATGTTACATATAAGGAAATGAAGCCCTGAAAATTTCAATATGTTTTTCAATGACACATAATTAATTCAAACCCAGATATATCAAACTTCATAGCTGTGCTTTAAAACCACTTCACCAACTACTGACACTCTCGTAGATCTCTGAAAATCCTTTTTAGAGGAGTAACATAAGAAATGTATTCCTAATTTGTAGTTTTCAGTTACTTTGTTCATATCACTGATCTTAGATCCTTCTTCTCTTTCTAAGGATAGGTATTTGGCAACAATTCATGAAATAGTTTTCAGAGGAGCTTATCTATAGTTGTAATAAACAAAATGAAAGGGGAAAATGAATACATATCCAGAACATGTGCCAAACCATAAATATGGAGGGCATTAGAATCCAACTGGATTATTCTGAGTAAATGCAAATATATCAAGTGATATAATTGTTGATGATAGGGGAGACAAGAATTCTTAAAACGTCCATATATTTAAAACAAAGAATAGCAAAGTAAGCAAAAAAAAAAGAAAAAAGGTCATGTGAAACAAAGAGATATGGACAGTGAATAGTCATGATTTTTTAAAACATGTGTCTATTTCATATTTTCATAGCTTATTAAAGTCATTTAAAATACCCATACGTAAATGCACTTCAGAAATGATTTTCTGTCTCTTTTAAGAGTCACACTTGGCATTTCAGTTAACATTATAATGATCTAGTAACTTCAAAGTTAAAAGCACATATCAGAACAAATGAAGTATTAAACAAGGCAGGTGAAATTTCAAAGAGAATTGTAATACCTATTTCTGATATTGTTACTGGTTAGCTTAATCTATTTCTAAGATAAGGAACAGCAAACGTAATAGAAACATTTTAGTAGATTTAATTTTATTGGTTTGTTTGTTTTCTCCCTAACAGATAATTGGGATATAGTGAGCAACTCTAACTTCAGTTTTGCAAGGGTAAGTGCAGATTATATTAGATGGCAACATTTATGGATAATACTGAAAATTTTATAAAACTATTCACAATGTTTCATTAACTTAAGTTGGTAGATATTTATTCTGGAGTCTGGGCAATAGCCATTGTCAAACAATTGTGGAAACCCCACTTATGCCTAGTATAAAATGGTTATGCAATTTTTTTGAGGTTTCAAATATGTTTTTTAAACCATATTTTGAATGAATATTTAATCTTTGATTGAAATGGTTGAATGGTTTTCCTGCTAAGTGAGGACATCTTCACTATGTATATAAAGTAAAAATAGTGTAGACATAAGTTACTAATATACCCATCCCTTCCAGTTAGGGATTTTAACATTAAAGTGGCAGTCAAATTAAGAATAAAACAATTAATAATGATCTTTTATTAAGTTCATTTTTAGTTACTGCATTTAACATTTCATTTAGCTACTGTGTAATTATCTTTTCATTCTGAGATGTTCTTCTGTGCTTTCTTTTATCTAAAAAATTATGTGAATTTCTGACATCTATTACATTTAGAAATTTATTTTTCAACTTTTCTAAGGTTAACAAGGGGAAGGTCTTCATGAGATCAAAACTCAAATCTGTTCTTGTAAAAAAAAAAAATACAGCGTTGTGTTTATGACACATCTGTTGACCCTCACAGCAGGAAGCCAGAATTGATAATAATGTCAGAATTGATAATAATGTTATTTGTGTTTGGTATTAGAAGGAACTGAGCTATAGAGATAGCCAACTGTTTAAGGTTTACATAGGTAACCTGTACACATAAAATGCTATTGTCTTTGATTGTCCATGATTTATAGAACAATAACTCAGTTTAGTACCTCTTCATGTGGCTAATTATATTATTATTTCTAAAACAGAATCAAAGGGTGTATCTTAGAATTATGTGAGTTCACCATAAAATTTTTTTTCTTTTCAATTATAACCTAACAAAAATTCATTATTATTGTAGTCTCCAATACCTGAATGGCTACCTTACAACTGAGAACTAAAATAACCTCTTGAGGTCCATCTTATTTTATTTTTATAATGTTGTGTTTATTTTTGAGAGAGAGAGAGAGAGAGAGAGCGAGAGAGAGCAAACAGGGGAGGGGTAGAGAGAGAGGGAGACACAGAATCCAAAGCACGCTCCAGGCTCTGAGCTGTCAGCACAGAGTCTGATGCAGGGCTTGAACTCATGAAACACAAGATCATGACCTCAGCCAAAGTCAGATGCTTAACCGACTAGACCACCCAGGTGCCCCTCTTGAGGCCCATCTTATTTGTGCCTAGTATCTCATTGGTTTAAGCCTATTATTGCTTGGTTATTGTAGGCTAATGAGAAAAGAACACAGGCTGATTTTATGTGTAAACGAAGCACTATATAAAGGTTTTTGCAGCAGTCCTAGATTTGGTGGTAGAGATGAAGCTTACAAAGGTAAAAAGAAATGCCAGGGGTTGGAAAGTGTTTCCCATAAAGGCATTAATATTTTTGTTGAAAAGGGCATTTGCTATCAGTAAAATATTATTTGTAATGTTATTTATTATTTAATATTATTAATTTGAGATTCATTGTTTGATTTGGTTATATTTAATTTGTCCAAATATTTTTTTAATCATAAAAGAGCTATTATCATAAGAAACCTATACCAAGTCTTTGGTATTTAAAAAAATTATAATAAAATAATTTAAGTCACTGAAGAGTCATGATTTTTTTCTTTTGTATGATGCTGCCTATAACCATGCAAATATAGTTCTATGAGAGCAGTGATTAAAGGCACAGAAATTTCTAGCACAAATATTTTCTAGCACATCAAAGAATTTGCTTTTGTTTTTATAGAAAAAGAAACCCCAAAAATGCCATTAGGTCAATAACATAGTAATTAAAATCTTATTTTTAATTTGCCTTCAAACTGGAAGGAGATTAGGACATCAAAGCTGTCAGATGTGAGATAAATTGTTCCTCAGATCTAGAGTGTTAGCATTAAGTTCAATTTGGCCACATACATTAACTTTACTTTGAAGTATTCAGTACATGGATAAAAATTGTGGTTCACATGAAGACTTTGTTGTGAAACAGATATGGGTTAGGTAAAATCTATATTACCAAAGAAAAGTTTTTGGACAATTCATGTAGTCACTTTTACCTTGGGTATAGAGATATTTGGAGAAGTAGGTTGTAATTTATTTCCAGGTTCTAAGAGTATTAACCCCCCAGTTTTCATTCTTTAGTTGTGTGACTACGTGTCAACATTGTTTAAAGTGTTAGACCATTATGCTGGTTAGAAATACTACAAAGTGACATGTCCAGTTTTAAGTAGGCTTTCACTTTGCCCAGCAATCCCGTATCTACCACAAATGGCCTCTTATCTCTTTATGCATAAATTGATTTTCAAACTTTATTTAAGCCTCCTTTGCCAGTGCCTCTCAACCTTGGCTCCACCTTAAAATCACCTGGGAAGGAAACTTTTATAAATCTCAATGCTCAGGACACAACATAGATCAATGAAATTTGTAAGTCTGAGAATGGGAATCCATTATCAGTAGTTTTAAAACTCTAGAGGTGAGTCCAATGTGTATTCAAAGTAAAGAACTACTGCCCAAAGTCTTAACGTTTCCCTCCAGTGGAAAATCACTTTGCTCCTTTTAAGAGTGAGGAACAGCTAAACCTCATAAACTTTCACAGTCTTTTACCAACACCCACTCCCCCTCCCACCCCCCGCAAATTTGTTCTATCTTCACGATTCCCCCTTCTTTGCTTCATTCAGAGCAAGGTCTGTTTACCCTCCAAACAGCAAAACCTACTTCTGCATCCTGATGCTTGATTCCAGTGCTTTAGGCCTCTTTTGAATCTCAGTGCAATTAGCTCTTCACTCATTTGCAATTTTCATTAGTCATTTACTCATTATCTGTTTCTGTCAAATTCTTTCCTATCTAAAATGTAAATAATGATAATTTTTAAAAAGTCAGTAAAAGGGTGTATTGGAAATTTATTAGCCCAATGGAAAAAAATGTTGACAAGAACCCTTCTTTGTCTTGGTGCTGGTATAGGATCATGGATAAGATATTTCTCTTAAATAACATCATGCTGTCCTTTTTTCATGTATTAAATTTACACTGCTAACTTATATAGAGAAGCGCAAGATAAGCAAACAAACATAATAAACAAACTAATGCTAAATAACAGGGTCCTAGGTTAGTAGATTACTGAAACACTTGCGTTTTATGTACATATATGCATACATATATATACATCCACACACATACACATACATACACACGTACAAATGCATAATATATACATAGACACATATGTACTATATATGTAATAGTAATAGAGAACTTTAAGAGAGAGTTCAGAATCAAAATATTGTCAAAGAAAAAGACTCCGAGAATCAGTATACTCTCAAATTGTTTTTAAGAAAGAATGTGGACATACCTGGGTGGTTCAGTCAGTTGAGTGCCTGACTCTTGATTTCACCTCAGGTCATGATCCCAGAGTCATAGGATTGAACCCCATGTCAGGCTCCATGCTGAATATGGAGCCTGCTTAAGATCTCTCTCTCTCTCTCTCTCTCTCTCTCTCTCTCTCTCTTCTTTCCTCTGCCCCTCCCCCCTAAAAAGAATGTACCATATTATATTTCAGCAGTAGAAACTACGCACCTATATCACATGGCTGTATCAACTAAGTTATGCCAGCTGACTAGGTATAGAGTAGCCTTTCCCTACTGTTTAATTTGCTTTTCTGTTTACCATTGAATGTGACCATTTCTTCTAAAAGCCTAAGACTTTTGACCTTCCTTTTCTGAATTCTATTTGTTGATATCAGTCCTTCCATTGGATTTCTGGCTTCTCCCTGTTATTTTTCAAAGGAGAACCTAATAAGTCCCCTTCATCTAGACCAGTCATCTTCTAAATTTTTGCTCAATTCCCACAAAATTGTTGGATTTAAATGTATGCTGTTGCAAGAGATTAATTTAATATCTATATGTTATCATATTTGTACTAATTTTAATATGTCATAATAATGTCTAATTAATGTTACACAAGCTTTTATTATGCAAAAAGAAGTATATATGCACTGTAAAATGATAGGAAATAATGAAAAGCAAAAATAAGAATTAAATCATACCCTTACCTTCTTGATCAAAACAATGTTAAGAGATCACCTATTTTTATGAATTATATATATGTGTGTATTTATATACACACATATATATATATATGCATTTTAACCAAAACACTATCACATATTATATGCCAGTATACAGACTGCTCTTTTCAGTTAAAAAAACAAAACAAAACAAAACAAAACTTATCTTTTCTAATAAATAGATATTTATTTCATTTAAGGCCCAAGTTCATAAGTGAATTTTCCCCAAAATTTCCTTTGTAAAACTTGTTAGATTTGCCTATAAAAACAGACTGTAGGGGTGCCTGGGTGGCTTAGTTGGTTAGGCGTCTGACTTTGGCTTAGGTCATGATCCCACAGTCAGTGAGTTTGAGCCCCGCGTCGGGCTCTGTGCTGACAGCTCAGAGCCTGGAGCCTGATTCAGATTCTGTGTCTCCCTCTCTCTCTCTGTCCCTCCCCTGCTCATGCTCTGTCTCTCACTGTCTCAAAAATAAATAAAAACATTTAAAAAATTAAAAGAAATGCACTGTATGTGGTATAGTGTCCTTCTAGGTCATTTTGTTTTTAACATCAGATTAATTTTATTTTTCATGCCCTTGATTCATTGAACAGACTCATCCATACCAGTTGTCCTCCAAAGTGTCTCATTTTTTGGATTTCCATGGTTGCTTTTTCTGTAGTATCATTTAAATTATCTGTCACTTGTATTTAAATTTAGATTTAAAAGTGTGATAAATTCAAGTTAAACATATTTGGGTAGAATACAATCTTAAATGTTATTATACATCACTTTAGGAGACTCAGAACATCTAGATGACTCTCCATTAATAAGGTTAATATTGACCACTGGCTTAAGGTGATGATGGGAGATCCCTTCTTTGTGATTTGTTTTTCCTCCCTTGAGAATAGAGGGTAATCTTCATAGTTCACTTTGTATTTACTTTACAAAGTATATATAATACTATGTATACTATATATAACATAACAATGCATGCTTTGACAAGATACATAAAATCGATTTCACTGATAATCCTGGCATGTCAACCATTTCATTAAGGGCTATACAACAAGAATGATTTTCTAATTCTGGCATTAGTTCTACCAAAATATTCCCTTGAAGTCTTCTGTAAAGTAGAGCTTTCCCCAGTCAAGAGCTTTCCTGGTCCTTATTCAGCTACTTTGAAAAAAGTGCCTAATGAAAGGGGGAAAAAACCCTCATGCATCTTTTCTTTTAGTTACAATATTTGAAAGAAAGGAGATGATTTATCAATGGCATTGAATAGTGAAAATTTTTCCTAGATTTCTCTTTTTTGAGTATCATTCTGTACTCATGGCTGTTATTGATTCATTGTATTTGAAATAAGTAACATCATTATTTTAATTTTTTTTGAGTTTATTTATTTTGGGAGAGAGAGAGAGAGGGAGAGAGGGAGAGAGAGAGAGAGAGAGAGAGAGAGAGAGAGAGAGAGAGAGAGAGAAAGGGGGAGGGGCAGAGAGAGAGGGAGAGAAAGAAAATCCCAAGTAGGCTTGGCACTATCAGCATGGAGCCTGATGCGGGGCTCGAGCCTATGAACCTTGAGATCATTACCTGAGCCAAAACCAAGAGTCAGACACTTAACCTACTGAACCACCCAGATGCCCCAGATGTCATTATTTTAGATGCACATACTGCCATCATTCTCACCAGTGCAGGCTCCTATAGGCCAGCTCCTAATTCTTCTGTGATTCTAACAAATTTTTTGGAAACTTCTTTGCTTTCTGGTTCAAAAAAGATATCTGGGATTTACCTTGTACCTTTTCTTACTCAGACCTACAATCAGTCCTTTCCCCAAAGAGTCTTCGCTCTGCCATGAAGAAATTATATTTAAGATGGAAATCTAGGTCCTAGGGGAACTCACTGCTCCTGGATTGGTATTGACATTAGCTCATGTCAGTGGACAGAGCTTAATGATGTGTCTTGAAACATTAAAAAACATTCTTTTTGTCTCAATTATTTTTAATATTGCTATGCATATATATTTAAAGTTTCATGATTACATTTTACCTTTCAGACTGAATATCTTAATCCCTAAAAAGTATAATTACTGAAATCTATAATATAAATCTATGCTATAAAATCTATAAAAAATTTTTCTAAAATGACAATATCAACATAAAAACTAAAATTTTGGAGTAAAATTACAAATTTTTATTAGTTTCCTTTGCCGTTAGAATATATTCCACTGTTTGTACAGTCAAAACCCTGTGTTTTACAGTCACTTATGATGAATTATTTATCTGAGTGTTTTTTAACCAGTAAGATATATAGCTTGTTCATTTATTCAATTTATTTTTAATTTTAGAAGTTTGTAAATTGTTTCATTTTTGAAAATATAATGGATTTATTTGTCAAAAGTGAAAACTATTATTATACAAAAGTCTCTGCTCCTGTACGTAGCAATCTTCTGTTTCAAATTTATTCTTCTATTTTTTCAAATGTAAGACTGTATTTATATGTGTATAAATAAATATATTTTTAAAAAAAAATTTTTATCTTTATTTATTTTTGAGAGAGAGACAGAGACAGAGTGCGAGTGGGGGAGGAACAGAGAGGGGGAGACACAGAATCTGAAGCAGGCTTCAGGCTTTGAGCTGTCAGCACAGAACCCAATGCGGGGCTCGAACTCACAAACCGTGAGATTATGACCTGAGCTGAAGTTGGACGCTTAACCTACTGAGCCACCCAGGCGCCCATAAATAAATATATTCTTTAATTTCCTTCATTTATTACAAAAAGTCAGAATACTATTTATATTCTTTGCACCTTACTTTTAAACACTGGGTACCTCAAAGATACCAATTCATTGAGATTATTCTTATTTCTTTATAGGACTGGTATAACCACACATATACTTGTGTGGTTATGCCATTTAACCAATCATTTCTTTTTGGACACGAGTTTTTCCCAACATTTTGTTATTAGAAATAATACTATAATCAATAACCCTGTACACATGTCCATGAATTGTTCCTGCAATGAAAACTTGAGCACTGTGCAAACTGACTTTCTTGTACTACATACACATTTTACATTAACCAGTTCTGTCACTTTTTGTCCTTTCCATCCTATCTTTATAAAGTGTTGGTTTAACAACAATTTAGTTGCTAGACTATAGGATATTTCAGTTGAATGTTTTGAACTAGATAAGGTATTAATATCACCTAGTGAGGGATGCAGTGAATAATGGGATGCATGAGTTGGGGGGAGAGGGTAAGTGTGTGGAATTAGTCTTTGTAAGGTAGAGCTGTAACATATTAGGCAGAATTTTGTTATTGTTAATACTGTTCTATATATTGTAAATTGCATTGTTGATGAGAACGGGTGCTTATTCCCCCAAGAGGTGATCCCTTATTTGCTCTACAATCTCTTTCACCCAACAATGATCTATCTCCTCTCTATACTAGGGGTCTGTGCAAACGACATTTATCAACACTTTTACCAACAAGATCCCCATTAAGTTCTGTCAGTGCAAGGCACAGGAAAGACAATGGAAAGCAGAGGAAGGAAAACATATTTTCCCCTACTTTTGTTTTCTTCCTCTAGCAGCACTTCTGTCGATATGAATGGTGGCAGGCAAATGCAGACTTGGAGACTTGAGACTTCTTTCAAGAAGCAAAGTCCCTAGCAATTCAGTCTCAGGTGGAGAAGGAACCACTGTGGGCTTCATCTCCAGTAGCAGCCGCTACAGGTGCCACTGCAGCCTCAGAGCAGCTGGGCAGGTGGGCAAGTGCAGGCTCTTGGTTTGGGGGAGGGTTGTGTTTCAAACATCAACAAAGGGTATTTTCAATGTACGTTCCTTGAGTCTAAGGATTGTTAACACCTTCCTGAGGTTATTTGGAAGTATCTCCCCTTTTCACTTTTTCTTCTCTAACATTTCCAACATTTAAAAAATAATTCCTGGGTCACCTAGGTAGCTCAGTCAGTTAAGCATCTGACTTAGGCTCAGAACATGATTTCATGGTTCATGAGTTCGAGCCTTGCCTTGGGCTCTCTGCTGTCAGCACAGAGCTTAGAGCCCACTTCATATCCTGTTCCCTCCCTCTCTGCCCCTCCTCAGCTATGCTCTCTCTCTCTCTGTCTCTCAAATAAATAAACTTTACAAAATAAAAAAATAAAAAAATAAAAACAATTCCTTGCATTAAATTCTCTCTTTTTGAAAAACCTAGAGAGGCTTATATTTTCCTGTCCAGACATAGAATGATATATATTAAAATTTAAACTCTAGTTTTCTTTTTTTTCATATTTGCCTAATGCATATTTGTCCATATTTAAAATTTCAGTCTCTGTGTCTTCATTGTGGACCACATATTTCTACAGTTTTATTTTATTTTTTTATTTCATCTGAAAGTCTCTTTAATTTTTAAAGTTATCCTACTTAAATACATTTTAAATTTCTGGTTATTTTAGGAATGATTTCTGTCATCTTGTATACATCTTACACTTAAGGTATTTTATTTTTTTTTCTTCTTTACTTCTCCTTTCCTGTTTCCCACTAGTTTGCATTACTTCTGCTGGATTACAAGTTGGACCTTCTTTTTAAAATTTTCTTCTTATCCTTGTCCTAGTCTCTTCCCCACCTGCTGTTGCCTCACAGCACCAATATTTGTTTTTAGTGGAATATGGTAGATGAAGTGCAAAGCAAACTGAACTTTCAAAACCAGGTTTTGATATCAAAGATTTGTTGTAGGGACTTTAATATAGCTGAATTTCAGCAATTATAAACTCTGTGCCTGGTGTGGAAGTTCGGGACCTTTATGTAACAATATATGTTATAAATAAAATACATACATCGTAATTCAATGGAGTTTTATTAGGCATGTCACTTATTTAGTCACCCAGGCCCTGTTTGCTAAACTGTCAGCATGCAATAAAATGGCTATCTGGGACAGAAGTTTGGAAATTAATGATATTGTGTTATATCATACATGCCTGGGAAATGGCAGACATTAGATAAATGATAGCAACGATAATTTGTACCAGTAATATATCACAGGTTATAGTTCTGTTTTTGTTTTTATTTGGTTTTCTTTTTGTTAGCTACAGACTTTTTCCACACAATTTAAGTGTGTTCAGCATCACAGAATAAATCCTCACTGAAGGGGCTAATGGTAGCATTCTTCCTCACTTTTGAATCACTCAGAATGAACTGGAAGATTAAACATGCAATTTGCAAATTATATGCTCCAATGTGAAATCTGAAAAATAAAGTTAGCAGGCACATATACTACTGTAGATGTCTCTTTTTTTCTCTTCCAGCCAATGATATTTGGTTGTGAGTGGATATTCTGCTTTCATAAATTTTTAAAGAGATCCGTTTATTTGGTAGTAATTTGTTCTTGAAGCAAGCGTGCATTTATCACACTGTGGGCCTCTTTCTCTTATGATGTCTTTCATAGCATACATATTTTTGGAATCCCTGTTCTGAAGTACAAGATAAACAAACTATCATCCAAGACATATAGTGCTTTACATAAACAGCATAAATCTCTTGTGTTCTCCCATAAATATCCCTTTGTGACTGGATCTTGGGATTTCCTAGAGCAAAGTGTGCTTTTGTAATTGATGTTCCTCAGCTAACATCATTAATCAAATGAGTTTATGAGCAAAAAAATCTAAAATGCCCATTGATATTTTTCTCTGACTTGTTAGATGGAAAGCAGGCATTAACATGGGGAACTGCTAGATTGTTTCAAGGTTTCCAAGGGAATTCTACTCTCTTCCTTTCCTGTTCAACTCCTCCACCCACACCAAACCTTAATCTCCCTCCTCAAATAGTTCTTTGTCCCAAGACGGAAAAAATGTCCATTTCAAAAATATATTCTTCAAATTTATAGGGTATTTCCAACAGTGACAATGAAGCAGAAAACAGGAAGTTCTTATTGGAGACAGCCCAATAGCATAGTGGCTTGTACATAGGCACTGAAATTAGACTCCCTGACTACAAATCTTACTTTCACATCTCGCTAGCTGTATATTCTTAGACAGTTAAATAAACTATTTCTTTCAGCACTTCACATCTATAAAAAATGCAAATAATATTCACTCATTTAACAGGATTATTTTAAAGCTCAAATAATGTCACTTATATAATGTTCTTAGTTTTGAACTTAGTCTTTACTAAAATAATTCAAATTTTAGTTTTTATCAATGGCCATATATAAACTAAAGTGTGAATTCAGTTCAGCTCCTGTATTTTTGACTGACAGCATTTCAATGTGATTAGATGAACCATAAATATGTACTGAAAATGAGAAGAAAATAAAAATCAGGAAGGGAAGGAAAACAAACAGTTCTGCATATGGACAATGCTGCATAATTACTGGTAATTCATTGAATTAATTTGAACCCCCTAATTTTTTTCTATTTTATATGTATCTTTAGATGCACAAATAAAATGTAATCATTGTATAAAAGTAGAAAATCAAGGTAACCAGTGGAAATTAAAACACCTCAGGGCCCCTTGGTGGCTCAGTTGGTTGAACGTCTCTTGATTTCAGCTCAGTTCATAATCTTGCAGTTCTGTGAGTTCATCCCCACACTGGGCTCTGTGTTGACAGCAAGGAGTCTGCTTGGGATTCTGCCTCCCTCTCTCTCTGTCCCTAATCCTGCTCTCTCTCTCTCTCTCTCAAAAATAAATAAACCTAAAAAATAATACAACACCTCAAAGTTCACAATCTAAGAATGACAATGATAGAAATTTTGATGAAAATCTGTTAGTCCTATTCATAGAAAAATATATTTCACATATATTAATTATGAAAATTGATGACACTCTTCTCTATTCTGGATGGAATCTATCATTTGTAATACATGAAAGTATTTCCACATCACTGAAGCTTAATAATTGTATATCATAATATTTAATGGCTTCAGATGATCTCACAACATTGACAATTTTATGTAGATTATTGCCCAAGCCCCTCTTGTTTGGAAGTTTAGGTTATTCCCAATTTTGCGTTATGTGTCATACGGAGCTTGCTGCCAGGCTACGTCCTGGGGTTCTTTATCAGACATGGTATCAACAAGAAGGAAAGGTGAGGAAACACTGATCATGGAAACTTGGTTTATGTACATGGTAGAGATGATGCTAGAGGGAGAAAAGACCAGCATGCAGGCTCTGTGTTCTCCATGTGTAGTTGAGCCTCATTATACATAGTTTCCATATCTGCAAACTTCATTACCTCCAAAACCTATGATCATTGTATTTCATGGGCTTTCTACATATGCAGAAAGGCAAAAAAAAAAAAAAAAAAAAAATTAAGCCACCTGACTCACATTCCCAGCTGAGAGGTCAAACAAGGCAACCCTCTGCCTTCTGTCTCAGCTCTTTTACTATAAACAAGCATCCTTTCACAGTCTTTTTAGTGCCATGCTTTTCACATTTCTGTGCTTTTTTGGGTGTTTTTTCTGTTTTAAATAGTCCCAAAGTATAATGCTGAGGTTCTGCCTAGTGTTCCTAAGTGCAAGAAGGCTGTCATGTGCCTTGTGTTAGACAGGCTTCTTTCAGATACGAGTTATAGTTCTCTTGGCCATGACGTCAATGTCAAGGAACCAATAATACATATTAAATAAGGTATCTTCAAAAAGAAACACACATAAAAAGTTTGTTTTAATCAGTCGATAAAAATGTGATCAGAGGCTTGCAGGAATCGAAGCCTGTTTATGAGCAATGATTTAGTGTACATGACCACTTTATAGAAGTAACAATAGTGAATACTTAGATCTGGCTATACTTCCATCCAAGCTATCCCCCATATGGTTTATCCCTTTACCCTCTATTGAAATACTTCTGATATGCTTCTTAATGGATGCTTGAAAACAAAGTTTGTAAGATTTTGCTTTGAATGGCTCATGGTCACTATTCAATTAATTTATTTTTATTATAATGTCATGAAAGGAGGATAGAGTTCTACAAACAAAGCAACAGGGATCACTGCCTACCCAGATTAATCTTGGCTCCCATCCTATTTTACCCTGTTACATAAACTCACCTGTCCTTTTATCTGCATATTCACATATCTCATTTTTATTTATGTATTTTCTATCCCAGATAAGTTATCCTAAATCCACAAGTTTAGTATTCTCCTTTTACCAACATTACATATAGTATATTTGAAATCATAAAACATATTTGGTGGTACACTGACATAATGAATCCTAGTTCCCCAATGTAGGAGTAGAAACCCAAATTCTAGGCAGGTCCTGCAAACCAGGATACGGGACTATGATCCAGGGTTTGCCAATAGGTTTAATCAATAAGACTTCAGTTCACAAGTAAGCAATTTAAAAAAACTCTACTCTGTGAAACTTTCATTTTTGCTGCCATGTCTGATGGCAGAAGTGTTGGATGTTTGGTGATGCCAATGGCAGCATTTTACTAGTGACTGCAATATAAGGTTCCTGGTAAAAAAGCTGTATCAGCAGGTGGAGACAGTAGTGATTTATTTATGGTTCACTAAAGCAGCAGATTTATTATTGAACCAAATCTATGGTCTAGTTTTGGACTACAGTCTTGGGTGATTTGCTTTAAAATTGGTTTGAGAGCCCTCTTATCAAATCTGTGAATTGACATATATTATTTTATTAGGCTACATATATGTAAAATCAGTTGAAGTCCCTTTATCCCTTCTATCTGTCAGCTAAGGGGCATTCTCATCTCCTAGAGGTTGCCCACATTCCCTGGCTCATGCCTCCCTTCTGTCATCTCAAAGCCAGTAGTACATTGCTAAATCCCTCTTACTCTTTAAACCTCACGCCTCTTCTCCCATTATCACAAAGTTGCAGGTTGCAAGGTTGGTATACAAATGTCAATTGCTTTCTTATATACCAGCAATGAAAAATTTGGAATTTAAAAACATAATTGTATTTACATTAAATACTTATACATAAGTATAACAAAATTTGTATAAGAGATTTACAAAATTCTTATATATATATATATATATATATATATATATATATATATATATATAAAGAAGATCTAAATTAATGGAGAGCCATTCCATGTTCATGGATAGGAAAACGCAATATGGTCAAGATGTAAGTTTTTCTCAACTTGAATCTATAAATTTAGCAATCCCAATTAAAATCTCAGCAAGTTATTTTGAGGATATTGAAAAACTAATTCTAAAGTTTATATGTGAAGGCCAAAGATGCAGAATAATCAACACAATATTGAAGTTAGAGGACTGACTTTTTCTAACTTTAAGATTACCATTAAGCTACAGTAATCAAAACAGAGTGCTATTGGCAAAAGAATAGACAAAGAGATCGGTGGAACAGAATAGAGAGCACAGAAGTAGACCTAATAGAGTCAACTGATCTTTACTAATGGAGCAAAATCTATTCATGGAGAAAGAATAGTCTTTTCAACAAATGGTGCTGGAAGAACGAACATCCACATGCTGCATCATCATCATCATCATCATAGATAGACACAGACATTTTCAAAAGAAAAAAAAACCTCAAAATGGATCACAGAATTCAATGCAAAATGCAGGACAATAAAATGCCTAGAAAATTAAAGAAAATCTAGGTGACCATGAGTGTGGTGATGACTTCTTTGATACAACACCAAAAGCATGATCCATGCAAGAAGAACATCATGAAGTTTGACTTTTAAAACTTAAAACTTAAATATATATATATATAGTTTATATGTATATATAAATATATATGTATATATATACATATATATGTATATATATATATATATATATATATATATATATATATATATAAACTATACACACACACACACACACACACACACACACACACACTCTGCAGAAGACACTGTTAAGCAAGTAAAAAGACAAGCCACAGACTGGGAGGAAATATTCACAAAACACCTATCTGATAAAGGACTATTATCCAAACTATAACAAAGAACTCTTAAAACTCTATAATAAAAAAACAAACAATCCAATTGAACATGGGCCAAAGCTCTTAAGACACCTCACCACAGAAGATATGCATATGGAAAATAAGCATATCAGAAGATGCTCATCTTCATATGTAAGCAGGGAAATGCAAATTAAAAATAAAAGAAGAGGATACAAATGCATACCTATTTTAATGGCTAAAATGCAAAACACTGACAACACCAAATGCTAGAAAGTTTGGAAGCAACAGAAACTCTCATTCGTTGCTGGTGGGAATAGTATAGTCACTTTAGATGACAATTGGCAGTTTCTTATAAAACTAAAAATAAACATTTTCCCCCATACAATCCAGCAGTTATGCTCCTTGGTATTTACCCAAATGAGTGGAAACTTATGTCTACACAAAAACATGCGCACAGGTGTCTATAGGTATTTTATTCATGATTTCCAAAACTGGAAAGCAGCCAAGGAATCCCTCAAAAGACCAATGAATGAATGAATGAATTGTGGGGCTTCCGTACAATGGAATATTACTGATTCAAAGAATTGAGTTATCAAGCCATGAAAAGACTTGGAAGAAAAGTGCATATTACTAAGTGAAAGAAGCAAATCTGAAAAGGCTGCATACTGTATGATTTTTGCATTCTGGACAAAACAAAAACCTATGGAGACTATGGAGAAAATAAAAAGATCAGTCGTTGCCAGAGGTTAAAGAAGAAAGGCAGATGAGTAGGTGGAGCATAGATTCAGTGAAAATACTTTGTGTGATATTATAAGGAAGGATATATGTCACTACATATTTCTTATACCTACAGAATGTATAGGTATAAGGTATAATGTAAAATACAGGCTTCCGTTAATTGAAAAAAAAAAAAAAACCTTAAGGTAAATTACGTAAACACTCAGGGTTAGATTTGAACAAAAATGGAACTCTATAAACTTTTAGACAGAATTCATTTGAGGAGAGATGTGGTGATTTTGAAAATACCACAAATTTGAAGAACCAAAGCAAATAGCAATGAGGAGACCTAGAGGGTGGATCTGAAACTCAGTCACACGTCTAATGGGAAGTTCCAACAGAAGACGGTCAAAAGGGAGAGAAACATTGAAGAGAGTTGCTGAGACTCTAAATTAATGCATCTTTAGATCACAATTGTGCTCACATAGAAAGAGGACGAGGATACACTAAAGCCGCAAAACAGCAAGAATGAAATATATATATATATATATATATATATATATATATATATATATATATATATAAAGCTGTCAGAGAATTATCTGGATTATCTATAAAGAAATCATTCTTAGGCCAAAAAAGAAAAAAAAATTCTTTTTTAACAAATACATTGTAGAGGGCAATAAATTAAAACATTAATTGCTCTGAGAGAAATAAATGTCAACTTTGATTTTAAAAAATTTTTAATGTTTATTTATTTTTGAGAGAGACAGAGTGTGAGCAGGGAAGGGGCAGAGAGAGAGGGAGACACAGAATCTGAAGCAGGATCCAGGCTCTGAGCTGTCAGCACAGAGCCCGATGTGCAGGGCTCAAACTCAGGAGCCATGAGATCATGACCTGAGCCAAAATCAGAGCCTTAATCGACTGAGCCACCCAGGTGCCCCTCAAGTTTGATTTTTATATCAAATAACATGATATGGGCATATTGGCCAAATAAATATATTTTCATTCATATAAAACTAAAGCAATTTATCATTTTTCCTTAGCAAAGCAAATATTAAAAGTTATATTTTAACAACAACAACAACAACAACAAATAATAATAATATGAAGACAGGACTTGCAGAAGCTTGAGGTATTTTCATGTCAGATTCAGTCTAAAAACTCAAGGAAAAATTAAGATTAGTGGGATCTAAGATTTATGAAAAATTATTAAGTGATGTGTAAATGGAGAGGAGTGGAAATGTAAGTGATGTAGAATATGTAGGGCAATAAACATTATACACCAGTACACAGAAATCTATTATTTTACATATCAGAGACATTATTCTATATAGGTTTTTTACCTCCAGCATTTTTTAAAAGCTTCTTGTTTGGGTTCTTAATATTGCCAGTTGCAAATGACCCCCTCCTTACTGATAGGTAAAATAAAAACCGTCCTATATTTCCCAAACTATCTACACTAAAATTCTATTTATTAAGGTTTAACAAACCCAAAGCCATTAATAGCCAGTAGTTCCTGACATACCTTCTCATCCCCAAAATCATTCACATGTTGGGTCATACCATTCTCCATTCTCATCTTCCTAGGTAGTATCATTGTAAATTGAAGCTACATTTCAAAGTGTGGAAGTACTTTACTTAAACTGTTATTTAAAAAAATATATGTGTGTAAATGAAGTGCTTCCTCTTTCTTTCTTGCAAACTAATTCATAGTGACATTTTCTTCTGGTTAGATTATACTGATTTTGTTCTACCCTCTTTTACCCCTTATTCTTACTTCAACCTGGCTAAAATTACACTCTGCCCCTGGACTGTTCAGGCTTTAAATATTAGTGGGTAGCTATCATTTACAGCTCTCATTTAGCTGAGCCACACCCATTGTGCGTTTTTAATCTTTGTCCATAAATCAATCCCTCCGGCCTTAGTCAGAAAACTGAGTAAAATGGTGTGTCACCTGCTTTCTAATCTAATGGTTTTTCTTACTGAGTTCAGAATAGCAACTCTCAGTACAAAATTGCAGGCCTTACTTCAAAAACTTACCACTGGCTGTAAAGGGACAAGATAGTGTAACAGCACTGCAGAAAGACCCATCGTAAGTGACATTTCTGCAAATCACTGCCTGACCTAATAAGCAAATCAGTTCTTGGTGGGTAAAGAGGACTCAGAGGAAAGGATTGCAGTGAACAATTGTTATATAGTTTTTTACTGGCTGTTAAAATAATCCATTCTAACACTGATGTATGGCTTATCTTTTTGTTAAAGTTTATTTAACTTCTTTAAAGGAAATGCTCTATTTTATTACAGCGAAATTGAAGGCTTTAGGCAATCAGTATATTCAAAATTCTATTAATAATCATGCCATGTAGAACTTCTTTCAAAATCAGAGAGTTGCCATACTTTCATTTAACATACCCCACAAAAAAACAGTCACATACATTTTCAGGAATTCAGTACTTGTTGGATTTAGAATAAAATATTTCTCCATTAGGCAGAGAAGAATGTGGGGAGATCATTTTGCTCTAACAGTTAACCTGTGTTCTCTATCTCTTCCTGACTTCAATGAACCTCTTAATATTGCCTACCCCATATCCCAGAAAACTCCTTTCCCAAAACAGGAGCCTCCCGTAAAAGAAGTATCTTTCCATCTGACCTCCACCTCACCATATTACTTGCTTATTTAATCTACTATTTACAGGTAGAGTCATCTTTTCTCTCCATTTGAATTATGATGTTTTGTTTTAATAATATTTCCTCCCCCTGCCTACTTGTTTTAATCTGGCTAAATTTACACTCTGCCCCTGGGCTGCTCAGCCTTTAAATATTAGTGGGTAGCTACCATGTATAGTTCTCTAAGCCACACCTATTATAGTTAGTTACAATCTTTGTCCACCAATACCTCCGTACTTAAAGAACTGAATAAAATAGTGTATCACCTGCTGTTTTCTCTTACTGAATTCAGAACAGAAACTCTCAGTACAAAGTTGCAGACCTCACCACACAAACTTACCCCTGGTTGTAATGGGGTATAATGAGGGTATAACAGTATTGCAGAAAGACCCTTAGTAAGAAGACCCTCTCTTTTGGAGCTACTGTTCTCAGGGACCAGTTCTGAGTGGAAATAAATAAGCCAGAGCAGATATGGAAAACAAAGGATAATTGACAGTAAGGGACCAGTGGTATTTTCCTCTGCTCTTCCTCTCCTCTTGGCATACCCATTTCTTCCCATTCTGGGAAGGACCTCATTACCTAGACTACAAAGTAAAAGGTCAGATTAAGTTGACCTTGATTGTAGTAATAGCATTTTCCTTGTTTTGAAATGCCAGCCAGACTAAAGTTTATTCATGCCTTTCTGGCTATACAACAATATCCTTAATGCAAAGGACTAGTCTTCAGGAAGCAGAATCTTTTTTTTTTTTCAATTTTTTTTAATGTTTATTTATTTGTGTGTGTGAGTGAGAAAGAGAGAGACAGACAGACAGAGCATGAGCAGGGGAGAGGCAGGGAGAGAAGGAGAGAGAGAGACACAGAATCTGAAGCAGGTTCCAGCCTCTGAGCTGTCAGCACAGAGCCTGACATGGGGCTCGAACCCATGAACCGTGAGATCATGACCTAAGCCGGAGTTGGATGCTTAACCCACTGAGCCACCCAGGCACCCCAGGAAGCAGTCTTAAAAATCAGAAGACCTGATATTGAGTCCTGGCTTTGTCTTTTTATTAGAACATCCATAGTTATATGTAAATCACTTACTTCCTGGATTTCAGATTTTTCTTATTCTAAATCATGGGTCTGAACTTTTTGATCAGATACTTTACAGGAGTGAAGAAGAGGAGGGTAATGGTATAATTGCAAGTGGTTGGTGAATCCACATATGCTCCAAGTGCTGAGTGTATACATAATAGAGAAAATATCTTGAAAAGGTATGTATACACTTAGTAACACTACTGAAATTATACTAGCTTAAAAAATATTTAAATGTTCTGTAAGTTATCAGGCATTGAAAACACAACCTTTTTGTTTGATGTTTTAAAATAAAAGATTTTTTTGGGGCGCCTGGGTGGCGCAGTCGGTTAAGTGTCCGATTCAGCTCAGGTCACGATCTCGCGGTCCGTGAGTTCGAGCCCCGCGTCAGGCTCTGGGCTGATGGCTCAGAGCCTGGAGCCTGCTTCCGATTCTGTGTCTCCTTCTCTCTCTGCCCCTCCCCCCTTCATGCTCTGTCTCTCTCTGTCTCAAAAATAAATAAACGTCAAAAAAAATTAAAAAAAAATAAAAGATTTTCATGTTCAAAAAATTTTGACATCTCCAAAGTAGGTTTTCAATTTAGCTCCTTCCTGTCTAAAATTATAGGATTCATTGACACTCAGTAAACTATTTTACTCAAATTCATATGAGTTGAATGCACCCATGACAACACTAAAACAAATCTATCTTTTTATTCCAGATTTCATTATATTTTCAAAAAATGCATCATTATTTTCATTTCTTTTTCACCTTTGCCAGTGAAGTACACAATAAAAAGTCCTACCTACTTATTAACCTTTAATATGTAATATTTTCTTTTATGGGACCATCTAGAAATCTCTGACTCTGCTTGAAGCATTTATCTCATAATGGCAAAGAATTGATATCTAAGTGTCAGGTCCCTAAGGTTTGTACTGGTTTTGACATCCAAAACACTTGATTTTTAAGTAAGTTCTAATGCAGGCAACATGTGTTCTATCCCTTGGCAGCACTATTTTTTCAATAGCAGTTACATTAACAATTACTGCAGGGTATCTAAGTGGATGCTGTGCAGTAAATAGAAGAGGGATGGACCACAGCAAGCAAGCCTTGAAAGTGAAATTGGATGAGAACTCTTTGAAAAATCACTTCTAAGAATGAGGCATCATCATTTTTACAAGTCTGGAAGTCAGAGTAGCCTACTGACTTTCCCAGGCCCTAGTGATCCCAGATGAGGTGTCTGGGAGAAGTTTGGTCCAAACTTGGAAACTTTAGAAAAAAAGTCATTATAAGATGTCTTCCCTTTGGTGACTCATTGATGAAGTTAAAAAAAAATCATATACTTTCTATTCTTTTGTCAACAGTAATCCCCCTATTTATATATTTAGCAGTGGTGTGTGTGTGTGTGCGTGTGTGTGTGTGTGTGTGTGTCCAGCTGCTGTGCATCTATCACAAGGCCAGGCATCATTATGACACCCTACCTTAGCTCCTTATATCATGTCTCCTTATCATCCAGGAATCTATAACCTACTTGGTAAAATAAGCCTTATTATGGGATGTTACTTGCTAAATGCATTTATGTGCTATGAAACAACTAAAGAACCTACCAAAGCTGCCAAATTTACTCTCAGAAATGATAATACATTACCTTGAATAATGTGGCTCAGAGCATTTTGTAGAGAGCAAAATTTGAAGTCTGGGTAAAATTTTTTAAGACAAAAATATAATGACTAACTTCAAAAGTTATTCTTCCATTTTCCTTATTATTTCTAAGAAAAAAATTTAATTGAGAGGCTTCTTTGGTTAGAAATCACTTTTCATATCAAAATATTGGCAAAACAAGATTTCTCAGAAACAAAAGCAACAGTGAAAACCCAAACAGGTGTTTTTAATGTATCTATTCCAAGTAAAGCCTCTTAATTAAATTAAATACTTAATTAAGTAATCAGCAATTAATCCTTTAAGAGATGAGGATATTTAACTCGTCAATCTAAGTGCTTTTCCAAAATATGAGCATTTGCTTGAGATATTCTAGAGTGTGCTTTGTACGTATGTATGTAGTATGATACATATACATATATACATACATATATACCTATCTATCCTTAGTTCAGTAAGTATAATGAATAGAAAAGTGAATACACTGAGAAAAGAATCAGTTAAATTTATGATATTATTAAACTAATGAGACAAAAATATTCTTTTTTAAAAGACATTTAAAGACAGTTCATCTTTGGGGTACTTATTGAGAAGTACAGAGATAATTATAAGCAAAGTATTAAATAATGATTAATAGTAATGGAAAGGAGGGGTGTTACAGAAGTGGCTTGAAATCAAGCCATAAGGAAATTCCTGAAGTGGAAAAATATTATGATGTGAAATGAAACAAGTGAATCATAAGGGGTGCACAGAAAAGCAAAGGATGTAACAGATGGCCCACACACTCAGCTTCCCTACTGAAGCCTGGCTGCTTGCTCACTAATAAGGGCACCCACCAAGAAGAAGCTTCCTTTTTTTCAGAGGATCTGCACTGAAAGCTCTGGGATCCAGATAAAGAATCAGAATATTCAGGGGTGCCTGGGTGGCTCAGTAGGCTGAGTATCTGACTCTTGATTTTAGCTTAGGTCATGATCCCAGAGTTGTGGGATTGAGCCTTGCATTGGGCTCTGTGGTGAGCATGGAGCCTGCTTGGGATTCTTTTTCTCTCCCTCTTCCACTTTTCTCTCTCTCTCTCTCTCTCTCTCTCTCTCTCTCAAAAAAAAAAAAAAAAAAAAAAAAGAATTAGGATCTTCCGAGTTGCAAGACAGAACACATCACACGTGGTTTACGAGTCACAATCCAGAAATGTTTCGAATGAATCTCTCACAATAAGAATAATGTAGCAATATTCCATGTTGGGAAATCCCCAAGACTACCTCCAGGTCTGATGATTCTCCAAGAGGAGGACTCTCGGGACGCAGCATGGAATCATACTCATTACTATGATTGTTACAGCAAAAAGAATACAGAGTAAAATCATCAAAGTGAAAAGCCACATGAATGAAATCTGGCAGACACCAGTCACAGGTTGCAGTCCTCTTCCAGTGGCATTACAGAGGATGCACATAGCTCTCAAAGCTATGACTTATGACAACACAAGGGTATCTCTCAGGAAAGCTTGTTAGAGACTTAGTGCTCAGGGATTTTATTGGAGGCCAGCCACATACTGTCTTCTGCCCAGCATGTACCAAAATTCTAGAACCCCAGACGGAAAGCAGGTATTCAGTAGTAGTTGTATTGTTTATACAAATATTTTAGGCACAGTGAAATGCTTTTATCAGTTTTGGGAGTGGTGAAAACGTCCTGGAATCCAAGTTCTCAGAGATGTCAGATGTCAGGTAAGGACCAACCTCATAAGCAGGCCTTTGAAAAGATAACATTCAGTCTTGCCATGTCAACTCTGTTCTGCACACCCGATTACTACAAATTCCATTTTTAGCTACATAAGCTGAATGTGTGTTTCCCAAATATTACCTTGCCATAAAACATGTCTGAATGATATTTGAAAACCTACTAAAGTTGATTCCTGAGCAACATGAGTTTGAATTACATGGGTCCACTTACACACAGATGCTTTTTGATACAGTACAATACTGTAAATGTGTTTTCTCTTATGATATTCCTAACATTTTTGTTTCTCTATTTTATTATAATATTACAGCACATGATATATATGACATATAAAATATCTGTTAATTGCCTGTTTATCTTATCAATAAGGCTTCTGGTCAACAATAGGCTATTAGTAGTTCTTAAGTTTTAGGGGACTCAAAAGTTATACCTGGATTTTCTACTGTCTGGGAGGTCAGCATCCCTAACCCCATACTGTTGAAGGATCACCTATAAATAAATTAAGCTGTTCTAGGAGGCAACATGTGGAGGCTCCTTCTCCTTTGCCACCAGCTGCTCAGAGGCCCAAGGGCACAACTATATTGATATACTCAAATCCATTTGTATCACACTGGGAATAGTCTGTGCCTGAGAGGAAATAGTGAATTTGTGCACAAGGAGATTATATAGGAAAAAATTCTTTGCAACTTCATTTTAATATTGAAAAACTATATCAACTTAAAAGCCTACAAACTGGAGAATGAAGTAATATGCTATATTAATGCATTACAGCATATTTCCAAAAATGAAAATAAATGGCCAAAAGGTATATGTATCAAAATGGATAACTTTTACAAGTATAAGGTTGAGTGCAAATGATTAAGGTGTGGACTGTTACTCTTTAGATAAAGCCATATGCCTGCAAAAATACTAAAGTCTGTATTTGAATACATAGCTATATAACACAAGTTAGAAAGATGTGTAAGAAAAACTACACTCCAAATCAAGGTAATTTTTCTCTTTGGGGTAGTCAACAAGAATGAGACCTGGGAGACAACCATAAGGGATTTCAACTGTGCCTATAGAGTTTTGTTCTTCAAAAAATTCTGAAGTGATTATGGAAAAAATGCTTATCTTTGATAATGTTCTGTGGTAGGGACATAACTACCCATGATTTTGTTCTCTAGGTCTTTCTGTGTTAAAAATGTCTCCTAATATATATTCAAAATAATTTTAGTACCCATATCTCCATTTATATTGAAAGTACTTTACCCTCTCTATTTAAAATATTAAAATATAACTTAAAAAGCTAGTTGAAATTCTCTGCAATAGTCTTTGACACAAAGTTATTCATGTTCAAAAGCACCATGGACAATATTAGAAGGATCCTAGGTGAGTTGGAAGAATATATTCTACTAGACCTAAAGATAGAAATAGTTTCAATTATACAGGAAGAAAAAACAGTTGGTGGTCTATACAGTAAAAAATTTTATCCAGGTATGTGTGTGTGTGTGTTTTTTTTCCTCTGAACAATTACTTAAAAATAAAGATAGCTTCTATTCATCTAATTTTGTCTCCAGTGAGGCCCATAAAGAATTGACCAGGGCACATCTGAATCCCTAAATTCCATACATCCAGCCTGCTTAATAAATGCTAATCCTGCAAATGCCAGATGCTGTTACTTAGACAGGGGATTTCATCCAGAATAATTTCAGCTCTCAGTACTGTAGCCCTATTGTCCCCATGCAGCACTTTTATCCTTGATCTGTGCACATATTCACCTTCTCTGTCAATATTATGTCAGATGATAAAGCAGAAATTGAAATAGAAATAATAGCTATGGTTCTTTGAGTTCTTCTAATGTGTAAAACATGGTTTTAAGACTTTAGTAATTATCAGAATATTCTTAAAATCTCTACTTTGATGTTAAGCAAGCACCTCAGAGGAACTCTTGATATACGTATTATTCTTCCCCTCTCCTAGCACTGCCATTCATTCTTAGGCAAAAACTTCACATTCACATTTCTTTCATATTCTACCCTACATGTCATCTATCCATGAGAAACTTCTGTTAGCTCTACTATTCAAATATATTTCTAATCTCTTTCTTCCCCCATTATGTTTACACGTATGCCCCAGTCCAAGCCATAATCATTGGCTGGGCCACTTTTATAACTTCCGATGTTTCTGTGCATCCAATCTGGACTTGCCTAAGTTTCACTGTCCACATGTCATCAAAATGGAAATCCTATTGGGTCACTTTCTGCTCAAAGGGACATACCTTCTCATCATACATAGAATAAAAGCCGAATTTCTTTCAATGGCCCAAAAGGACATTTCATTATCTGTCTCTTGACCCTTTCTGACCATATCACTTACACTTTCCCCTTTGCTCAGGGAATTTTTTTAAATTTATATTCATTTTTGAGAGAGAGACAGAAATATATATATATTTATATTTAATTATATATTTACTTTATATTTATATTAAATATATATAATTCATTTACTGAATGTATATATTCATTTATTGTCAATATCCTTCATTAAAACATAGCTTGTGCAGACCAAGTGCTTGTTGTTAAACATCATATTTTAAAGTCTAGAGTAGTGTCTGTCAACTAGCAGGGGCTCAATCAATATCTGATAAATAAATGAATTAACAACCTTATGAGAAATGTATTTTTATAATCTTAATTTTACAGATCAGGAAACAAGCACATGAAGAGTAAGGAATTCACCCAAGTTCATACAACTAACAAATGGCAGAGCCATGATTTGAACCCAAGTTCTGAGGATGCACTATGGCTGCCTGTAAGAAGAGACTAAGGTAAAGAATGATTTTTTTGCCTGGCATCCTGATCTAGGATCCTGAAAGCTCAAATATGCAGCAATCGATCTCTTGTAGTATTAAGTTGCAAGTAAAGCTTATACTAACACAACTCTTGATGAAATCTCCTTGTGTGTCATCAGCCTGATCTCTGTAGGATAGCAAAGATTCTTGTCATTGAAACAAGGCAACTAAGTAGGTCAAGCAACCTACTTGATCTCTTTCTCCCTAAACCTATTTCCAGATCATAGTTCTTAAAAAATTACCACTCCAGGGGGAAGAAAAGACCAGATCAAAGAAGAGTAAAGAAAATAAAAAGTGTTTTCCCTCTTCAGAATTTGGAGCACAACTACATGAATTCTCCCCATGCAAGGCCTTCTGAGAGATGTAGCCCTTCATATTGAAAGAGGCCTTCACTTAATCCAATAACCTTGTAATTACCTCAGAGATTACAGCTCCAGTGTGATGAAGCTGAAGAGAAGCTGCAATGGGACAGCATGACAGTCTTAAGGTATAGACAGAGACAAACTTACCCATGACACCTGGACCTCTGCTGTCCTTTGATTTATCCCATTCTAAGGGAATGAGTGAGAGGATAAAGGAATCTTGAGCTCCTCCTTGTGGTCAACATGTGCCATTAACTAGTTATCCTCAATTTTATGAGAAAAATAAAATTGAGTAAATAAAAAGTTTAAATTACTTTTGACACAGGTAATTGTACTTCGGGGGAAACCCAAATATTCAAAACACAAAATTCAAGTCAAAACAGTCTTAACCTGTTAGCCGTTACCTAAATTTTAGTTCAAGCCTCGAGCAGAAAATAATACTCTCCAGAAATCCAGCCTCACCAAGCAAAATCTATAATCAGCACTTGATACGCCAGAGATACTCTCTATTCACATATATCATTTCTAATCCATACTTAGGTAAGTAACTTGGAGGTTATTATCACTATCTTACAGAAGAAGAACTGATAATAAAAGAGTTTAACCCTTTCAAGGTCATAAAACCAGGAAGGATCAAAAAGCAAGATTGAAACCATAGTCTATATGACTTCAAAGCCCTGTGCTCTCTCTACTATGCCATGTGGCTTCCATTAAGTTATGACAAATGTCCCAATGTTGAGAAAATGTAAAATATATCATTGATGTTTCATATCTCAGCTTAGTTATTGTTGCTGATGCTGTTGCTATTTATGTGAGGATGGCTGAAAGTGGAAAAAAAATGAGTCACTGTATATACATCACTGTTGCTAATGTAGTCACTGTCTCCAGAGCCTGTCACTGTTTGTAGCTCTGCCACTTTCCCTCACCAGCTGTCCAGAGCCTTTGCACAAAATGAACTATTCCATATCTGATTGCTAAACTCCCAACTTAGTTGGCTGATCTTGCCCTTCAATATCCCACAGTTAATGTCTCAGATTTTGAGCTTGTTTTCCAGTACGTATCGTGGCTTACCTATTTTTGCATACCCAGAGCCACTAAACAGGCCAATATTTAATGCACGGAGGCAGTAATTTGAGCAACAGGACCAGGGCTACCTCAAAGATTTAATGCTCTTGGAAAGATGCCCAATATACTTTTCTGGGAAAATTTGGCTTGTTCTGTAAAAAATCAACTTATATATTAAGATACAGAAATAGGCAGTTTAAATATTTGAAATCAATCCTTTAATCTTTAAAATGCATTTTCCCCCAGATGGAGTTGAACAAATACTCCGAGAATCACATATGCTGGATGTATGACTTGACAACTTGAAGCCGAATGTGTTGATGGCTTTAGTAAACAGGCTTTGTCAGGACCAAGGGTCATTTGGTTTGACTCTCCCAGGGTGAGAGGATGGGTCATGTGTGATCATTAAGGTCCTGGGGCTAGGAGGAGGATTGTTTCCCCCAGATGACCTAGCTCTGTGACTTCTTGAAATCTGAAGAGCAAACGCCAGAAAATTGGTGCATTTGCATCACTGCACAGTGTTTTCAATATGACACTTGCTGGTCCTGTTCCCTTGCTGGCTCTCTCACACTGGAGGTCACGTGTTGTGCATTTCCCCACGCACTTCATGCTGAAGTAAGGCCAGGGAGCAGCTGGGCAAAGAAGCGTCGGAGAGCTTGGCACGCCACGCCATACCTGCGTGCCTCAGAAGCATCTGAGCTCGGAGGGTATTAAAGCCGCAGTGCCGCTGAGATTGGGCAATTTGTAATACTTGCTGTGAGTTACCACACACTAATTTAATCCCACTGTTGGTCGCAAAGGCTGCATTTTGCCTGAGTTATGAAAATAATCGCACAAGCCTTTTAGAATGCAGACTTTTATGTTAGGATTCCTAAGCATTAAGATTATGTCCGTCTATCACACAGTTCATCACATGCCTTCTTTCTGGGACTTGCTTTGCACAGTCCGGGATGGAAAGATTTAGAGATTAATTTGAACTCTAATGAAAATTAGCTGTGCTGTTTGGTTTCATGTTGTGACTGTCATCATGGAGGTCAGTACTAATGATATGTCAGGCTCCCTTTGACAGTTTGCATACAGTCACCGTTTACTCAGAGTTCAGCAATGCCATTCTCAGAAGATGAGGAGGTATTGAACTGTCAAACGGGGACAGCGCAGATGACAGCTGATGCATTTTAGATCAGCTCCTTAACAAAGTGAACAGGCTTTTTCCTCCTCTCCTACCCCCGATAGCAAAATAATTTATTTCATCAAAGTTACTAGTGTGTTTATGGTAAACATTTCCCCACCAGATTTGCTAAGAATCCTTATGAAAAGAAAAGAAACGCAATCCCTTGAGATCATTTTAGAAACTTTTTTTTTGTAAAAGATAAAATACTTGTGCTACATTGCAACTTAATTTTCTTAAATGCTTTTGTGATTACAATGAATTTGTGTGGCTATTGAAAATTTTCAGGCAAGAAAATATAGCTAAAATGCAGACATTCACAAAAGCATATTTGCTTGGATGTGACATAATTTCACATCAGTGGGTTTTTATGATTTCCTATGTCTTCAATAAATTTCTATTATTCTTTACTTTGAATATTTTAATACTTTGGAAACAAAACTCTATCAATAAAAGTAGAAATAAATTTTAGCTCAATGCTTACTTCATATTACCAAGGAAAAATCATATGAAACAATTCAGAAAAATATGCCGCTATTTCTAACTGATTTGTGTATATCTTACTTTTTCATCTTTAAGCATAAATTTCTAGGCAATCTATGTACGGGGCTACAAATCTTTTCCTATACTAATTTCAAACATATGTTAGCATTTGAAAGGTTCCTTTCTGTCACTGGGGAAAGACTGTTTGCTTTAGAGCTTGTTAAAGACAGAAAGAAACACCAGGCCCTAATGGAGTCACTCCTGCTAAGCCCCACATCAGCAAACCAATACATAATACCCAACCTAACTGCAGTTTCAGCCTGTCCCAGAAAGGTGATCTTTAACTAGCACAGTCTGGAATTACCCGGTTAGCTCTAGTGAGATAAGGAGACTGTGCCTGAAACAATCCACTCTGCCAGAAACCTCCTTTTCCCACCTTTAAAGTCTTTGAAAGTCTTTGTTTAAAAGTCTTCTGTTTTGTATAGCTCCTTGAAGTTCCTTTCTGTGTGCTAGATGGGATGTTACCTGTTCATGAATCATTGAATAAAGTCAATTAGATCTTCTAATTTAATCAGTTGAATTTTGGTGGCAAGTTTTAGTGATTAACCTTCCTTTATAGAATATACAAAGTCCTATTCCTAAAGTAAACCATTATCTTTTATAATAGTTTTATAAAAGTATAATGACATGTAAAAGTAGTTTAGGAACTCTATGTGATTAGTTTCTAAAAGGTTTATTTCATCATCACATATATATTTATTTACAATAATCTCCTAATTAATATATATTTTGAAATAGACTTGTGATTCCACAAATTATATTAATTGGACCAGGCCAGACAAGATGATACAATTAGACATAAGTGAACATAATAGTATTTATGCCGAAGTCACCTAAATGATATTCTTTTTATCTCCAGGGCAGTGGGGAATGCAATAGAACTAGAGATGATTGACACTTTTTCCTAACCTCTCTGTCCTTTCCTCATGAAAATGCTTAGCTACTCCTGAGAAGCACAGCTGTTGGACAAAGCACAGGGTCCAAGGTTGTGCCTTTGGGAGGGCTAACAGAGAAATTCAGCCAATGGAAAGGCAGGCTGGAAAATGTCAGATCAGATATGCCAATCACCATAAAAAAGGTGATGACCCAAAGAGGTGATAGTGCCAACCTGATGCAGGACTCAATCTATAAAGAACAATTCTCTTGCTACTGATTTCACTTATTTATCTATGGTACTGGTAGGAACAGCTGAAGAAGATATAAGCTGATAAACAGAGATAAAGCTTCAAAACTGGTATGAAAAATCCTTTGTTAAAGAGCCGGTCAATTTCTCTTTTACCAAAAGAGAAACCTCATCTTATCATATAAATGAAAAAGGAAAGAAAAGAAAAAGCAAAAAAAAAAAAAAAAAAAAGTCTGAACATGAATATTTCATTCAAAAATGGCACACATATCTCTCCTCTACCTTTAGTGCAGAATTATATTACATTGCCAAGATATAAAAAGGTCTTTCACATAAAAAGCATAAGATTTTTTTAAATGTTGGAAGCCTTTTTGCCTGACAATGTCACTGATTAATTCAAAATAGATACTGCCGTGTGATAAAAGTGACAATAAAAAAGCAAAACATCTCAATTATTGGATTAATGCAATAGCTAATCAATGTTCAGTGAGAAGAGATACAGTTTTACCCTAAATTATTCATTAAATTGTTTATAACTTGCTCTTCCAATTTGATTACATTTTTAAATAAAAATATTAGAACTCATTGCTATCTGCAATACTTGCTACTGTATTTACATTTCAATCACATTTTAACATTAGCGGCAAAACACCCTGAGCTGTGTAAAGTTACCAATTACATTGTTAGTAGGTTATATAATCTACCAATTACAACCAAAAATAAATACCAGGTGTTTCCATCTCAAGTCATTAAAATGCGCATGATGGGCTGGGACTGACCCTGGGGCTGTCTTACTAGCATTCAACATAAAAATCATAAGAGGGATGAACAACAACAACAACAACAAAAACCAAGCACATGGACATAAATAAATAAATAAATACATAAATTTTTGTTTAGTAGTTGCACTCTGACCAATAGGGTAACTTTTTTTGCACTTCCTCTATATGGTAATACAAGTAAGTGCCGGAATGTGTATCTTCTATCCAAAAGGGACAATTTGAATTATCTGTAGGGGAGAAAAAATATTTTTCCCTCTATCCTAGACTCTTGGCTAATACCTCAATCCCTTTAGTAAAAGGGCAGATTAACAAGAGAAAAGCAAACAAGTTAATAACATGTATAAATCCAGTATATAAGGGAGGTACACAGGAAAACTTATTATCTCCCCAAAGCGTACCAAACTTTCACTTTAAATACCTTCTCCAGCTAAAGACAAAAGATATTGGGGGGAGGGGTCCAGTTATGGGAGGTTTTCAGGCAAAGCACAGTATAAAAAATGGTATTTTTGTTTTGCAGAAGTCTCTGCCTTCTTCACTGATAAGAGTTTCTAGAGATTTGGTCCTCGCCCTCTTCCTGGTACAGCTGGGAGACATCTTTACAAATGGAGATTTCCCTTGTAAATGTAAATGTCTCTTACAAAAGGGTAACTTCTACCTCATTTTCAGAGCTTCTCCAGTGTCTGCTGTTTCTTAAAAATAATCAGCCTAAAATAATCCTTATGCTAAAGAGGCCTATTTGGGCTGACAAATTCTGCTCTCCTTCACATTAGATACTAGAATGGTTTCTCCTGAACTTAAGAAGGAAAAAGAAGGGTAGAAAATCTAGATGCTTCTTAAGTCAAAGTTGTCATTTCAAAATGTAAGAAAACGAAAATAATTCAAGTTTACAGATGAGTTTTAAGTACTTTTATGTTAAATACGGATTTTTTCTGATTCTTAATTACCTTTGTGGAAATTTAGAATGCTGCAGTCAACATCTTAATTCACCTCAATTTTTGTTTTAAGGTGTCCTGCTCATTGGCCTATGCAAGGATGCCAAATTTAAAAATGCTCAGCAAATGGTTGTCAAGTACAGGATGAACATGTGAATAAGCACAGTAATGCCGGGTATGTGGGATGTAGTTCAAATCCATATCCGCACCTATATAAATTGCCTTCTGTGCACTATCCATGATCCTAGCAGAAGTCAGTCCTTTCGGTGAATTCCCTACCTACTCAAGGATAGCACTCCTACAACTGTCTTCTGGTCCCTCCTCACCAATTGTTTCCTCTTTAGTGTATCATATCAAGATCAGCTAGACAAGCTATTGTATTTCTTACTATAAGCAAAAATGGACCTCCCACCCTTTTGTAACTATTGTGACACTTCTCTGCTCCCAATTACAGTGAGATTCCCCAGTGAACTTGCTTTGTCTCTGTTCATTATCTCTTAAACACACACCAGTCAGGTTTTTCCCCTGACCACTCCACCAAAAACAGTTACTGTGAATATCACAAATGACCTCCAGGTAGTAAATACAATTTTCAATTCTCAAGTAGTATCTTACTAAAGCAAACTGATAGAGTTGATCGTGACTTCCTCTTGAAGCACATTTTTCCCACTTATTATTGAGTTAATACTCATTTCTTCTCTACCCACCTCATTGGATGCTTCTTCTTACATGCCACTGCTGCTCATCCTCCTCCTCCTGACTTCTTAACTTTGGACAGGCTTGGTCTTAGTCCTCTGAGTTCTTACCTTTATATACATTTATACTTTAGGTAACATCATAATCTATGACTCTCAATAATGTTTATTCTGATGACAACCAAATGTATATCTTCAACTCAAAACTATCTCCTGAATTCTCAATTTGAAAATTGAATTCCCTCCTCAGCATCTCCATTTCAGTGTCCAATAGACACCTCCAATGTAACATGTTCCAAACGGAACACCTGATTTCCTTCACCAAAGGTCTTTCCCGTTCCAAAAAGAAGACAGTTCTTTCAATTACTCAAGTCAACAATCACGGAGTCCTCTGACATTTGTCCTTCTCTTATACTCCACATTTCTTTCTGTCTTTACCTCCTGTCAGATCTTTCCATTGCCACTGCTATTGACCTGATCTAAACATTCATAGTCTCATGTAAACATTCTTACCTGGGCGTTTGCAATAGTTCTGTAACAGCTCTCCCTGCTTCCATTCTTGCCTCATCTTCTCCACTGATTATTCTCCTCAATGCAGCCATAGTTATAATTTTAAAACATGAGTCAGATCATATAACTACCTTGCTCAGAACTCTCCACTGAGAGCTCTGTATGACTTAGCTCTTTGACAGCGTTCAGATACCTTCTCTTAACTACCCTCTCCTTTGCTTGTTTTGCGCCAGCCATGAGTTCACGAGTTCATGAGTTCATCAGTAAAGATGAACCTGTTTCTGCCCTAGGTTTTTGGCACCTGTTATTTCCTCTTTTGCAAAGTGTTTGGCTTTCTTGGTCACTTTTGTCTGGTCTCTGAACAAATGTCAATTTATCAGAGAAGTCTCACCATAACACTTTATATAAAACACCTTGTGATTCTCTATTCTGTCTTACTATGCCTTACTTTGCTTCAAAACACTTAGTGCATCTCATATATTATATATTCATTCACTTAACCTTTGTATCTGTCTCTCCAGCACACAAATGTAACAGGCTAGTGATTTATTTATTTATTTATTTATTTATTTTTGCACTTTGTTTCATTGCTACATCCTCAGTTCCTAGGACAGTGAGTGGTACATGGTAAATGTGAAATAAAGATATTTGAATGATGAACGGATAAGTAAAATGAAGAGAGAATTTTTTGTCACACCGCAAGAGATTTTAGTCCCTATTGAATAGTTATATAATAAACTTTCTTTGGGTACAGTATTTGTACCAGTAATATAGCAATATAACAACATATTTATCAAAATTTATACAACATCTCCACTATGCCTATAAGGACACTGAAGCCTGAAAAAACTTATATATATTTAATATATTAATAATGTATTAAACAACATATTCCTAACTCCATGTGAGATGCTTGTTTGAAATCCTATGAGTGCTTTTGGAAAGCACAATATGGAAGGATATTTTTCCTTTTTTTTTTTTTTTTTTTTTTTTTTTTGCTACAGGGTTTCCTATTTAAGGTAGCTACTGATGATTCCTTTCTCTTTTAGTCTTTTCAAACAATCTGTATAACAATTCAGGCTAGATTTTATTATGGTATTTCCATTACCATTCTTTAATTTTGGAAATGAATTACTTTAATTTAAATATTGCTGCATTTATCTACATTCACTTTAAGTTACTCTCTGATTCTCCATGATTGTAAAACCCATGTTGATTACAGTGGACCTGCCATAAAATCAACACTGTTCATCAAGACCTTAAGATGTAATTTATACAACATACAGAGAAAGACAGATAACATATGGTTTCACTCTTATGTGGATCCTGAGAAACGTAACAGAAACCCATGGGGGAGGGGAAGGGAAAAAAAAAAAAAAAGAGGTTAGAGTGGGAGAGAGCCAAAGCATAAGAGACTGTTAAAAACTGAGAACAAACTGAGGGTTGATGGGGGGTGGGAGGGAGGGCAGGGTGGGTGATGGGTATTGAGGAGGGCACCTTTTGGGATGAGCACTGGGTGTTGTATGGAAACCAATTTGACAGTAAATTTCATATATTAAAAAAATAAATAAATAAATAAATAAATAAATAAAGATGTAATTTATACAAGACATGAAAAATAAATCCACTGAAATTTGCTAAAGATTTAGTTACAAAGTAGATAACTAGTTTTGAATTCCCTCTTATTTTTTTGTGTGTTACAAAAACACACACCTCTATCAGAGCTGTTGGAACAAAAGTTCAAAGACATTATTATTGGATTGGAGATCCCCATGCCCTCTGCCTAGGTAATATCTCTCACACTCTACATGTGTATTAGGGTGTATTTATCCAAGAAGACCTGTGTTTTGATTTTTCCCGGTATGCTTAGGAGTACCTACTATCTTAACTAGACAATTTGGGGATAAATGGACCTAAACACATGAGTGTGACTAATACATTTGAAATTCCAGGGAGGCATAGGGGACTAGTTTTCTTGTTGTTTATTTAACCCACTATCCATAGCCCACAATAAAAGCTATTTCTCTTAGTTCATAATTTTCCTCAAGATATAGCTTGTCCTGATTCCAGATTTGTAAGGAGCTGTTTCTCTTCTGGCTCACCACCTAGTGCAAACCCCAGGCTCAGTCCATGAAACCCCTTCTCTTCTCCTCCATGCAGTTTCTACACATGGAAGCTCTAAGCATTGAGACTAAATGACATCAGGGCATTTTGATAATTTTTCAATTTACTTAGTTTCCTGGATGGTGTCCTTGCTTCATTGTTAGTTTCAAATGATTCTTCTACTTTCTGGTAGTCTCTATCATTGCTTGAAAATATTTTTAAACTTTTGTATGTCTTACAGGCAGTGGGTTTAGGGATCTTCAATATATTACTCTACACAGAAACCCACCCTTTAAATTTCCCTTTTAAAATACTTTGTTTACTTTTGCATTTGCATGTGGTTTTCATTAATGAAGTAAATTGAAGCAAAAGAGAAATTAGGATAGTTCTGTCCTGAGTTCATTTTTTGATAACATGATGTTTTTCTTATACAGGAAGAATGATTTCAAATAGCATGTTATATTCTATGGCAGCTAACTGCAGGAAACATGAAGAAAAATTCTAATTGTTGCAGTGACATTGATGGCCATTTGATTGGAAAAAAAAATCCTGTGACTGAGGATAAACTGGGACTCCAGAATAAACTGAGGAGAAATTCATAGTGACTCTTGGGTAAATTGTTCATTATAACTATGGGCTCTTTGAAACCTCTGACTTACATAATAACAGAATACTCTGAACCTGAGACATCAAGTACAAGACAATGTGATTACATTCTAAGAGGTATATATAGATAGGATAACTATATCCACTTCTCTTACTATAGATTTACCACAAATCATATTAAATAATTAATATTTTAAGTAATTACAAATGTTCTAATTCCCAGAATAGAACCAATGGCATCTGTTTAATTCTAAAAATTAAGTGAAATCAGTTCTCCTGAGATCCTTTTCAAACCTTTGAAAACACTAATTTTTATTCCAGAAGTGAGGCAAGAATTTCAGATATTGACCTCTTGTAGTTCTTATTTTAAATTTCTGCACTACACAAAGATATTAAACTACAAGGGATAAGTTATAACTGCAATTAAAGTATTTTGTTAACTTAAAAGCAGGGTCGATGCCAGGATGGCATTAGCCTCTGAACTTTAAAGGAACTGACAAGATAATGAAACTGTAAATTCCTGAGAAAATACCAAAAGGGTAGTGTACCTCTTTAGAATTTCTTAACTATACTGTATACTCTAAAATATTAATAAATTATTGAACACACACATTATTTAAATTTTTAAAAATATTTTAACATATTTGTTAGAAAAACACTTTGCTTTGTCTTAAAATTGCTTCTCTCCTTTAAAGATGATTCATAATAATGACTATCAATTATCCATAAATGTAAATCATATATATATCTCATGTCCTTCCTCTCTCTGCCTATCTGTATCTCTATTTTTCTCTATCTATACACTTTTAGGTATACTTAATTTAGGAAATAAACAGATACTTTTCACCATATATTCATTCATACATTTCATTCAATTCACATATTAATACTTGTATATTCATATTCAAAATTCTCATTGGATTTACAGACATAATCCTTTTGGAAAAATGATTGTGAATGGTCCCTATATCAGCATCTTAAGAACAAATTTCACTGGCTAAACATTATTATTTCAATTTGAATTTTAAAGATTCATTGCAAAATCATGAGCAAATTATTTAGGGCTAAATATATATAGTCTTTAAACTCTTGTTAGTTATTAATTTAGGTCACATATATTTGTATACGCCTCTGTAGTAGGCATTTTTCCAATATACTGTAGGAAAGGTTCATTAAAATGGCTCATTTTCTTTTCCTGGGGAAGGAAAATTTACCAATTTTGTTCTATGTTGATGTTGGTGTCATATTTAAGAATATTTGCTTAACTGTACAGTGGAAATGAGCCAAACAGGAATGGACAGCCCAGCACTTAGAGTTATCAAGCCAATAAGGGTAGGACCTGAGAAGGAACGACAGGAAAGGAGGGCTGACCAGAACCTTCTAAAACAAGGACCCTTGCCTATAATTGCAGGCATTCGCTTTCAAATGAATGTAAAGAGAGCTTTCATAATAGTCTTCCTTTATGATCTTATACTGTAATAAACTTTTTCCTGCTGCTAATTTTATTCTGTGTCCACCTCTTCATTCTTTGAAGCATGAGACAACAGACCTGGGTATTGATTTAAAAAACAAAAAACAAAAACCTGCAACACTACCTGCTTAGTAACACAGTTCAACCAATCAGAGAGAAAGATTCTCCTCTTAGGGTCCTGTTGTAGCCACTGTTGCTACTATCATCACATGACTGATGAGGAGTGACTGACAGAACAAAGAAGGTGAAAAGACAAAGAAACAAAAGGGAGATTTCTGCATTCTGAGTGTTAATGTGTCCCTTTTTCTGTTCCTCAAGCCAGAATTAGAAAGTTTCTACTAGAGCTCTGTCTGTCTGTCCCAGGGCCCCCATTCAGTTTTCAAACTTCATCGAGATCAGGTCAAGGGATACTGGAGGGAGAAACAAAACAGACGGCACTTCAAATTCTTGTCTTCTTACCTAATATCCTTATAGTATTTACTTTCTGAGTCCTAGAATTGCTGCTTCTCGCATTCTGTCAGTTTTTTATCTTCACTCAGATGGGGAGTGTTAGAGTGTGCCTACTCCATCTTACCTGGTGTTGGAACTTTGCTCATCTCAGTTTACTTCTGGATCTGCAGGAGGTGGTCTCCTTTCTATTTCTGTTGTTTCTTTTTTTCTCTCAGACTCTACAGCTGCCCCTGATGTCTCTGTCTCCCATTCTGGTCTCTCATTTCTCAAGGCAGAAGTCCTACATAGGGCCTTCAATTTTTCACTCCATTGGACATTCCACACTAATTTCTCACGTAAGAGGAGGTAGGTACTCGGTGTAATCTCAAATTCATTGGAAGTCCAGTTTCCCCTAGGATAGCAGGGATGGCTGACAATTTAGGCCCCACACTCTTTTCCAGCTCCCTTCTTCCCCATAGGGAGGCAAGAAGAGTACATCCATTATATTCTTATTCTGAAAGCTTTGCTCAAGATATGTTTGGGGAAGGAAATTTCAGAAGATAAAAATGCATTGTGTTATCACAGTTAAGTTTTTGCTGACCTGTGGGGGGCCACATAACTATTGGTGTCATCCCACTTTCCCCTTGCATTTCATTCCTCCTTCTGTAATGGTTAGACTGGACAGTTTTTTCAGTCTCCTTTCACCAACTTGTGTCGACTCTCTCATCTAGGTGTTAACTGCAGAGATTGTTTCTGAGCTTCAAATCCACAATACCGCCTACCTGGAATCTCTGCTTGGCTATTTAATAAGCATGTATTAAATACGATTAAAGGATGATCCGTTGAATTAAGCATTTCACATCATCCTGAAAATGCTCCTTCCCACGAGAAAGGTCACCATGCTTCACTTTCTTGCTCAGACTTCTAATCTGTAATCAAAACTTCATTCAATCCACCAGCAAGGCTTGTTGATACTAGCTCATATATCCATATGATAGATACTATATCTATGCTGACCGTATCTCACGGTCTTCACTAAAACTATACTACCAACCCTACTTATGTCTATTTTAAAAAATCCTGGGAAGTCTCATAGAATAATTATGGACTTTCCAGCCCCTGCTGGAGAAGGTAAATGTCTGTGAATTAAAGGCCCAACATCACAGTGATTCCATGTGTGCCCTTCTTTGCCTTGTTAGAAGCAAAGTAAGGAGCACGGTGTCTAAAATAAGTTCTAGATTATATCTAGGAATCCCCTCATCAGAATTGCAAAACCTACTGAGTGCAAATTTCTAAGATCCTAATTTAAATAGATTGGATCATACTCTCATGGTTTATGGTTCTCCGAGTAGACTTAGTTCCAGTAGGGTATTTGGTTACATTTCCATAGAGTAGCCATAACTGAATCTTTTTCTTTCTTAGCCCTGATTAGTCTCACCAACATGAGAGTGTTGGTGCACTCTGGAAGGAGAGGTTTTTTTTTTGTGGGGGGAGAGCTGCAAAAAATTCAGAATTATTTACTAAATATTGAGTTTACATTATTCCTACATAAAGAGATTCAGGTGCTCCTGAGCCTACATGCTTTGTTAGCAGACACCCTCCCCACAAAGCTTCCTATAGTAGTTCTTCCACTTTGAATGTAAAGTGAGATATTTTCTCTTCTGGGTGACACATTTGAATTCAGGATCTCAATCACACTGATTTTCTATTATATGATTGTTTGAAAAAAGAGAGGCTTTCAAAGAAATGAAAGGGTTTATGATCTGAGGTCTGAAATTATCCTGATTCTGGACCTTGGAGACTCCTACTTAAGCACTGGCAGGCCTTCACCTCCAAAGATATTCATCACAATGTTTTGTCAGTGGCTTGTTCTGAAATATAGCTAGATGCTCTTTTCTTCCCCCAGAACTTATATAATACCTTCAGATTAGGAATACATTAGCTTATATTTTGGGGTCCAAGGTATGATTGATTTAAAGTAAAACATTAACCCCAATTTCCCCAGAATATTTTACTATTTGTAGCCAATGGAGCCAGGTGGAATTCATAAATTAATCTAGGTGGGCATCACATTAGCTTCATCTATTTAAAAAGAAAGGAGGCTTAGATATCTGGGTGACTCAGTAGGTTGAGCATCCTACTCTTGGTTTCAGTTTAGGTCGTGATCTCATGGTTCGTGAGATTGAGCCCTGTGTTGGGCTCCGTACTGACAGCACAGAGCCTACTTGGGATTCTGTCTCTCCCCCTTCCTCTGCCCCTCACCCACTTGTGTGCATGCACATATGCACTCTCTCTCTCTCTCTGTGTCTCTCTCTGTCAAAAATAAATAAATAAACTTAAAAAATTAAAAAAAGAGACTTCATAGCATATAAAACTCAATGTCCTCAAAAGTTGGGGTACTATCTAATTTTCAACTGATAGCATCAGAAGATGTTTAGATATCTCCAATTTAATAAACTCACAGTATGCCATATATCTGTGTGAGTCATAGAGTCTTGAAGAAAGCATTCTCTTCCAAAATTATTGTTATCGTCACAGTGATTTTCTCATGGTATTGTTGACTCTCATGTATGTTTAGAACCATAAACACATGACATCGTAAGTATAAAGTTTGAATAATTATAATGAAATAAACTTCTGGCTCAGAGGAATACTTTTAATAGTAGGTCCAGTTGAGAACTGTACCATTGGCCCACATATGTTAAAATGAGTATGGTGTTACAGTTAAAGAAACAAATCCAGAAAGCAAACAGTACATTAAAAGAAGTCCCAAATTTCCTTGCGTCCCTTGAGGAACATGAAATGAATCAAGTTAATTAACTAGAGCAATTGTGTAAAACAATTTCTGTGTCCTCACCATTTTCTTGTGTACATAAATGACCACAGCATACAGCAGGTACTTAATGAATGTTAGATTCCTATTGCTTCTTTCTTGTGACCTTGACCTTTAATAATCTGATCATTAACTCCTCTCAGAAATGTCTCAGCTCAGATTGAGTTAACTGAAATATTTAAGAGTAATTAAAAAGGGATATTTATTCCTTTGGACCCCGTTTCTTTTGGCATATGACATTACAACAGCAGAAACTTATATAACTAAAAAGCATTTCTTTAGCTCTTTTGAGAACTGATCTTTTAAAGGGTCAGTATGACTACATGAATGTCTTTTCTGCTTATTGGTAAAAATTACATTTGTAAACAATGTTCTTTTCTCATTTTATGGCATCGATGGAAAAAATATATGTAATCATCAGTCCTTTTGAAATTTTATAGGGAATGAACAATTTCTCCTAACCAGCAAGCATACTTCTTACTAATAAATAATAAAGATTTTGTAACTAATTATGCTTTCATTTATGCCTTCAACTAAGGGACATACAGAGTTAACTTTTGTGTTTAATGGCAGTAATTATGCTTAACCTACTTTTCTCTTACAATACTATTGTCTACCTTCACTTTTAAAAATGTGACACTTTTTACAGGATAATTTAATTAATGGATAATTATGGGATTATCAGTGTGTATATGTGTCTTGGAAATGGGTGGAAAGAATTAACTAATTAGTTAATTAAATGGCTACATAAAGCTAGTTATAGAAAATTTTATTCAAGTTTTTGGCTATGCTCCACTTAGCGATGTTCTTTCTATTCATGAATTTGTTTTTGGCACCTTTCCCCCAACTCTTTCATTCTGAAACAGAATGACAATGTATAATGTTATTTTCATGTTAAATTATGTCATCTTTCAGGAAATTTTTCATGCATTTCAATTATAACTAAATCTAACTACATCACTTATTTGCTATCACAGTATTGTAGCATGTCAGGAAAACATTTACTGGGATAGGTAATTGTTGAAAATATTAAGGGTCAGAAGAAAACATAAGGAAAAGTCTTTGGGATTAGAGCTAGGTTAAGAGTTCTAAGTTGTGATATCAAAATTGTGATTTGTTAAAAATCAAAAAAGATAAATTAAGCTTCATCAAAATTAAAAAAAAAATTATTCTGTGAAAGACACTATCAAGAAGATAAAGAATCAAACTATATACTAGGATAAAGCATTTGCAAAACACATCCAAATAAGGTCTCGTATACAAATTATAAAAAGAACTCTAAAAATCCAACAATTAAAAAAAAAGAAATCTAATCATGTAATGGGCAAAGGACATGAACAGATATTTCATAATAGAAAGGATATGCATGGCAAGTGCATGAAGATATTCTCAACATCATTAGCTATTAGGAAATGGAAATTAAAACCACAAGGATGTATCATTAAACATTTATTAGAAGGGTGAAAAAAATAATGATAATACCAAAAGCTGGTAAGCATGTGGAGAAATTGGATCTTGCATATATTACATGTAGGAATGTAAAATAGAAGAGCCATTCTGGGTAACAGTTGGGCAGTTTCTTTCAAAACTAAATATACACTTTCAGTATGATTCAACAATCATACTCTATGACATTTATCCCAGAGGAAGTAGACACTTATGTTCACACTGAAACCTATACACAATTGTTCATAGCAGCTTTATTTATAATAATCTAAAACTTGAAATAACCCAAGTGTCCTTTGATAGGTGAATTGTTAAGCCAACTTTGGTACAATGGAATACCATACAATGAAATACTACTCAGCAATAAAAGGTACTGATGCATGCGAAAACCTGGAGAGATCTCAAATGCATTATGCATAATGAAAAAAATTCTCAAAAAGTTATATACTGTATGATTCATTTCTTTAAATGTTCTCACAAGGAGAAAAATATTGCTGAGATGAACTCTTATTGGAGGAGATCCCTAACGTCACTTTTTCATTCATTCTCCTTATCCTGCTTTGCTTGATTTCATGAAGTTTCACCATGTTCCAGAATTTTACCTTAAGGCTTCTCATGTTTGTGAAACTTTGCAGGCCATAGTCCGTAGACTTATTTGAATTCCCATGGTGGGGAATCTTTTTCTAGGTCTGGGAGAAATCGGAAAATGTCCCTCAGTATTTCCCCAAATTTGGCTCATGTGTATACATTTAACATTAACTTAAGAAATGTATGCTGAGAGTCTATTATAATTCAGATACTGTTATAAAATACTGATACCAGCATTATTAGAGCAGAAACTTTCCTATTAGAGAATTCAAAACCTAAAGGCATACTCAGAAGTAAATTATTACTTATTGTATCCTTTAGTAAGTATTATCATGTTCAGTGAAGGTACTGCTGCAGTAATGGGCAGAGCAGGGGAAGGAAGACAAGAATCACAGAGAAAACCAAAGGAAAATGTTGCCTTTTTCACAATTTTCATATGCCATCCCTGACACCTAGAACAGCAAAGCAGAGATATTTCTTAAATAACTTTAGAATATGAGCAAGTACACCTTGTATTTTCAGCAGGGTTATGTGATCTTGTTCACAATGAAACACTATTACCAAAAACAATTTCCCCTATGGTGTTGGTGGAAGAATACAAACTATCTATCTGTCCCAGTCAGAATTAAGGGTGTGCATATATTTTATAAACTTGAAGAAATGGCCAAGATAATTCTGGCTTCTTGTCTGTACTAGTCTGAATCCACAGTGAATTCTGAACCTGATTTATTATAATGCAAGTATAACCGTTGAAAGTTAGAGATTTGTTTTAGTTCTTGTACCTTTCCAGTAAACCAAGGCTTCCTGTTTTTCATGGGATTGAAATTTGAATCAGACAATGGAAGTAAAGGGCTGCATCAATAGCTCTTAGATTGCAGAAAATACTTGCTAAATATAATTCATTTAAATAGCTTTGGAGCAAAAAGTCAGAGTACAACTCTTGTGTATAGAACTTAAAATAATAAACCAGAAAGCTGATGTTTTGGGAAATGAACTAAAAAATAAGTTCTATAAAATTAATAATAGAAAAATATACCAATCATATTTGAACCTTAACTAGCATTTTCAAAGAATAAAACATATTACAAGAAGTTACTTTTGGCCCCTTTTAAAATCACAAAGTATCAAAAACTCTTAACCCTGTCCTGTCTCTACAGTCATGAATTCTGGAAATTCTCATTTTTATCACAACATCTTCAATTCTCTCTCTTCCTCTCTTCCTTTTTTCTCTCTCACAACTGGTCCTCGGCAATATCTTTAAACTTGTGATTCTTTAACTCATCTCTTTTCTTCTATTTTACCCTTTATTGTATTCTCTTTCTCCCTCTGACTCTTAAGTGTTGGTACCTTCCAAGTTAGAGTCTAAAGTATTTTCTTACTCAAATCTCTCTCCATTAGTTATCACATTCGTCTTCACACCTTCAATTCTAACTTTCATAGAGAAGACCTAGGTAAGTCTAGGATAAGAAAATCAGTATCTCATCTGAGAATAATTTATTCCCTTGATTGTAAGGATTAATTATCTGAACAATTCATTCTAAAAGAGGACAACCGTTCTCTCCTTTAGGTTATATAACTTTCAGATCTTTAACTCTTTCCCTAATGACGTTTTATTCTGACATTTGATTGCATATCCCCAGTTACCTCATGCATTTTTCCATCCAGTTGTATTTTGGCATCTGTCAATTAAGACCAGCATTATTCCTAATGTTTCCCTGAAATCAGCCCCTCTTTCTGATTTTTCTGTTATTTTACCTGTCTCTCCTAATCATCCAAGACAAAAATGTGGACTCATCTTTGATTCAATTTTCTTCATCTTTTTAGCAGTTGCCTTTTATCAACTACTATTGGTGATTTTCCATTTCAAAAAATTTTTATTACTTTTTATTCTGAACAATTTGGCTACTATAAACTCTTCTCTAAAATTCTAGTGTTTTTCAATTATTCTCCCTTCCCTATTCTCTTACTCTCCAGTTTATCTTGGATATGTTTCTCCCGCTATCCAAAAGTAGAGCATTTTTAAGAAACATTCTGTAAGCTGAAATGGAATAAAATAAAGAAGCAATTACATTTAATTTATATGGAAAAATTTTTGTGAGCATTCCCAGAACCCAAAAATAACTTGTCTTAGGCTTTCCTGATACCTTAGGACACATGTTACTAAAAGCACAAAAGAATTGAGATAAAGCACAGATGCTCACAGACACAGTTCAAAGCTCTGGCAGCTTGATGCTGAGATACTGAGTGTAGCTCTGGGGAAGGAGCTTGGTGGGGTCATTCTCATGGTTGGGGGTATGTGCTGCCTCTATAAGGGCTCTCCATAAAACAGATGCTGAATGCTATTTTCATTTTCTTTTCTTTCTGTCTCTTTCTCTCTCTCTCTCTCTTTTTTTTTTTTTTTTTGAGAGAGAGAGAGCACACATGTGAGTGAGGAGGGAAAGAGAGAGAGAATCTTAAGCAGGCTCCAAGCCCAGCACAGAGCCTAAAGGGGCTCAGTCTCATGACTATGAGATCAGGAACTGAGTCAAGGTCAAGATGCGGATTCTTAACCAGTTCAGCCATCAAGGCACCCCTATTTTCATTTTTTGCCCATTTTCATAATAGTAAAAATGCTCTTCAGATATCTTTCAGTTAGAAAAACAAAACACCAAAAAACAGGTACTAATGCAGTCTTCCATAAAAGTGAAGTAGTGTATGTAAACTTTCGAAAAGCAGGGGGTATCTTTATTCATGCTAGATTTATTTTCCTTAGTAAAACCTCTTATCATTTCCCTAGCACTCAAAGACAGTGACTAACCAACAGGGCCAACTCATGGCCATGTGCAGTCCCACAGGCTCCATGCTAAGAAGGGACCCACACCCGGTTTAATGCTTTGCTATAGCTGTCTGGAAATTCTTGATCACATTTTAACAAGGAGCTGTGCATTTTTATGTTTCCCTGGGCTCTGTAAATCATTGTAGTCCACCTGACTCCCAATGATGGTGAATAAATTTGACACCAGCTTCCCATCTAAAAGTTCAGGCCTTTCACACCCAGTACCTTCTCAGCTCTAATGACCTTTCTTCCCGTATTCTTCAGTGAAGCTGGGTTGCGGGTTACATTCCATACACATCGATTTACTTTCTACTTTTGCAGGTTACTACTACTTGATGTACTCTCAGATCTGCCCCTCAAAATTTTACTCACATTCTCTTTTCCTCTCCTTTACCTCCTTATTTTTATTCTTTGAGTTCTGACACAGTTGACTATATCTCTCCTCTAAAATTTATTGTACTGTTTATTTGTTCTTAGAGAAAATATTTATTATGTTTCCTTTAATTTTTCTTTCAGTAAATGTTATCTACTTGAAGATAAGGATAAACATTATTATTAATGTATTACATACAGTGTTTAACATATATAATATATGCAATATGATAAAAAGTTTACTACTATAGCTAATTAAATATTTTGTGCCAAAAATAAAAATACCTTTCAGTTTGGTGCTCCTTATATTATAAATTAAAATATACACACACACATACACACACACATATGTTTGGCTCTCCTGATTCCCCAACTATATAGTTTTTGCTTCTGAGTGGAATGGGGAAAGGGCAGAAATCCAGGCCACAATAAATTCAGCAATAGGGACTTGAAATATAAAGAAAAAATGGAGAGAAAAGAAAAGCAGAGAGGAAAAAAAATGGGACTAGGGATACAAACATATCAATTTTGCTGATTAACATGTTCCCTGGTTGTAATCGCTACCCTCTCTGACATTCCAGAAAGGTGATATATCATTTGAGTGCTTGGTCTAGAACAGAAAAAAGAGAATTTAGGAAATAAAGCTGGAGATGATGTAGCTAGCCTCCAGCATTTTGTTTATGAGAATATCCATTCGTGTCTGCTTGGGCTTGTTGAATAATATCCATTCTGTTCTTGAGCAATAGATCAAGCAATGAAAATTTGTTGTATTAGTCCTTTCAGGTTTTCCACAGATTCTAGAATATCTGGAAACTTAATAGTGTAAGGTAGTTATATTTATCAAAATTTTGTTATGTATAACAGTAGTTCTATTATTTTGATTTATTTTTTTGCGATGTCAAATAAAGATCAGATAATGGAAGAAAAAAGATAGAGTGAAGAATTAGGACAAGAAAAAGAACAAAAATATAGTGAGAAAGTACATTTTCTAGCTGAAGTGAAATTCAGATATCATCCAAACTAGCTCAGTCACTTAATGTCCCAGTTATCCTCATTCTTCATTCACTACTTTTTTGTACCATGATCGTTTAAATAAATGCCATTTAACTTTTAGAAAAAAAAAAAAAACAGCAACTGAAAGCCAAGCTTAAGCTTTTATCATAATTTTGTTTAAACTATTCCTATCAAATGACTGTCCTCCTTCTACCAGTTAGATAACAGTATTGGTGTGTGCATGGAATATAGTATCACATGTAAAGAAGCAAACTAAATTATTTATAAAGAGGGTTTACTTGTACCTATGAAGATCCTATATAATCATCAGTGTTTTTAGTTGATTCTTCCAGTCAATAGATATGACCTTGGCAATGCAAAAAGCTTCAGCAAGAAGCATGCTGGTTTTCAGGGGCAATTAAACTGTCCCCTTTGAAAATGCTAGGGAAGAAATACCGAGGCACTGAAGAATGTTAACCCTGGAAGAGACTATGGAAATTGCCTAATTTTTCCTCCAAATTTACTAATAAGTGATAAAATATGAATATATACAGTTTTGCCTTCTACTTCCCATTACTTATACCTCACTTCTGTTTCTTTTTTCTAATTGCCTCATTATGTTCAAGACAATGTTAAATAATAATGGTGACAGATATATATATAAATGAACATATGCACACATGTATTTTTATGTATTTATTAATTCTATAAGATACCATTTCAACATCTATTGAGACATTTTTCTCCTTTAGCCTATTAACATTATACTAATTGTATCACATTGATTTAGTAGAGTTTCAATATTCTCTAAATCTGTTGTGCCCTATTCCCTTTTTTGTTAGTGACTATTAGAAGCCAACAGTTTTAGACATCTATCAGCCCATAGTTCCATTCCTGGACCGTTGTGAATATTGCCTAATGTCAAAACCCACAAGGATGAGCCAAGCCACTATTGAGCATCTTGGACCTTTGATCTTCTTGGTTTCAATAACATTTTCGTCCATTACTCTTCAGCCATAAACCCTAACTTTGTTATCACCAACAAGAGCACCTCATTCAAAATCTTGACTTATACCTTATGATTGTCCTATTTTCCATTATTTTTCAGCTCAATATTCCTGTCTAGAATTTCTTCAACCTGAATGAGAATCCCTGTTCTCTAACCTACTGGCTTTAATTATTCATCCTTTCCTCTGTCCATAACACTTAATGTTTTGTGTTTTCCTGACTCATCTTAGATTCCATGATCCATCATTGCAACAAGTATCTTATAAATGCCATTGAATCCTATATCCCTTTAAAATATTTGCCTGGGAAAACAACAGTTCTCATAAATCCCAAGTACTTAATTTTTAAAGAGATTTTTTATGTTTATTTATTTTTGAGAGAAAGAGAGAGTGGGAGAGTGGCAGAGAGAGAGGGAGACAGAGGAACTGAAGCAGGCCCCATGTTGACAGGAACTGGAGTGGGGCTCCAACTCACAAACTGCGAGATCAGTATCTGAGCCAAAGTCAGACATTTAACCGACTTAGTCACCCAGGTGCCCCATCAATTATTAAATGCACATACCTATACATAAAGAATGTCTTTTTAAGAGCATTTGTATATATTGAGTGGACATTAAATTTAGGAACACACATTTCAAATGGGTACCCGCACTATCCAACAATCCTACTGTATATTCAAAGAATATTTACCATCCTAAATAGTAATTCAATACCTCTTTTCTATCCAACTTTACTACTTACCTTCTCCTCAATCTCAGCCAATAATCTAGCTTTTTCCATTTGAAAAGTATACTAAAAAGAAACTGTCTCATTTTAGAACCCTGACTATTGGAAATCCCCCTCTTTCAGTGAATGTTTCTGTTGCGATCTCAGACAACTTAGTTTCTCAAATATGCATGGGATCCTACAAATGCTTGCCACTAAAGGAATTTGTCCTGAAATGTTCCATTTCCCTGCATCATTAATATTCCCTCTCTCCGGGATTATTCTCATCAACTGCTATAACAGATCCTGTTTTAAAACAAACGAATCGGAACTCAAAACAACAACATATTACTTCCATATTCTTTAGTTTTCCCTTCCCAATTTCCTTTTTTCTATTTATTTATTACAAAAGTTTGAAAGTTAGTTGTCTGAACTAATTGAGCTTGTTTCCTTATATCTCATTTTCACTTTAACCCAGTTCTTATCCAAACAATAATTGAAACTACTCAGGTGAGGTCATCAACATTTTCCATCTCCTGAAATCCACCTTTCTTCATGTGACATTTTTGATCAATCTCTCCTTTTGATATACTTCCTTCTATGGACTCTATGATGGCATTGTCTCCTAATTATCTTCTTTTCCTTCTCAGTCTTTTGTTGTTATTGTTGTCATTGTCATCCATACATCCTTTCACTAATCTCTAGAAGGAGCACCGCCCCCCCCTCCCCGCCCCAGACCTTGTCCTCAATCCTTTTCTCCTCTCTATTTGCACTTTCTTCCTTGATAAGCTGCTTTAGTCCTATGGGCATTATATTCCAATTATTTGTAATGACATAAAAATATAAATACTTAGATTTCATCTTCCCTGAGCTCCAGCTTCACATACTCAATTGCCGGTTTGATAGCTCAATATTAGAAAACAACACGGAACACTGTGTTCGGATCTCAAAGATCCACTCCTACAGTTTCCCCAAACTCAATGAATTTTTTTTCTGTTGAGTTCACTTGAATTCATTCCCTTGTAATTGGTAAGAGAGGAACACATACCAAAAATTTATAATATTTTGTTGACCCTGAATATCTGTGCCCTGAGAATGCTTTGTCATTTACCTCAGATATACTCAAGATGAATCGCTAAGTAGTGGGTAATGCTTCCAACTGTCACATAACCAACACGGGTCCCTTAATTTAATTTTACTGAGTAATTTTTACGTATCTAGTCTACAAAAACTCTGATGACATATTCTGAATGTTAACAAATATAGAGTTCAATAAACATCAACACACTTTTTCCCTCAAAAGTTATCAAGGTTGTAAACAGAATGGTGTCCTAGGAAATGTCTCATTGAAGAAAGAATAACTGGAAATAGTGGGATGAATAAATTGTGATAGGAAATACTGGAGAGAGGAACAGATGGTTATAAAGCTATTGAATCCAGGAGTGAGATCACAAAGACATTTCTCAAAGATGTGGTAATTACTTATCCCTTCCCTTGGTTAATAATCCTTCACTGAGTTTCCACTATTTGTATCAGAATGTGCTACTCAAATTGTGCTACCAAGGACAATGTTTGATGTTTGGCAAAAATGAAACATCTTTTTTTTTTTTTTTTTTTTTTTTTTTGTAATTAGTAGCGGGCATCAAGCTGGGGTGGAGGCGAATTTACTGTGTTGGGAGTCTTATATTTCCTGTTATCTAAATAGAGATGTATTGGGGTTGATGGTGATAAAATTCTGCCTTCTAGAGTAAGATCTCACCAGGCTGTGGAAAGAGATTGGGGGATTAGCAAACACCCTCTTCCACACCTCAAGTATGTCATCCTGAAACCCCAGCAAAATTATATTACTTGTTTGCAGAACTTGTCTTTTTTCAAGCCAGAATGCTGGGTCTAATGTCTATATCTGAAATACAATTTATTATGCCATCAGCATTATCTAGCTACATTGCTCAGTGGTTACATAATAATGACTAAGCATCCCATATACACAGTTGCATCAGGACTATATAAAGATGGTCTGTCTGTAGGCTTGCATAAGTGTTATTTATAAGGTCTAGAAACAACTGATCATGGCATTCCTTGGCAGGGCTCCCCTTAGCTAAGCATTTCAGAAATACACAAATAAACAATTAGGACACAGGTACTAAATTAATGCTCAGCAAAGCAAAGATTGAAAAATATGTATAGGATATATCTATATCTATATCTATCTATCTATCTATCTATCTACTTTAAAGCAGATATATTCAAAGCATGTTTATTCTCTTAATGTGGTGTTATGAGGATTAGAGACAGGATATGCTGAGGGAAATTTTTATATCTTGAAAGACAGGAAGTAGAAATGCAAATTTTGAGACTAGTGCTGCTTGTTTAGATTTAAACATATTTCATTCTAATGTATCTGCAAGTTTGAATTAGAAACTCTTACTGAACTTTGATTGCATGACTATAAAACTGATTTATTAATAGATATAAGAATTAATAACTCCTTTTCACATAAGAACAAATAATATGTGTGAATATCTGAGTGCTATACTTTATGTTTGGAGATCTATCTCACTGCAAACAGTCATACATCTAGAAAGTATTTTAAGTGCTGGAATCTGCCATTCAATTACAGAATTAGTTGGTATTGTGAAAGACCAAAAAAAGGAAGAGAATTCTCCATTGAGAATAATCTAAATAGTTTCTTCTTTATTTTTTATTCAATGAAATAGTAAAGTACCCAAAACTTTGAAAAATATTTGGCTTTTCTTATTTTTTATTTTTTAATGGTAAAAAATTTAGTAATAATAGCATGGGTACCACCAATATCAAAGATACTTGGTATATAATAAATAACTAATAAGCAAAAGATTATTTCCATTTTTCTTATTAAATAACATTTCAGGGAAGTTTCCACATACACACACTAAAATCTCCTCTATCTCCTTCTCTGTCTCTGGTCTCTCTCTCTCTCTCTCTCTCTTTCACACACACACACACACACACACACACACACAGTATAGGACAAAGCCAGATATTCTGGCACTCATGTCCTGGCAGACTGAATCAAGGACTGTGATCCCAAGGCCAACTCATACATCATGTCAGGTTAGCATTCTATGGGTTTCCTGAATTAGGAAGAAAACATGCAGTCTATCACCATATCTAATTAAGACTGAAAAGTTTTCAGACATGGTATCTCTTCAGTGGTAAATCTATTTTTAGTACTATGTTTTTAAATAGAAAAATGTGTGTTGAATCAATTCAAATGCTTTTTCATTAAAAATATAACAATAATTTCTCTACCTTGACATACTGATAGAATCAATTATATAAAAAGAGTCAATCTATAAAATGTTTTTAATTTTAAAAAGTGAACTGTACTTGAACATGGTGTTTTACTGTTGAAGTACCTTCAAAATTCAGTTTGGTAGTATTTTAGATAACAATATTTTCATCAACCAAATTTGTTTGGTTGGTAGCTTTCTGTTTTTGACTGTACTATCTTGTTTTAATGTCAGCATTGTATCAGCATTATAATTAGCTTCACAAAATTAACATTCCATGACATAGGTAGTAAATAAACACTGGATTATTTGTTCAACCTCTTTCCACTGAACCACTCTATGACTTTAGAAATGGGTATCGATAACCCTATTTGTTTTAGATCACTTATCTCTGTCCATCACTTTTTAGGTCAAGAGTGGTCCATTCAGATTCTCCCTACTGAAAACTTAGAAATGGGATTAAAAACAGTTTTCCTAGTTTCTTGAAATTAAGATAAATAAATTCAGGAGCTGAGACTTCAGTATTGAGGTAGAAAACAGTGGTCTTCAGATGGTTGCCTATGTAAAGACAATATTTTCCAACCTCCATTACACCAGATGTGACCTTACACTAAATTCTCATCATTGAAATGTTTGTCTTGGTCTTAAGACATTATGTGACCCCATCCTGCCGTGCATCTCATGGAACTTAAAAATACCTACAATCCAGCCTAAACTGCTGAAAACAAAATCAGAGGGTATACAAAAAATCAGAATTTAGAAAGGATCTGAGTCTTTGAATAACTGCTGAATTGGGCTGCTTAAACTTTTATATCTGAGAGAAAAAAAAAAAATCTTTTTTCTAAGCTTCTTTACTTTAGGCTTCTTTTTTAAAATAGCAGCTTAGCCTTTATACTAAGTAGGCCAAGCATATGAAGTAGTAAATATTATTAGTTAAGAGAGTAGAAAATGGACCGCGCGTCCTGCTGATCACTTAGATTCCACCTACACCTGCCTAAAGAACCCAGAAAACCGCCAGAGGATTAGCAGAACGGAGTCTCCGGAGCCAAGCGCAGACGAGAGGCCCACGGAAGAGGGTAGGAAGGGCGGCGAGGCGGTGCGCGCTCCACGGACTGGCGGGAGGGAGCCGGGGCGGAGGGGCGGCTCGCCGGCCAAGCAGAGCCCCCGAGTCGGGCTGGCAAAAGCGGAGGGGCCGGACGGACTGTGTTCCGACAGCAAGCGCGACTTAGCGTCTGGGAGGTCATAAGTTAACAGCTCTGCTCAGAAAGCGGGAAGGCTGGAGGACAAAGGGAGGGAGAGCTGCTGAGCCCCCGGACGGACGGCAGAGCTCAGCTTGTCGGGGAACAAAGGCGCTCGCCAGCGCCATCTCCCCCGCCCATCCCCCAGCCAAAATCCCAAAGAGAACCAGTTCCTGCCAGGGAACTTGCTCGCTCCGCGCAAACACCCAACTCTGTGCTTCTGCGGAGCCAAACCTCCGGCAGCAGATCTGACTCCCTCCCGCTGCCACAGGGCCCCTCCTGAAGTGGATCACCTAAGGAGAAGCGAGCTAAGCCTGCCCCTCCCGCCCCCGTGCACCTTGCCTACCCACCCCAGCTAATACGCCAGCTCCCCAGCACCACAAGCCTGGCAGTGTGCAAGTAGACCAGACGGGCCACACCACCCCACAGTGAATCCCGCCCCTAGGAGAGGGGAAGAGAAGGCACACACCAGTCTGACTGTGGCCCCAGCGGTGGGCTGGGGGCAGACATCAGGTCGGACTGCGGCCCCGCCCACCAACTCCAGTTATACACCACAGCACGGGGGAAGTGCCCTGCGGGTCCTCACCACTCCAGGGACTGTCCAAAATGACCAAACGGAAGAATTCCCCTCAGAAGAATCTCCAGGAAATAACAACAGCTAATGAACTGATCAAAAAGGATTTAAATAATATAACAGAAAGTGAATTTAGAATAATAGTCATAAAATTAATCGCTGGGCTTGAAAACAGTATACAGGACAGCAGAGAATCTCTTGCCACAGAGATCAAGGGACTAAGGAACAGTCACGAGGAGCTGAAAAACGCTTTAAACGAAATGCAAAACAAAATGGAAACCACGACGGCTCGGATTGAAGAGGCAGAGGAGAGAATAGGTGAACTAGAAGATAAAGTTATGGAGAAAGAGGAAGCTGAAAGAAAGAGAGATAAAAAAATCCAGGAGTATGAGGGGAAAATTAGAGAACTAAGTGATACACTAAAAAGAAATAATATACGCATAATTGGTATTCCAGAGGAGGAAGAGAGAGGGAAAGGTGCTGAAGGGGTACTTGAAGAAATTATAGCTGAGAACTTCCCTGAACTGGGGAAGGAAAAAGGCATTGAAATCCAAGAGGCACAGAGAACTCCCTTCAGACGTAACTTGAATCGATCTTCTGCACGACATATCATAGTGAAACTGGCAAAATACAAGGATAAAGAGAAAATTCTGAAAGCAGCAAGGGATAAACATGCCCTCACATATAAAGGGAGACCTATAAGACTCGTGACTGATCTCTCCTTTGAAACTTGGCAGGCCAGAAAGGCTTGGCATGATATCTTCAGTGTGCTAAACAGAAAAAATATGCAGCCGAGAATCCTTTATCCAGCAAGTCTGTCATTTAGAATAGAAGGAGAGATAAAGGTCTTCCCAAACAAACAAAAACTGAAGGAATTTGTCACTACGAAACCAGCCCTACAAGAGATCCTAAGGGGGATCCTGTGAGACAAAGTACCAGAGACATCACTACAAGCATAAAACATACAGACATCACAATGACTCTAAACCCGTATCTTTCTATAATAACACTGAATGTAAATGGATTAAATGCGCCAACCAAAAGACATAGGGTATCAGAATGGATAAAAAAACAAGACCCATCTATTTGCTGTCTACAAGAGACTCATTTGAGATCTGAGGACACCTTTAGATTGAGAGTGAGGGGATGGAGAACTATTTATCATGCTACTGGAAGCCAAAAGAAAGCTGGAGTAGCCATACTTATATCAGACAAACTAGACTTTAAATTAAAGGCTGTAACAAGAGATGAAGAAGGGCATTATATAATAATTACAGGGTCTATCCATCAGGAGGAGCTAACAATTATAAACGTCTATGCGCCAAATACCGAAGCCCCCAGATATATAAAACAGTTACTCATAAACATAAGCAACCTTATTGATAAGAATGTGGTCATTGCAGGGGACTTTAACACACCACTTACAGAAATGGATAGATCATCTAGACACACAGTCAATAAAGAAACAAGGGCCCTGAATGATACATTGGATCAGATGGACTTGACAGATATATTTAGAACTCTGCATCCCAAAGCAACAGAATATACTTTCTTCTCGAGTGCACATGGAACATTCTCCAAGATAGATCATATACTGGGTCACAAAACAGCCCTTCATAAGTTTACAAGAATTGAAATTATACCATGCATACTTTCAGACCACAATGCTATGAAGCTTGAAATCAACCACAGGAAAAAGTCTGGAAAACCTCCAAAAGCATGGAGGTTAAACAACACCCTACTAACGAATGAGTGGGTCAACCAGGCAATTAGAGAAGAAATGAAAAAATATATGGAAACAAACGAAAATGAAAATACAACAATCCAAACGCTTTGGGACGCAGCGAAGGCAGTCCTGAGAGGAAAATACATTGCAATCCAGGCCTATCTCAAGAAACAAGAAAAATCCCAAATACAAAATCTAACAGCACACCTAAAGGAAATAGAGGCAGAACAGCAAAGGCAGCCTAAACCCAGCAGAAGAAGAGAAATCATAAAGATCAGAGCAGAAATAAACAATATAGAATCTAAAAAAACTGTAGAGCAGATCAACGAAACCAAGAGTTGGTTTTTTGAAAAAATAAACAAAATTGACAAACCTCTAGCCAGGCTTCTCAAAAAGAAAAGAGAGATGACCCAAATAGATAAGATCATGAATGAAAATGGAATTATTACAACCAATCCCTCAGAGATACAAACAATTATCAGGGAATACTATGAAAAATTATATGCCAACAAATTGGACAACCTGGAAGAAATGGACAAATTCCTAAACACCCACACTCTTCCAAAACTCAATCAGGAGGAAATAGAAAGCTTGAACAGACCCATAACCAGCGAAGAAATTGAATCGGTTATCAAAAATCTCCCAACAAATAAGAGTCCAGGACCAGATGGCTTCCCAGGGGAGTTCTACCAGACGTTTAAAGCAGAGATAATACCTATCCTTCTCAAGCTATTCCAAGAAATAGAAAGGGAAGGAAAACTTCCAGACTCATTCTATGAAGCCAGTATTACTTTGATTCCTAAACCAGACAGAGACCCAGTAAAAAAAGAGAACTACAGGCCAATATCCCTGATGAATATGGATGCAAAAATTCTCAATAAGATACTAGCAAATCGAATTCAACAGCATATAAAAAGAATTATTCACCATGATCAAGTGGGATTCATTCCTGGGATGCAGGGCTGGTTCAACATTCGCAAATCGATCAACGTGATACATCACATTAACAAAAAAAAAGAGAAGAACCATATGATCCTGTCAATCGATGCAGAAAAGGCCTTTGACAAAATCCAGCACCCTTTCTTAATAAAAACCCTTGAGAAAGTCGGGATAGAAGGAACATACTTAAAGATCATAAAAGCCATTTATGAAAAGCCCACAGCTAACATCATCCTCAATGGGGAAAAACTGAGAGCTTTTTCCCTGAGATCAGGAACACGACAGGGATGCCCACTCTCACCGCTGCTGTTTAATATAGTGCTGGAAGTTCTAGCATCAGCAATCAGACAACAAAAGGAAATCAAAGGCATCCAAATTGGCAAAGATGAAGTCAAGCTTTCGCTTTTTGCAGATGACATGATATTATACATGGAAAATCCGATAGACTCCACCAAAAGTCTGCTAGAACTGATACATGAATTCAGCAAAGTTGCCGGATACAAAATCAATGTACAGAAATCAGTTGCATTCTTATACACTAACAATGAAGCAACAGAAAGACAAATAAAGAAACTGATCCCATTCACAATTGCACCAAGAAGCATAAAATACCTAGGAATAAATCTAACCAAAGATGTAAAAGATCTGTATGCTGAAAACTATAGAAAGCTTATGCAGGTAATTGAAGAAGATATAAAGAAATGGAAAGACATTCCCTGCTCATGGATTGGAAGAATAAATATTGTCAAAATGTCAATACTACCCAAAGCTATCTACACATTCAATGCAATCCCAATCAAAATTGCACCAGCATTCTTCTCGAAACTAGAACAAGCAATCCTAAAATTCATATGGAACCACAAAAGGCCCCGAATAGCCAAAGTAATTTTGAAGAAGAAGACCAAAGCAGGAGGCATCACAATCCCAGACTTTAGCCTCTACTACAAAGCTGTCATCATCAAGACAGCATGGTATTGGCATAAAAACAGACACATAGACCAATGGAATCGAATAGAAACCCCAGAACTAGACCCACAAACGTATGGCCAACTCATTTTTGACAAAGCAGGAAAGAACATCCAATGGAAAAAAGACAGTCTCTTTAACAAATGGTGCTGGGAGAACTGGACAGCAACATGCAGAAGGTTGAAACTAGACCACTTTCTCACACCATTCACAAAAATAAACTCAAAATGGATAAAGGACCTGAATGTGAGACAGGAAACCATCAAAACCTTAGAGGAGAAAGCAGGAAAAGACCTCTCTGACCTCAGCCGTAGCAATCTCTTACTCGGCACATCCCCAAAGGCAAGGGAACTAAAAGCAAAAGTGAATTACTGGGACCTTATGAAGATAAAAAGCTTCTGCACAGCAAAGGAAACAACCAACAAAACTAAAAGGCAACCAACGGAATGGGAAAAGATATTTGCAAATGACACATCGGACAAAGGGCTAGTATCCAAAATCTATAAAGAGCTCATCAAACTCCACACCCGAAAAACAAATAACCCAGTGAAGAAATGGGCAGAAAACATGAATAGACACTTCTCTAAAGAAGACATCCAGATGGCCAACAGGCACATGAAAAGATGTTCAACGTCGCTCCTCATCAGGGAAATACAAATCAAAACCACACTCAGATACCACCTCACGCCAGTCAGAGTGGCCAAAATGAAGAAATCAGGAGACTATAGATGCTGGAGAGGATGTGGAGAGACGGGAACCCTCTTGCACTGTTGGTGGGAATGCAAATTGGTGCAGCCGCTCTGGAAAGCAGTGTGGAGGTTCCTCAAAAAATTAAAAATAGACCTACCCTATGACCCAGCAATAGCACTGCTAGGAATTTATCCAAGGGATACAGGAGTACTGATGCATAGGGGCACTTGTACCCCAATGTTTATAGCAGCACTCTCAACAATCGCCAAATTATGGAAAGAGCCTAAATGTCCATCAACTGATGAATGGATAAAGAAATTGTGGTTTATATACACAATGGAATACTACGTGGCAATGAGAAAGAATGAAATATGGCCTTTTGTAGCAACGTGGATGGAACTGGAGAGTGTGATGCTAAGTGAAATAAGCCATAGAGAGAAAGACAGATACCATATGGTTTCACTCTTATGTGGATCCTGAGAAACGTAACAGAAACACATGGGGGAGGGGAAGGGAAAAAAAAAAAAAGAGGTTAGAGTGGGAGAGAGCCAAAGCATAAGAGACTGTTAAAAACTGAGAACAAACTGAGGGTTGATGGGGGGTGGGAGGGAGGGCAGGGTGGGTGATGGGTATTGAGGAGGGCACCTTTTGGGATGAGCACTGGGTGTTGTATGGAAACCAATTTGACAGTAAATTTCATATATTAAAAAATAAAAAAAATAAAAAAAAATAAAAAAAAAAAAAAAAAGAGAGTAGAAAATGAAGTGGACTGAGAAAGACACAGAAGTTGGACTCAGAAAGACATACCATCCAGAGGGATAATCTAAGAAATAAGTACTAACTTCCATTTTTCCTGCTTCTTACATAATTTTTGATTCTGGAACGAAGTTTACTCTAATAGAATGGTTTCCCAGTTAGGCTGTGTAGGTTATGGGAAGTGCCTTTTTTTTCATTTAAGCTAGATTGACGTCTCCTTCCAAAAAGGTCATTACTAACTCAATATTTGATCCAAAGCCTACGTTGCAACTAACATACCCAGAACCATGCTTGGATGGAAAGTAGAATAAAGTTTCCTTTATCCTGGCATGTGAAATGGGCTCCAAATGTGCATTAACCAAGTAATTTTCTACTACCTTTGCATCCAGATGATATGCTCTAATAAAATAACATTTTAGGAGACTTACAAGCCACATATAATCAAATTGTTTTGATTAGATTTCTACATGGTAGAAATGAGTACAATTGAAGTCCAAAGTTACTTTGGCTGGAAATAGAAGAAAAGTAGATCAATGCTCTAAAATCACTGAGATCCAAATTAATTAGATTGATAATAATTAAAATAATAATGGCAGTTTACCTGCATGATTTCTGGGATTCAAGTAATTTATATGCATTGTCTTATTTAATTTTTGCACACATTCAAAACTGTAGATTCTTTTATCATCCCTCTTATTCCTCTGAGCAAACTGAGGTCTAGAATGTTAAGAAGTTTGTCTAAGGAAATGGATTTGATTCCAGTTCTGCTTTGTGCAACAATAACTACATTTTTAACCACTATACTATATTGGACATTATCAAGAAATTAACGATGTGCTTTGCTGAACTGAAGTGGCTAAATTCTCTACTTCCATTTTTGCCTGCAGTATTGAGTGATTCAAAGCTGAAAATTAGTGAAATCATAGAAATATGAAATAATAGGACCCCAACCACTTTCTGTAAGTATGTTGAAATCCACATAGAGAATGTGGAGATTAATTCACATTCTATTAGTAAAGCACATTCTACCACTTTGCCTTGTACAAGGGTATTTTGAAATGTTTCTTCTGGTCTAGCTAACTGTTTTCCATACAGATCTCTAGACTAAAGTTATTAAAGATCACAGGGGCGCCTGGGTAGCCCAGTCAGCTAAGTGTCTGATGTCAGCTCAGGCCATGATCTCACAGTTCATGAAGTTGAGCCCACATCAGGCTCTGTGTTGACAGTTCAGAGCCTGGAACCTGCTCAGACTCTGTGTCTCAACCCTTTCTCTTTGCCCCTCCCCTGCTCGTGCTGTGTCTCTGTAGCTGTCTCAAAAATAAACATTAAAAAAATGAAAGTTATTAAAGATCACTAAAAGAAGTTTTCAAGTACTGTGATTTTTATCCAATTAAAAAACAAACCCAAATATTGAAAACTGCTGAGAATAGAAGTTTTTTTAAGTTTTTATTTAAATTCCAGCCAGTTAATATACAGTGTAATATTAGTTTCAGATGTACAGTTGCATACAACATTCAGTGCTCATCATGACAAATGCACTCCTTAATCCCCATCACCTATTCTACCCATTCCCTACACCCCCACCTTCCCTCTGGGAGCCATCAATTTGTTCTCTATAGTTCAGAGTCCGTTCCTGGTTTGCCTCTCTGTATCTTCCCCCCACCCTTTTCTCATTGTTTTGTTTCCTAAATTCCACATATGGGTGAAATCATATAATACTTGTCTTTCTCTGACTGACTTATTTCGCATAGCATAATACTCTCTAGCTCTATCCACATCATTGCAAATGGAAGAGACTAGATCTTAACATAACTAGGTATTTATAAGAGGGTACACAAATACTGATTTGAAGGGGCACATGCCTCCTGATGTTTATAGCAGCATTATCAAAAATAGTCACATTACGGAAACAGATGAAATGTACACCACCTGATGAATGGATAAAGAAGATATGGTGTAAAAATATATATATGTATATATACATGTACATATATATATACATATATATAATGGAAAATTACTCAGCCATAAAAAAGAATGAAATCTTGTCATTTTCAATGACATGGAAGGATATATCTATATATCGATATCTATCTATCTATATATATCTATCGAGATTTCATACGAAAGTTTGAATAGTCATTGAGATGAAAATAGATGGATAGTGAGTAGTTCATCACAGGGATGGTTTTAATTTACAGTAGGGTAGAAAATAAAAGTTCTAGAAATAGGGTAGGAATTACCATGTTTGAATGCAGGAAGTTGTATGTATTTAGGGTAGTTAATGGTACTATGTGTAATAGAAATAGTGGTTATATCACTTTTGTATTTACTATTTTTATCATTATATTGCTAGATCTAATTATTAATCCTAAGCAACATTTTGCTTAGCTGATTATACCCTACCCTTGGGTGTGTGTATATATATATGTGTATGTGTGTATGTGTGTGTGTGTGTGTGTGTGTGTAGGGGTGTGTGTGTGTGTGTGTGTGTGTGTATATATATATATGTATATATATATATATATATATATATATATATATATATATATATAATTTTTTTGGTTGACTTTTAGGTCAACACAGTTCCTTGGTTTTCTTTTTTTCCTACTAGTTACTCTTTCTCAATCTATTATTTGATACTGTATTGTGTATTCCCTGTATTTTGAACACTCTGACAACCAGGTTTATGGTAACTTACTCAATCCCATAATCCAGAAATGATTAGGCAGGGGTCTTTGCCAGACCCCAGTTTAGTCATTCAGTCTTACTCCCAGAAATTTAAAATTAATTTTGAAATAGTCACTGCCCGCTAGCTGTTTACCAAAACCAAACTTGACATTTGGGGTCACATTTGGCGATATGTCTGGTGAGGGCAGAATTTTGAGATAGCTCCAAGGATTCCCATTCCCTGATGTGCGTGCCTTGTATAATTCACGCCTTCATAAGTGTGGAATGTGGATGAGACTGAGAATATGGTGGATTTCTTCTAATAATTGGATAAGGTTATGTTAACAAAGGAGGAAGGGTTTTGCAGATGTTAACTAAGGTTTCTGATCAGTTGACATCGGGAAATCAAAAGAAGACAATCCTATGTAGGCCTGGCCTAACCAGGTGAAGCTACATGGGAGCTGGCCCTTCCTAAAAGATGAAATTTGGTGGATGACAGAGATTTTCCTGCTGGCTTTGAAAAATCCAGCTGCCTTGAAGACATGAACAGACTGCTCCAAAGAAGATATAGAGGTGACCAACAGACCCATGAAAATATGCTCATCATCACTTATCATCAGGGAAATACAAATCAAAACTACAGTGAGATATCACTTCACTCATGTCAGAATGGCTAAAATCTACAACACAGGAAACAACAGGTGTTGGAGAGAATGTAGAGAGAGGGGAACCATCTTGCTCTTTTGTTGGGAATGCAAACTGGTGTAGCCACTTTGGAAAACAGTATGGTGGTTCCTCTAATAGTAAAAATAGAACTACCCTGTGACTCATCAATAGCACTACTAGGTATTGACCCAAAGAATACAAATGTACTAATTCAAAGGGATACACTCACCCCAATTTTATTTTTTTTTCAAATTTTTTTAAATGTTTATTTATTTTTGAGACAGAGAGAGACAGAGCATGAACGGGGGAGGGTCAGAGAGAGGGAGACACAGAATCTAAAACAGGCTCCAGGCTCTGAGCTGTCAGCACAGAGCCCGACGCGGGGCTTGAACTCACGGACCGCAAGATCATGACCTGAGCCCAAGTCGGCCGCTTAACCGACTGAGCCACCCAGGTGCCCCTACACTCACCCCAATTTTAATAGCAGCATTCTCTACAATAGCCAAATTATGGAAACAGCCCAAGTGTCCATTGACTGATGAATGGATAAAAAGATGAAATATTACTCAGCCATAAAACAGAATAAAATCTTGCTATTTGCAATGATGTGGATCAAGCTAGAGAGTATTATGCTAAGCAAAATAACTCAGTCAGAGAAAGACAAATACCATATGATTTCACTTATATGTGGAATTTAAGAAACAAAACAAAAGGGAGAAAAAGACAAAGGGGGCAAACCAAGAAACAGACTCTTAACTGGAGAACAAACCAATGCTTCCCAGAGGGGAGGTGTGTATGTGTGTGGGGGGGGTGTTAAATATTTGCTGAGATTAAGGAGTGCACTTGTCATGATGAGCACTAGGTGATATATGGAAGTGTTCAATCACTGTATTGTCCACCTGAAACTAATATTACACTTGTATCTTAACTAGCTGGAATTAAAAAAAAAAGCAAAAGAAAAATCCATATGCCTTTATTCCTATAGCCACAAGGAACTGAATTCTTCCAACAAGCAATGAATGTTGAAGAGCACCCAGTCTCAGCTGACACTGTGGTTTCAGCCTGTTAAGACCCTGACAGATAATCCAGTTAACCTACCAAGTCCAGACTCCTGACCTCTGGATACAGTGAAATAATGAATTGGTATTATTTCAAACCATTAAGCTTCTGGTAATTTGTTACATAGCAATAGAAAATGAACACGTTTTTGCAAACCACAGACAACCAAATAGGAGAGGTGGAAAGTATTGATGAGAGGGAGAGGGATAGAGGAAGAGAGAGAGGGAGTTAAGGAGAGAGAGGGAGAATGTGATCTAAACTAAAAAAAAAAAAATCTAAACTCAAGAGACTCATAGAAAAACAAAGGAAATATATGCTTCTATTTCTGATGGCTTTTCAGTTCCTGATTCTAGTATCTCATGAGACCTGTCTGCATTTTTTTTTTTTACCATATGATAATTCTGACTAGCTCAAGCACGAAGTCCTAAATTAAGCTAGCTCATATGGGTTTTTATTACTTGGAATTGAAAGGCCTTAACTAAGACCTCATAATATTTTTGTTTCATAAAAAATAAAATAAGATTGAAATAGTCTCTTACTGAGAATGGTGAATTGATAACAGTGCTTCATAAGTCCATGTGCGGAATGAGTATATGTAAATATTAATTCCTTGAGTGACTCCATTTATTATATAAATTCTCTCACATGAAGAAGCTGGTTTGATGCTCTTGAAGGTATGTTTTTTTTTGATACCCACCAGCTCCTACCCCATTCCATCCTATCACATTCCTCACATATGACTCTATTACCGTTCTAGCAAATGAAAAAGCTAACCCTTTTTCCTTTCCCCATATGTCTGATTAAAATATTCAAACACAGTGTTTGGTAGATTCATATTTTGTCCCAAAAGAGGCATTAACTGTAGCAGATGATGCTTGCGCCAAACACACAACCCCTCAGCCCCCTACCTTGATAATTATAGAATTTCTCTGCCAGACATTTATTACCCTTCAGCCTCCAGCCATGGAGGAGTATAAGTGTTTAGCTCATGCCCACAGGGAAAACCGGAAGTCCCCGACTTTGATATCTCAATGACAGATGAGTAATGGTAAATAAATATTTCACATTTCTTTGTTGGGATAATACTAAAACACACTGCACAATGTCTCCCCAACTTCCCAGTGGGGTTAAGCCCCTATTGCCATGGAAATCTGCTTGATGATATATCTTTTGCTTTCCTTCCCTCTACTCCCCCTTTCCATGCTCTCTTCTCCTATTCTACCCAAAAACCTACTTACAAAGGTATTTGCCTCTAGCATTTGATCAAAATTATTCTTGCATGTTCAATAATTATATCTCTATTATATGCTAGGTCAATGGAAACCAGGACTAAGAAGGAAGAATCCTTTCTGCAAAAGGTGGAGCCTGGTGGGAGGAGCAGCCAGTGCTGGAGATACCCTCCAAAAGCAGAGGAAGGGAAAGGGAAATGGTTTCTCTCTTGAAACTACCATTGGCACAAACTGTCAAAAGGTGGTTTGCAGGAGAGTCTAGGAAATGAAGCTCTCTGCATTAGTGAACAGAGCAGGGGAAGCATGAGGAATGTATTTTAGAGCAAACAGGCTGTAGCAGCCATGAGAGCTCTGAATTACCTCTCAGATCACTGACTGCCTGGAGCTTAATTGATGAAAAACTCTGGCTTCTGTGCTCTGAAATACATCACAGAGAGACCATACCTCACATGAACTGCTCCCCAAAAATGATAGCATGTAGCAGGGATACTATGGCAGGCCCATTCCTGGGAGATGGGCAAGTCCTCTGATAGTGACTTTGCCTCATGGATGGTTTTTTAAAATTAATTAATTAATTAATTAATTAATTAAAAAATTGTTTTTAATGTTTATTTATTTTTGAGACAATGCGAGAGACAGAGTTCAATCAGCGGAGGGGCAGACAGAGGGAGACACAGAATCTGAAGCGGGATCCAGGCTCTGAACTGTCAGCCCAGAGCCTGACGTGGGGCTCAAACTCACAAACCTTGAGATCATGACCTGAGCCAAAGTCGGACACTTAACTGACTGAGCCACTCAGGCACCCCGCCTCATGGATATTTTGACCAAATTTTCTTACAACTGCACCATAGTCTAGGACTTTTAATATTTGTTGTTTCTTTCCTGTTCCTTTCTTCCATACGGACCTACACCACAGTCTCACTGGCTTTTCCTATGTCCTTGGGCTCACTCCCCATTTTCTCTCCTGGTGTTTCCCAAGAAATATCTTTCATGTCTAATTCCATTTTGTTCTGTCTGCTTCTTAGAAGGATCAAACTGACACTCAGGCATAGATACAAATAAACAAAAGACATGCAGCAAACTAGAAGAATTATTTATAACAGAAAATCAAATCAATGATATGAAATGAAAAATAACCTTATAAAAATGAAGAAAGGATGTAAACAGTGAATTCATAGGAAATGAAATGACCAAAATGATACAAAATATTTAATTTTTCTAATCCTTAGGGAAATAACATCTACATTTAAGATGAGATACCATTTTGACTAGTCAAAGAATGGAAACCATTAACAATCGATAATGAAAAGAGGTTAGTCACTCTCTTATATGGCTGGTAGGAGTGTTAAATGTTACTATATTTCTATTTTTAAATTTGCCAATGACTCTTATATTAGTTTGCCAGAACTCCCATAACAAAGCTCCACAGACAGGATAGGTAAACAACACAAAGTTATTTTCTCATGGTTCTGGAGGTTGGAATTCTATGGTCAAGATGTAGGAAGGTTTGATTTCCTCTGAGGCCTCTCACTTTGGCTGGTAGGTGCCTACCTTCTTGCTGTGTGCCACATGGTTGCTCCCAAGTCTGTGTTGCTTGTGTCCTATACTTCTCTTCCTGTAAGGATGCCAGTCATATTGGATTAGATCCTCTCTGACATGAACTAATTTTACCTTAATTATCTGTTTAAAGGTCTAACTACAAATACAGTACATTCTGAGATACTGGGGGCGAGGACTTCAACATACAAATTTGGGGGATACAGAATTCAGCCCATAACAACTATGAAGTTTATAAATGGGCATACCTTGTAACTCAGAAACTCCACAGAAAAATATAAACTTTGTGGGTCCCTTCCTTTGGGAACTTAACCCAATCTAAACCACAGTAATCTTTTCTATCCTGCTGTTTCAGTGGGGATGGATCTCCATGCTCTCTTTCAAAATTCTGTGACTCAAGTCAGAATATTCTATCTCCTTACCCACAGTTGATTGTTTTCTACCATCTGGGTATATATGACTCAGACTAGACTAATCAGTGTGGCTATTGGATCTTTCCAAATATTCTAGAAAGTTTCTCTCTCTTCTTGAATGTTGGCTTGGACAGCTGGATATACTCTTTCTACCATAGCAAAAGAAACTATCTTCGAATGACACTGAGCAGAGAAAAAGGGAGATATAGATAGACAGATGCCTGATGACATTGTTTAACCCATAATCTAATAGTTCTTGAATTACATGCACTTTTTGGTTTCCTAATTATATTAACCAATAAGTTGATTTTGCTATTGAGCTAATTGAATTGCATTTTTGTGATGTGTAACCAAGGAGTTACAAACATGTACTCACACGTACTCAAAGTTTTAAAAATATGTACTCAAAGTTTTAATTATAAAAATATTCACTGAAATATTTTTAAGTTAAAAAATAAAAATGTTTTGTATTCCTTTAATATTGCAAACATTTAACAAATTGTGTTATAGCTACACTGTGAAATGAGTTGAATCTATATGCAATGATGTGCAAAACTGATAATATATTTGTTAAATAAAGAAAGCAATTGCTGAATAAAAGTATGGTCCTATTTATATGTGTATGAATATATATGTAAATGTATTAAGAATATAGTACTTACAATGGCAGGAGTGGAATTGGAATTGGTTTTGAGATGAAGATTTTCATCATTTATGATTTTTTTATATTTAATATATACTTTCATAATATTTTTTAAATGATACTTCAAGCTTCTGAGTTACTTACCTGATCACGTTGCCAGATCATTATAGTAGGTGCCTAAGAGATGTTTATAGATATTTATATTTAAGGGTGTGATGGGCAGATTAATGCTGGCCATCCCCCATGGGCATTCCCTGATTGGTGAAACCTGGGAATGTATGAGTTTACATGGCAAATAGTATGCAGATTTGATTAAGGTTAAAGACCTTGAGATAGGAAGAGTAGCTTGGATTATCCAGGTGGTCCCAATCTAATCACACGGGTTCGTAAAAGCAGAGAACCTTTCCTGGCAGCAGAGAACCAGAGAGATGGCAGCCTGATTAGCACTCCACCTACTGTTGCTGGGTTTGAAGAAAAAGGAAGGGGACATGATCCAGGGAATATGTGTGGTCTCTAGAAGCAAAAAACAAACAAGACAAAAAACAAAAAAACAAAAAAACAAAAAACAAAACACACACAAGAAAACAGATTATTCCCTAAAGTCTCCAGAAAGGAATGCAGCCCTGCAACTAGCAGGCCCTTTAATTTTTGCTAAGTCAGACAGTGTTGGACTTCTCACCTACAGAACTGTAAGATACGGTAGTCCCCCCTTTGTCCGTGGGTTATACTTTCCAAGACCCCTAGTGGATGCCTGAAACCATCCACAGCACTGAAGCCTATATATACCATGTCTTTTTCCCTATGAATACATATCTATGATAATCTATGATAAATCCTAATTTATAAATTAGGCACAGTCAGAGATTAGTAACAACAGCAATGACATAAAACAATTATCACAATATAATATAATAAAAGGTACGTGAATATGGTCTCTCTCTCAAAATATCTTATTGTACTGTACTCACCTTTCCTTTCTTCTTGTGATGATGTGAGATGGCAAAATGCCTATGAGATGAGAAGTGAGGTGAATGATGTAAGCAGTGTGATGTAGCTCTAGGCAACTATTGACTTTCTGCTTCCTGCTGTGGTTGACCTTGGATAACTAAACCCCTGAAAGTGAAACTGAAGATGAGGGTAGACTACTGGAATAAGGTTGTATTGTTAAGCTACCAAGTTTGTGGTTATTTATTACAAAAGCAATACAAATTCAATGTTCAAAAAATGACTATTAATTATGTTAAAACTGTGGAAGTTATCTTGATACAAGCATCGTTTCATTCATTCTAAGTGTTTGTGTGCCTTTTGGGTGCCCAGACACTCCTTATGTCACATTACTATAGAAAATCAATGCCTACAGAAAAGGCAAAATGTACTCAGTTTAGTGTGCAGATGAACATGAACACACACTATATAGCAGAAAATATGTGCTTGAGCTTGAATCTTAATTAAATAACTCACATGCTTGAACTTCAAGTTATGGAACATTTCATCAAGAAGGAGTCAAATAGGAAAATGCCCTAGATTTCAAAATGGAACAAGGCCCAGATGGATTCACAGAAAGGCTGCAGTTCTCTTCTGAAAAGTGCAGACACAGATTGTTAACTAGATATAATGGAGCCATTCAACAGAAACTCAAAAATGCAAAAAATAACAGTTTCATCCCAATTCTCGTGTGAGTAGGAAATTGTTCTTTAACTACTAAAGTAACATGAGCTTAGGAAAGGGAAAATTAATTTTGCAGCTGCATTTATTATGAATATAACATTGGAAAGAACAGAGATAAACCAGTGGCAGATGACTTTATAACAGTTTGAGATCATACCTACTTATGCCATATCTGTTACAATATCATGTAACAGATATATTAATTAGATGAAGCAAGTGAGAAAGAGTAGCAAAAGATGAAAGATAAAGCTTTTTTTTTAAAAAGTTCATTTTATTTATTTTGAGAGACAGAAAGAGAGCATGGAAGGCGCAGAGAGAGAGAGGGAGAGAATCCCAAGCAAGCTCCACTGCCAGTGCAGATGTGGGACATGAATTCATAAACCACAAGATCATGACCTGAGCTGAAATCAAGAGTGTGGACGTTTAACTGACTGAGCCACCCAGGTGCCCCAAGCCTTCATTTTTATAGTTAGAGTGTTTGAGTAAAGGAATATCAAATATGATTGTGATAATGATAATAATGAAAATTACTGTCTATATTCTCAGATGTGGCATGATCAGTGTACCCAACATTAAGAAATCACACATCTTAATTATTGCTGGAATAGGAAGCATAGCTAATTAGTAAATTAAATATTTTATTTTTTAAGTGTATTTATTTATTTATTTATTTATTTATTTATTTATTTATTTAGAGAGAGAGAGAGAGAGCAGGGGAGGGGCAGAGAGAGAGGGAGAGAAAGAATCCCAAGCAGGCTCTGCACTATGAGATGGAGCCTGATGCAGGGCTCGAACTCAGGAACTGCAAGATCATGACCCAAGCTGAAATCAGGAGTTAGATGCTTAAACCACTGAACTACCTAGGTGCCCCATAAATTCAATATTTAAAATATATTCATGTATAAGCATTGATTTCTGTTATTTTGCTTTAAACTCTAGTATATAATTTGAATGTTCAAAAGAGCCTGCCTCTGTCATTAGTTACCTCTAATACATACATACATATATACAAACATGTATTGCCATATATGTTAATAGGTCCTAAGTATTATTTACTATTACATTATATTTCACAGAATTTCAGAAATATGGATCCTATTACTTATTAACCTTTTGAAATTCCAGAAATCAAACTCCTTGCCTTCACTGAACTCAAAGATAACTTTTAGCTTTTCTTTCTGTTCAACATATTTTTCTTTCTTATTCATTTTATGCACATAATCTCAACCACTTCCTGTTCAATTGTAGTCTTCATTTTCAGAATTTAGTTACTTGCTCTCTTCTCCTTCTCCTCCCTCCCTTTGTTTCTTCCCCTCTTCCCTTCCTCCTCTTCTGCATATAAGCATCTACTATGTGCTAGAGACTACACTAAGCCTCAAGAATACACAGATGAATAATGACCTCAGTGAGTTAGCATGTTTGCAAGACAGGCTAATAAAATAAGAAAATTTTAATGGAGGGTTAAAAATATTATAAGGGAAAATGCTATGGGAACACAAAAGAGTGACAAAATACCTATGGGAATCAGGTAAAGCTTGCCAGTGGGAGTAATGCTCAAATTGGGTTTTTTTGTTTTAAAATTTTTTTTAACATTTATTTATTTTTGAGACAGAGAAAGACAGAGCATAAACGGGGGAGGGTCAGAGAGAGGGAGACACAGAATCCGAAACAGGCTCCAGGCTCTGAGCGGTCAGCACAGAGCCTGACACGGGGCTCGAACTCACGGACAGCGAGATCGTGACCTGAGCCGAAGTCAGCTGCTTAACTGACTGAGCCACCCAGGCGCCCCTCAAATTGGGTTTTAATCCATAAGAAAGCTGATCAGGTGAAGAAAGAGAAACACAGCTCTGCTTTTTTGCTATTTTTTTTACAATTATTTTGCTATTTAAAATATTTGCTATGTAAAATATTTTTTACAAATATTGTGCTATTATTTTTTACAATTTTATTTTATTTTTTGGCTTTTGATAGCATAGCACTCAAAATTTTGGTATTTATTCTGAATGTAGTGGGGGTAGATTAAGGATTCTAAGAAAATATTCTGATAGTTCTTTCTTTTAGTTGCTATTTTTCTGTTCTGCTTATTCCAGCAGAAGGTGAACTTTGGATGCTGAATTCATAGCTGGCAACTTGTGTAGCCTCTAGTTTTGTCTGAAAGTTTTGATTCTGACCTAATACAGTGTAATGTGCCAAATAATTATGATAAAATTAAATTAGTTAATACATATAAAATACTCAGCACAGCACTTCCCTCATTAGCTCTTTTTTTATTAAAAAATTTTTAAGTGTTTATTTTTGAGGTTGGTGGGCGATGGGGGAAGAGTGGAGGAGGGACAGAGATGGAAAGAGACACAGAATCTGAAGCAGGCTCCAGGCTCTGACCTGTTAGCACTGAGCCTGACACATGGCTCGAATTCACGAACCACAAGATCATGACCTGAGCCAAAGTCAGATACTTAACCAACTGAGCCACCCAGGCCCCCCTCACATGTTAGTTCTTAATCAGCAAAATAATCTATCTTAGATGAAGAAAGCCTAAAGCAGAGAATAAGGAAGAGATGTTGGTTTGAACTTTTAGTTCTGAAAATAAAACTTCACCATTTAACTGGGTCTTATACCAACAAAAATTTCTATATTGTTAAAATATATATATAGTCTTTTTCTGTTATGGTATAAAAACATGAAGTCCTCTTTCTAGAAGTTTTGTTCTAAAGAAAAGATGGACGTTGGAGGTGAAAAGTTGGGGTGAGATAATATGTTGAATTTAATTTTTTAAAAAGATTAAATCAACAATGTTTGTGAATTGAAGATAGAAAAAGTCAAAGCTATGAGAGTCAATAATTAGTAACCAAACAGGGAATTATCAGGACGATCCCAGAGGGGACATTAGGGGATGTGATCCTGGAAAAACCTCTTACTAGAAAACGAGTAACACTTGTTCTCAGACAGAAAGGAGTTAACTTGGGGCGCCTGGGTGGCGCAGTGGGTTAAGCGTCCGACTTCAGCCAGGTCACGATCTCACGGTCCGTGAGTTCGAGCCCCGCGTCAGGCTCTGGGCTGATGGCTCGGAGCCTGGAGCCTGTTTCCGATTCTGTGTCTCCCTCTCTCTCTGCCCCTCCCCCGTTCATGCTCTGTCTCTCTCTGTCCCAAAAATAAATTAAAAAACGTTGAAAAAAAATTAAAAAAAAAAGGAGTTAACTTGCTTTTTAATTGTCCCTGAAAGATTCATTAACTCTTAATGTATAGACAAGATACCTACCCTATCAGAGACTTGATTCCGTGTTCAAAAGTTCACGTAATAACACGGCCTAATTCTGAAACAGTGCCAAGCTCCAAATACAACTTTTAGTTGCTCCCACAATTATTTTGTGAGTGATTATGTATCTATACCACATTTCTTTGGGGACATTTGTACTTTAAATGAATCTGTATTTTATCACATTTCCTTTGAGAATAAGAATAGAGCTATCATTCACTTACTTTTGACAACCACTGATTTCTTTAGTCTTGCACATTTTAGTGTTGTTTTTTTAAATTCTTTTCAAAATATGTTTAGTTCTATGAAGAATTACATAGAACTTAAGTGGAAATTTAATCAAATTTGTGCAGATGAAAGTACCGGCCCTTGGTTTATTCTGTATTATTCCCTCTGAACTATTTCTCTCATGCTAAGAACTTGCATCTAATTTGGGGAAGAATTTAGGCAAAGATAATTTTATCATTATTGCATTCCAGGTTTTCTCCCTCCCACCGAGGGTCTACATTGTGTTTTAGTCTACTCTGAAAGCACCCATTTTTAAACTTTTAAAGTTGAAACTGTACATAAATTATTTCATCTATCCACCATCTGTGTCTTCTTATCTGTGCATTAATTCTTAATTTTTGATTTTCTGTTAAACTTAATCATGATGGAAATTACTGAAAAATAAAAATAGAACACCAAGTTCATAAATTCCTTCAACATATATTAGTATTCATAATTATATATGTAGAAATCTAAGAAATTTGGAGCCTGAGAAATGCTTAAGTAACATGTAACAACAAATATATTCCAATGGAACCAGCCACTACAAGACAGAAGTTGCCATCATATGGCCTGTAGCTCAAATCCGCCACAGATGCTATCTGTTTACTTTATACAGTCTTTTTAAAACATTTGGGTTGTGGTAGACATTTTGAAATCTGAAGTTTACATGTTATTTTTAAAAATCGAGCTTTACTTATATTTGCAAATAATATATGTGCTAAGGGGTTAATATACAAAATACATAAAAAACTATACAAGTCAACACTAAAAAACAAACCAACCAAACAATCCAATTAAAAAAATGGGAAGACAAGGTGCCTGGGTGGCTCAGTTGGTTGAGCGTCTGACTTCAGCTCAGGTCACGATCTTGCAGTCCATGAGTTCAAGCCCCACGCCAGGCTCTGTGCTGACGGCTCAGAGCCTGGAGCCTGCTTTGGATTCTGTGTCTCCCTCTCTCTCTGCCCCTCCCCTACTTGTTCACTCTCTCCCTCTCTGTGTCTCTCTTTCTCTCTCTCAAAAATAAACATTAAAAAAAACTAATAGAATAGACATTTTTCTAAAGAACACATACATTATGGCCAGCAGACATATGAAAAGATGCTCATTATCACTTACCATCAGGGAAATCCAAATAAAAACTACAGTGGGATATCACCTTATACCTCTCCAACTGACTAAAATCAAAAAGACAAGAAATAACAAGTGTTGGCAAGGATGTGGAGAAAAAGGAACTCTCATTCACTGTTGGCGGGAATGTACATTGGTACAGCCACTGTGAAAAACAGTATGGAGGTTGTTCAAAAAATTAAAATAGAAAGCCGTATTATTCAATAATTCCACTACTGGATATTTACTCAAAGAAAACAAAAATACCAATTTGGAAAAATATATGCACCTTTGTGTTTATTGCAGCACTATTCACAAGAGCAAAGATTTGGAAGTAACCCATATGTCCATTGATAGATGAATGGATAAAGAAGGAGAACCCAGGTAGCTCGGTTGGTTGAACATCCAGCTCTTTTATTTATTTAAAAATTTTTTTAATGTTTACTTATTTTTGAGAAAGAGAGAGAGATAGAGGATGAGCAGGGAGGGGCAGAGAGAGAGAGAGGGAGACACAGAATCTGAAGCAGACTCCAGGCTCTGAGCTGTCAGCACAGAGCCCAACATGGGGCTTGAACCAATGAACCATGAGATCATTACCTGAGCTGAAGTCAGATGCTCAACCGACTGAGCCACCCATGTGCTCCAAGCATCCAGCTCTTGATTTTGGCTCAGGTCATGATCTCAGGATCATGGGATCAAGCCACATGTTGGATTCCATGCTGATGTGGAGCCTGCTTAGGATTCTTGATCTCTGTCTCTCCCTCCCTCTGTCCCTCTTCCCTACTCTTGCTCTTATCTCAAAGAAGGAGAAAGAAGAAGTGAAGGAAGAAGGAAGAAGAAGAAGAAGAAAAAGAAGAAGAAGAAGAAGAAGAAGAAGAAGAAGAAAAGAAGAGGAAAAAGAAAAAATAAGATGTGGCTGTTATATAGCCATAAGAAATGAGATTCTGCCATCTGTGACAACATGGATGGACCAAGAGGGTATAATTCTAAGTAAAACACGTCAGACTGAGAAAGACAAAACCATGATATCACTCATATGTGGAATCTAAAAACAAAAAAAAACATATGAATAAACAAACAAAAAGTAGAATCAGTCCTATAAATACAGAGAAAAAACTGATGGTTTCCAGAGGGAAGAGGTTTGGAGAGATGGGCAAAATGGGTGATGGGGAGTGGGAAGTACAAGCTTCCAGTTATGGAATGAATAAGTCATGGGAATAAAAGGCACAGTGTAGGGAATATACTAAAGATATTGTAAGAGTGTTGTGTGGTGACAGATGGCAGCTATGCTTGTGAGCATAGCGTAATATATGGAGATGCTGAATCGCTATGTTGTACACCTAAAACAATAGTAATAGTAATAGTAATAGTAATAGTAATAGTAATAGTAATAGTAATAGTAATAGTAATGTAATTTAATTAATGTAATAGTTGTGTGTCAACTATACTCAAAAAAAAAAAAAAAGACTAACTTCTCTTATCAAACTACGAGCTCTAGGAGCAAAGGATCCATGTTCCTGCATGGTTAAGATGGGCTGGACAAGGCTGGAGCATGAGCTCTAAAGTTGTCTCAGTCCCTAACTGGTTTGCTTAGGTCATCAGAGGAAATATAAAAGACAAAATCAAAACAAAACACACACACACAAAACAGATGATTCAGGGCTTATAGGACCTATTGGAAACTTGTTCTTTGTGACATGCTCCAAGTAATAGGGAGCTACTGAAAGGCTTTTAGCAGGCAAATGGAATGAAGAGAATTAAAAAAAAAAATTCAGTTTATTTTGACAGAGACAGAGACAGTGTGAGTGGGAGAGGGGCAGGGACAGAGAGAGACTGAGAATCCTAAGCAGGCTCTGTGTTGCCAGCACAGAGCCCAACACAGGACTTGAACTCATGAAACCACAAGATGACGACCTGAACCGAAACCAAGAGTCCTACACTTAACCAACTGAGCCACCCAAACACTTTGAAGAGATTTTTTAGTATTGAAATGATCATTCTGGCTGCTGTGTAGATAACAGGTTTGGATTGATCAGAGTAGAAGTAGCAAAACCAGTCAGAAAGCTATTGAAGTGTTCCAGGCATGATATGACTATAAGTGACAGGTGGGGAAAAAAAAGGATAAATTTGGGGCAAAAAAAATCATGACATGAATCATCAGTGACCAGTGGATTGAATTCATGGAATTTCTGAGAAAGAGGTAAAGAAGGAAACTTTTAGATGACAGGGCTGCTCAATGAGATAGATTGCTGGAGGAGGGCTGGATTTATCAGAGTAAAGATTCTATGTTCAGAGTTGGAAATGTGTCTGAAGTCTGTTGAGATCCTAGTATTCATGGAGAGGTTTGACTGGAGATCCCAAAGATAAATGCTATAGAGTGAAAGGAAAATGAAAGGCCTGGAAGAGAAGAATAGTCCAGGAAAAGGGAATACAAGGAATAATTAGGGAAGTATAACAAAATCAGAATGATGAACAAACATAGAAAATAAGAAAATATATTATTAAAAATGGAATTTTCAGAGTGTTAAATGCTTATAAGATGTCCTGTAGAAGAGAAAATGAAAAATGTTCATTGTATTAGGATCAAAGTACCTTTTATAATTAAACCATAACATAAAAGAAGCTTCACAATTTATACTTTAAGGTTCTAGTATTAGTTATGAGTTTATTCTTTAAAAGAACTGAATTTATTTTAATATTTTCAATTTTGGTCGACTTAATTTTATTCACCTTTTGATTTTACATTTGATCTTAGGTTGACAAAATTAAATGGATCACAACCTTCAGAATCAGAATATTGCTTTTTTTTCCTCCAAAGAGAATCCCTATATATTTATTTTATTATTCATTTATCATCCTTTATTTCATTTTCCCTACCCCCATGCTACCTATAGTTTGTAGGTAGGTAATGTATGTCTTAAAACCATTTATATATTTCCTTGTTTAAAAATCATCACCATGATCTCATATCTACAAAACTACATTAGTGGACCTGTAGGCGTGATTTGTTTTTCCTCTTAATATTTGCCTTTGATCCATCTTGAGGTCCATGTTGATATATGTAGATTTAATTTATTTTAACTGCTGTAAGATGTCTTATTGTTTCTATATATTGCATTCTATTTATCCATTCATTGCTGAACACTTATTTTCCTCTCTTTGCTATTACAGAATATACACACTTATGTATACATACACATACACACAGAGTCATGGATATCCTCATATGTGTCTATTTACTTGACTTAAATTTTACTAGGATGCATAAATACTGGGGCATGGAGTTCCTGGCTTGTAAAATACATATAATTTAAGGTTCATTAAATACTTGCAAAATTATTTCCAGAATGGCCACATCCATTTTCATAAGCTTTTCTGTGCTAGGGCCTGAGGACCTTTATTATAACTTAGAGAATATTTGTAGGTTTTATATTTAGAAATTCTCATGGTTTGCTTCAAGTTTCAAGTCTTAAAAGATTTCTCAATAGGTGTGTTTCCACTGATATACTCTGAAAAGAATAATCAGATTTCATACACACAAATCTTAAGAATTCTTCCAGCTATCTTTTTTACTTTATTTATGCATTCATCAACACAAGTGTTTATTAACTTATTGTACTTTTAGCTTTCTTATCTCTTTTATCTAAGCATTTTTATGCTCTGGTCAGCACCTCTGAATGCCATGTGGTTGACAGAACTATTTATTATGATGTTATTCTGTGGAAATAGGTTGAAGAAAAGAAGAGCATGTGTGTTCTTAAAATGGTGGTGGTGGTGGGGGAAGATTCGTGGATGTTTTAGTTGAAGTATTTCATTACTTATTTTATTTATTTTATTTTTTGTCTTGAGATCTCACTTAGAAGGAGACAAGGTACAGAATATCCTATAAAGCTCTTTATTCTGGAATGCACTTGATAAATTGTCTGCTAAGAAATTATCTTATACTAAGTAATATTCTGAGATTGACTTACTTCACAAAATTTTACATATCTATAATTGAACAACAATAACAACATACAGATGGGAAAAGAAAATTGAGTTGATTTCCATCAATTTCAGTAGCTTCAGAGATATATTTTTCGGATGAAGTTACCTCTTTTATTTTCTCTCAGGGGTGAAACTGTTTGTTTCCAATTGTTTCCCTCAAATTTTAGCAGTATAAAATAATGCATAAAAGATATCAAGTCAAGATGCTGAAAGGAATAGTTTTATCCAATTTTCCTCCCCAACTCTTATTGAAATGACTAATAGAATATTCAAGTTTGAAAAAAAACAATCTGAAACTGCTTTTAATTAGAGAAGGATGCTACTCACAAATAAGGAATAATAAAGAATTAGTATTAGATCTAAAGCATATAGAACTAGACTTGAGGAGGTCACCAAGGAACATTTTATACTTGCTTCTTTTCCTAAGAAACAGTACCATTCCCAGGGATGTTACTCGAGAACATCTAAGCAGAAACCCATTAAAAGTTACTGATTTGGGGGTGAGCCTGAGAGGCTCAGTCAGTTAAGTATAAGACTCTTGATTTTGGATCAGGTCATGGTCTCACGGTTCATGGGATCGAACCCCATGTAGAGCTCCATGCTGACAGCACAGAGACTTCTTGGGATTCTCTCTCATCCTCTCTCTCTCTCTGCACCTCTCTCATCTCTCTCAAATTATATAAAATAAACTTAAAAAAAGTTACTGATTTGTAGTGAGATATGAAAGCCAGAGAAGCCTTGCATCGTATAGGGAGTTTATGGCCTGAGCTTCATTTTTCCCCCTATTGGGAATGTAGTATTTGAAACCAGTGATGATAACTATACATCATAGTTCAGTTGGTGACTAAAATAAACAGAAAGGCAGCCAGGAGTAGAGCTGGTAACAGGTGTGGCTTGAGGCAAAAAGAATGTGCAGCAAAACCACAAAGTTGCCTAGTACAGGATCTGCTCAAACTCCAGAGCGACCTAATAAGTTGATCACCTTTGCTGCAGGCTCACCCTTCCTAGAGAAGGAAAGACACACATATGAGGTTCCTCTGTTAGGTTACTTTAGATTTTTCTCCCACTAACCTCAGGTAGCTTGATCTTTGAACTGATAATGCAATTTTATGTCAACCACTTCTTTAGCTTAACATTTTTATTTTGGATGGATCTATGTGAGGTTTCTCTAATGAGGAAAAGCAGTCTTTGGCTGTGATCGATGACTTAATGAAATAAACAACACGTAGAAATACTATTTAGTATAGCAGCAGAAAAGTGACATGAAATTAAGATACTTTTGCTTTTCCCTTGTTCTAGGTTTTATATAAGTCTGGATATAGAGACATACTTTTAAAAGCCTAGAGAATAAAATTTGGGGAATGGGTTCAGGGTTCCTTGACATTTTTGGATATATTAATTTAAATAATGTTCATAACATGGTTCAAAATAACAGATTAGCCTATTTGTCTAGCCAGTAACAAAAATCTACATGCCAATCTTCTAAAATATTTGGAATCAATCAGTTCTAAGCATTCTTTTTGTTTGGGAATTAATTTAAAAAAAAAGACTCGACTTTATTGGTGATAGTTCTGGAGGTTCAGAATGAAATTTTACATTTGAATATTTCCTCTAGGTCTCATTAAAAGATATATTCATCTCTAGTTCTCTGTGACATAAGCCCATGAACTGAATATGTGCCATACTCCCTTGCTAGTAGAGGCTGGCTTTCATCTCAGAGGTTAAAAATGCTGAATATGCACTTTCTCTATGTTTTTTTCTTTGTCTTTCTTTTTTGTTAATGAATGCAACCACAGCAAATCCTGACCAATGGAATCTTGCTGGACAACTTTTGGGAAATGTTTTCCTATATAATAAAGAGATAGTCACCAGAGTGCCCCCTTCCTCATGCTAAACGATAGTTGTTCCTAAGTGTGATGTTCAGAACTGTTGCATCTATCTTATGTTCAAGAGGCAGACATCACCAGCACACTGAAGATTTCAGAGCAACTATATGCTTGATATAAGACTCAGTATCTGCATACCTTTGGAACTTCTTGTCCTCATCTTTTTATTACACGAGACAAGACACAACTCTTCATGTGCCAGTTTTCTGGCCTCTGATGATTCCCTGGCTGATGTTGATGCTGGAGAAGATGAAGAATTGTTCTAGTTTTCAATGTCTTCTGAATGCATCTTTATTGTAATCCCAAATGTTCTGTTCATCAGTTACTAGTTTCAGAGTTTTGATTTCTTGATTCTGTCATAAGAAATAGTGACTGTGTGTATGTGTGTGTGTATTTGTGTGTGTGTGTGTATAAATATTAATATATAACCATATTGTAGCTTACATTTTGTTTAACTCAAATTTAGTCTTATTTTTTAGAGGAGTAAGTTGGACAATTTCATCAATTATAAACAAGTGAAAATAGGGTAAGCTATTCCACCATAGATTCTGAGAATAGCAAATGCCAAACTTTCATGAACCTATGTGTGAAAAACATGTGAAACAGGGCTTTGTATCACTATGTCTCTGATGCATATTCTAACAGCAATATACCTAAGGATAAGAAAACAGCAGGAGAACTTTTCCACTTGGTAGAGATAATATCCCTGAATAGATCTTTCTAGTATTAATGTTATAAAGTAGAGAAGAATGAAACCCCTCATTTTTGGCCTATAAAAAGATTCCACAATGACAAAAAAAAGCAGAAAAATGGTTATACCATTTAAGGATAAGAAAAAATAAGAAGCTTTGAAAAAAATCTTGTAAGAAAAAAGAATAAATGCTAGAATATATCTATGTTTTCAATATAATTCAATATAACTTGGATCCTCTGTAACAAGAGATGAAATGTGGAATGATAAGACAAAAGACACATGACAAAAGTTCTGGCTGAGAGTCAGACTGAAATAAAACAGAGATGGATGAGATAGGAAAATACTAAAATTAAATTAAATGCAGCAGCAGGGAGAAAAGTCCCTTATATTTGAGGAAAAAGAAATAACAGAGCTTACACTACAGAAAGTAATATGGAGGAAAAATATGTTCTAGAATATGGAGGATGAGGAAAAGGGATGAAAATAACAAGCAAAGAGAGTATGTTTGGAGCACCAAGAACAGAATTAAACCTGGAGATAATTGGTACTGTCTAGAGAGACCTCAGAACACAGTGGAATGGAAGCTATAGCTAGAAATACCATAAAGAAAAAGTCAAAGAATGTCACACGTCTGTAGGTTAAAAGGGTTCCGCAGGGTTCCAGGGAAGAAAAGAACTATACCCCTGTCTACATAAATTTGGTGACTTCCTTAAATTTTAATAATACAGAAATAATTGTATAAAATCTAATCAGAATGTTTAAAAATGAAAAAGGAAAAAAACTGTAGGATATCCACAAAGGAAGAAAATTAGGACTTCCTTTAATCTCACAATATTACATGAAGGAAAATATTAAAACAATAATTCATCTGCATAGTTTTAAGGAAAATATTTGTGACCTAAGATTTCATTCCCCATTTATCCAGTGAATATAATAAATGAAAGAGTATTAGGTCCTATCATAGTTGTACGTAACTTAAATATACATTGATAACCATATCAGCTAGCCGACATATATATCAGCCTGAAAACTGATTTAAGAGCTCTAAAAAGGAATGTTATAGTATAAGACATTTGTTTTGGGATAACTTCAAATGACCTAGAAATATAATTAAAACAAAGTATAATAAATATTATTTCAAACACAATAAAATGTCCCTTATTTCTTTACCTCTTTACCATTTTTTTTTTTACCAATATTATGCTTTTACTGAACTCTGATTTTTCCTGAAACAACTTCATCTGCTGGTGTTCATTCTTATGAAGATTTCTTGTTTTCCTATAGAGAGAATATTCCACTACCACTTAAAGATTAGGTGTATCCTTTTTTTTTCTTTCAAAATTTTATTTAAATTCTAGTTAGTTAACATATAGTGTACTATTGGCTTCAGGAGTAGAATTTAGTGATTCATCACTTACGTGTAACACTCAGTACTCATCCCAACAAGTGTCCTCCTTAATACCCATCCCCCACCAATCTCTCTACATCAACCTTTAGTTTTTCTCCATAGTTAAGAGTCTCTTATGGTTTGCTTCCATCTTTCTCTCTCTCTCTCTTTTCCCCTTTCCCTATGCTCATCTGTTTTGTTTCTTAAATTCAACATGGGAATGAAAGCATATGGTATTTGTCTTTCTCTGAGTTATTTTGATTAGCATAATACACCCTAGCTCCATCCACATCACTGTAAAAGGTAAAATTTTTCTTTTTGATGACTCAGTAATATTCCATTGTATGTATATGTATGTATATATATAAACTCCATTGTATGTGTGTGTGTATATATGTATATATATATATATACATATATACATATATACACATATATGCGACACATCCTCTTTATCCATTGATGATGGACATGTGGACTCTTTCCATAATTTGGCTATTGTTGACAATGCTGATATAAACATTGGGGTGCACGTACCTCTTTGAATCTGTGTTTTTGTATCCTTGGGTAAATACCTAGTTGTGCCATTGCTGGGTCATAGGGTAGTTCCATTTTTAATTTTTTGAGGAACCTCCATACTGCTTTCCAGAGTGGCTGCATCAGTTTACATCCCCACCAACAGAGCAAGAGTGTTCCCTTTTCTCTTTATTCCTCACCACCATCTGTTATTTCCTGACTTGTTAATTTTAGCCATTCTGACAGGTGTGAGATGGTATCTCACCATGGTTTTGATTTGTATGTCCCTGATGATGAGTGACGTTGAGCATCTTTTCATGTGTCTGTTAGCCAACTGGATGTCTTCTTTGGAAAAATGTCTATTCATGTCTTCTGCCCATTTTTAACTAGATTATTTATTTTTGCGTGTTGAGTTTGATAAGTTCTTTACAGATTTTGGATACTAACCCTTTATCAGATATGTCATTTGCAAACATCTTCTCTCTTTCTGTAGGATGTCTTTTAGTTTTGTTGATTGTTGCCTTCATTGTGCAGTCCCTTTTTACCTTCATGAAGTCCTAATAGTTTATTTTTTGCTTTTGTTTCCCTTGCCTCTGGTGACGTCTCTTGTAAGAAGTTGCTATGGCTCAGGTCAAAGAGGTTGCTGCCTGTGTTCTCTTCTAGGGTTTTTTTGGTTTTCTGTCTCACATTTAGGTCTTTCATCCATTGTGAATCGTTGTGTATGGTGTAAAAAAGTGATCCAGTTTCATTCTTCCCCATGTATCTGTCTAGTTTTCCCAACACATTTGTTGAAGACACTGTCTTTTTTCCATGGGGTATTCTTTTCTGCTTTGTCAGAGATTAGTTGACCATATAGTTGTGGGACCATTTCTGGGTTTTCTATTCTGTTCCATTGATCTATGTGTCTGTTTTTTTTTTTTTTGCCAGTAGGTGTATCCTTTTTAGGTTAAAAATGTCTCCTCTAGTCCAAAAACTAATATTATGATAACATTAGAAACTAAATTACGTCCTATTCCATTTGCACCTGCTTTTATCACCTTCTTTATCTCATCTTGCTATTATCTGGCTTTATAATCTAGAGTGATGACTCAGAAATTATCCTAGTCTCTCAAATATTTGGCTTATTCATCTGGAGGGCTTTTTACAACACTTTTCTTCTGCTATATGAACTCTCACAACTCTAATTTTGAAAACAAAGGTGTCCACTCCTAGACCACATTGAGTTATGATTTTATATTCTCCAAGTTGGCAAAAAAAATTGGCAAAGATTAAATTAACAAAAACTGTTACATAGTTAAAGGAAAGATGAAATAGTTCAAGCATTTCACATTATTTTGTGAATTTGAAAATGTGGCAATCCTCCTATAGACATATACACTGGAGAAAACCTTTCACAGGGCGCCAAAAACTGTTATAGCTATGCTATTTATTTTTCATTAAAATATACCCTAGAAACAAAACAAATGTCCATCATAGAAGACTAGCTGTATATGTGTGGTATTATGTTAGACAACTGAATGTTTGTTTACTTTTAAGATAACCTTCCACAATCTCCCACTTTTTCTCTATAACACATCATATGTCATATGTTAGCTGACTTCTTAGTATGTTTAGGAAGGATGGATGTTTTGAGAGTATGAAGAAGCTTTCTCAAGCCAATATATTTCTTCTTCTCTATGTGCTTCCTATGGTATCTAAATAGAAGTTATCTCTATTCCGTGACTCAATATCTCTTTGGCCTCAGGTCTGCAAAGCAGTCTCAACCAAGGCTCTAAGACATATAATAATATTACCTCTTTTCATTATCCCTCCAGCCATGAAGGTGGTAGTGGTTTCTGACAGATCCCAAAACATATTGTTTGGGTTGCAAAATGACTGCATGAGTTGTAAAACTTCAATACATCTCCTATATTAAGATGAGGGCATTGTTAGGGATAGACTAGGACCCTGAAACTTGGAATGTAGAAATTTGGGAGGAACTGGATAAAGCTGAGAACCTCAGAACTTCCAATTCCCCTTTATTGTTTCTCATCACCAGAAACAGCCTCATTTTCCACTATCTTTGGATAGACTCTGCAATGACCTGACCAGAGATAGTTGCTTCATAAGAAAGGTGTCTATTCTCCTCAAGACTCACCTCTACCATCCTTGTTGATACAGTCTGAATTTATCACTAAGGAGAATATCACAACATGTGCTTCATGGAGAGAACACTTACGTAGCAAAATAACTGAGACATTACTAGTTTTATTGTCAGGTATCTGAGAATACACATAAGAATGAATTCTTATGGCATTAGTCTGAGCAGGATGAATTATAACATTGGATCAGACCAAATTTATTCATATGAGACATTTATATGAGATTTTAGATTTAATGCTTTAGCTTCAAGATGCTGGAAGTGATCTTAGTTGGCTGATTGATACTGGGATTCAAAAGTTGTCATATGAAATGAAGTTGGCATGCCAGAATATTTCTAGCATAATGTGGAGGGAAATAACTAAAATACTCAAGAAAATAGAAATGTTAGAGTGGATTGTGTGCAACTACTCATCCTAACCTGAACTGTATCTCCTGAAACGGTTTAGAAGTCAATTTACTCACAAGCAAGACAAAACTAACTTTCTCAACAAAGTTATTTTGGTGGCTGTGTGGATAATAGGAGATGCTGCCAAAGACACGGACTCCAACAACTTCACCTACTCTTCCATGTAAATGTTAGGGAATTCGTCTGAAAGAAACGAGACCTTCAGACTTAGGATGGTAATATGAGAGGGCTTAGATGAATATTTTCTTTTTAAATAACAGGTATTTCATTGAACTGTTATAGACTCTGAAGATTTGGCTATTGGGTCACAGTGACTATGTGACTTATGCTACCCATTTAAACTAAGGTCTATGTGATCTGCGAAGCCAGAAGGGGTACATACAGAAGCAACCTCTTATTAAATGGAAACAGTACATGTTAGATAGTCCTTGAGTGGGTTCTGAAGACACAAAGCCATTGCATGAGTAAGGAATTCAGACTTCAGTAAAAATACTCTTACACTAATTTCTATGCTTTCATGGGAAATTCTTTATTACTGGTTGATGGAGGAAGAAAAATATCTCAGATCTGGTTTATAGACAGATATGCTGGCATCAGACTCCAGAACAGCACAGGATTGAACTGTGCAGGTCCACTTATACACGGATTTTTTCTTGATAAATGTATGGTACTGTAAATGTATTTTCTCTTCCCTATGATTTTCTTAATAACATTTTCTTTTCTTTGGCCTATTCTATTGTAAGAGTACAGTATATAACACATATAACAAAAAATATGGGTTATTTACTCTTCATGTTATCAGTAGGGCTTCTGGTTAACAATAGGCTATTAGTAGTTAAGTTTTGAGGGAGTCAAAATTATGCAAATTTTTCAGCTGCATGGGAATCAACATCTCTAACTTCTATGTTGTTCAAGAGTCAACTGCAGTCTAAAATCATATTACAACTCTATTCAGGGGTGATCCTGAAAGACAGTGGCAAATAGACTTTCTGCTAGTGAGCAAAACTTTAGCCACTATAGTAGCATATCTGATTATCTGCTTTGCTTGAAGTGATAGCCAAAGGAATGGGTTTTCATGGACTCATGGGCAATGGCAATTTGATAATTGATCAGGGACTTGAGATAAATAAGATTTGATGATAAAGAAGTAAAAATCGGGGCGCCTGGGTGGCGCAGTCGGTTAAGCGTCCGACTTCAGCCAGGTCATGATCTCGCGGTCCGTGAGTTCCAGCCCCGCGTCAGGCTCTGGGCTGATGGCTCGGAGCCTGGAGCCTGCTTCCGATTCTGTGTCTCCCTCTCTCTCTGCCCCTCCCCCGTTCATGCTCTGTCTCTCTCTGTCCCAAAAATAAATAAAAAAACGTTGAAAAAAAAATTAAAAAAAAAAAAAAAAGAAGTAAAAATCATGAGAATTGACTTCTCTGAATGGGTATAGCCTGTGAACATAATTTCCGCCTTTTGGTACTCACCAAAAAGGTCTAATGAAAATGAGTTTTCCATAATCAGATAAAATAACCCATGTTTTGGATGTCAATTACTTTCATTCTTTATTTCTGTACAAAGTGGTCATGGTGTACAAATGCAAGCTGTGCATAGGCTTAATAACAGGACTGCCCAATCCTGAAGATGATTTCACTACTCCTATCTAAGTATCAAGGGTGCTAAGCACCTGATGTGGTCCTTTCATAGAGATACCAGTCAGGCTCTTGGTGAAAGATTATAAAGGGAAGATGGGTTATGAATTTAATTTCCTTTCCCTCCCAGTAATGCTTCTGCCCCTACCACTATTCATAGTTTTAGGAAGCCAATCTTGATACCACAAACTGCATTGCTATAACCAAATAACACATTTCTTCTTTTCCTAATATTTTTTAACGTTTATTTATTTTTGAAAGACAGAGTTTAAGTGGGGGAGGGCCAGAGACAGAGAGGGAGACACAGAATTCAAAGCAGGCCCTCAGCTGCCAGCACAGAGCCCAATGCAGGGCTCAAACTCATGAACTGTGAGATCATGACCTGAGTTGATGTCGAAAGCTTAACTGACTAAGACAACCAAGTGACCCTCACATTTCTTTAAAACAAACAAAAACAAAGAAAAGAAACAAAAAACAATGCTCATGGATCATGGATTTCACGGATTATATAAAATTTACTACCATCATTATATTCAGCTAGCCTGATACAATTATGGAAGGTTCAATTATAGCACCTGCCAAAAAATTATCCAATGAAGTTGGGGTACCATCCTATAAAATGTAGTGGTGTTGTTTATTCTATAGCCAGAATACACATTATCTGAGACCTAAGGAGTGGAGTGTGAGTGGTCCCTCTACAGTACCACTTAACTATTAATTTGCAAGACTTTTGCTTTCTCTTTCCATAGTCTTGGGCTATTTCTGTTCAGAATTCTTAAGACTTAATGGGGAAATTTTTTCAAAATGGGATACAACATTGATCCTTCTCTTTTAAGTTGAGAATGCTAATAAGCTCCTTATGATCTTGAGCCAATAGATAGAACAAGATGATTGATTCCAAGTACCAGGAAGAAATAAGGCTGCTGGCACTCAATGGAGACAGGAAAAACTATGAATGTAACCTACATGTTTTACTGGCATTTCTTTGTACTTTTATGATAAATGTAGATGTCAATGGAAAAACATAATAATTCAATAAATACAAGATTATATAAAGGACTTAGATATTTCAAAATTAATTAAACTGTCCCATCAAGTAGAGGATACTAACCAGCTGAGAAGTTAGCTGAGGGTGATGGAAAAATGGTATAGGTAAAAAAGAAAGGATATGATAAATATCACTATAAACTTCTGACTAATTACAAAATATGGGCTGCATTAACAGTGTAGGTTTCTGTTATGTATACATCAAACAAATTTTTATGTATCTGTTTTTGCATATGTTTGATTCCCCCACCCCCATTTTCTTCCCATTTAGAAAGATGGTTTTTAGTGATGCTTAACTTTACTTTCATAGATCATGAAAATATCACTAGAAGCCACACACATAACTTATAGGGAAGAATGCATATTTTCTGGAATCTCTGGAACTGAGATGGCTACCATGATTGTTGGGACTTCGTGTCTACTCTTTTTGCAGAGTCAGAGTGTTTCCACCTGTAACAGATATCACCTTATATTAGTCAGAAACATCAAGTTGTATAGTTAAAGGGTTAGAATTGATGGTAAATGGAAAAAGAGAAAAAATGTACTTGGTATGAATATATATTTTAAAAAGCAATATAATAATAAATTCAAAGGTCCAGGAACTACTTACCTCTAGAATATATAAGGATGGGATAGAAGAGGAAAACATGAATTTATTCAATGAGTTTTGGTGATCTTCTAATTCTGTTAGATTTTGGAATTATTAGAGTTCATTTTATTATCATGCTTTTTAACTTCCATATATACCACATACATTCTGTTATATGCATCAAAAATTCACTCTTTGGTTATAACCTGTTATCCTTCCTAGCATTTAAAAATTTTTTCTTTAATGTTTATTTTTATTTTTGAGAGAGAGGGAGGGAGGGAGGGGGAGAGAGAGAGAGAGAGAGAGAGAGAGAGAGAGAGAGAGAGAGAGAGAGACGAACATGGGTGGGGGAGGTACAGAGACAGAGAGGGAGACACAGAATCCAAAGCAGGCTGCAGGCTCTGAGCTGTCAGCACAGAGCCCTGTGCAGGGCTCGAACTCTTGAACTGCAAGGTCATCACATGAGCCCAAGTCGGATGCTTAACCAACTGAGCCAGCCAGTTGCTTCATTCCTACCATTTTTTAACTTATTTTTATATGGTCTTGAAATCATATCAACCATCATTTTCTAGGCCCTTCACTCTTTCTCATTTGGTTTCCTATTACCTACTTCAACGTCTTTATTCAAAATATTACATTATTCTTAATTTCAATTTTCATTCTTAATTTTTACCAATATTATTTATTCTTCTGATTATCCTTTTGCATCAACTGAAGTGATCATTACATGTTGACTTCCTCTAAAAACAACAATATAACTTCTTTTACTGTCTCCCCAGTGACAATGAAACACCACCATCCATGTACCCAGTTGCCCACATCATTCTTTATTCCTCTGAGTCTTTCAACTTTCCCTATTCTCACATTTATAACACTGGCTCATCTCTCCAACATTTCTTGTCACATTTCTCCATTACAACATTCATGTTAAGCAAAATTTCATTCTCCCCAGATGTTTTAGAGTCAAAGTGATTTCTTTGAAAGTGTTCTTGTAAATTTTTTTAAATTGCACCTTATTGCCATAAGATAAAATAATTATGATGGAATGTTATAAAATAATTTTAAGTTTTTCAAAACTATGTAATTATATCAGAAAAATACTCAGGATATATTTGAAATTAAATGCATGTCACAAAGAGTCTATTTAATTTGATTTTAGTTTTATAAAAAATGTTTATGCATACACATAACTCTATGTACCTATGTACAGAATCTATATATCTATCTACTGATAAATCATCTGTCATCTATCATATATCTAACTCTATTTTTCTTTCTTTCAATATATCTATCATCTCTCTATCCACATACTGAAAATACTGTGGACAAACACATAAATATTTTAAGAGTGTTTCTCCCTGAATTAAGGAGTCATGAGTTATTTTTCCTTTTTTTTTTTAACACATTCGGCATTTTCCAAATTATCTACATATGTTTCTGTGCTTTTCAACTTTTTTACAATGTTTATCTATTGATACAATGAAACAAATAGGTTAAAAACATATATAATATATGATTTACCCTTAAACCTCCTGGTTGATAATGAATTTTCCTACTTTTCTTCAAAAACAACTAAAAAACTGAGAGAAAAATACACCAATATTAGATCCTATGAGATTCTGTCTGACTTAATCCTTGCTCCTTTGTATGAAGTAAATGTCAGCTAACTTCACTTTGCCAGATGTGAGGCATTTATCCATGAATGTTTGCTCATTTGACAATATTAGCTCTGGCTTAAGTCAAATGTTACTTATAGAGGAAGGGAAAAACATTGATATTTAAAGCAACCACACATATATATGCCACACACACACACACACACACACACACACGCACGCACACACACACACACTTTTCTCTGTATCTGTTTAGATCATATCCAGTCCTTTTCTCCCTGCTTCCTCTTCAAATAGAATTTTGAGGGTCTTCTTGGCAAATTATTCTATATAGATCCTACCATTTAATTATTGGTGATGTGTCACCATAGTATGTAATATGACTAAACATCAAAGTTCCAGAAGAGTTTAAAGATTTCTATGAAGAGGGTAGGGACTACACTTGACTGTTTTCCCTTTCACATCTCTGTTTATTTCTACACTGCCTCATCCGGCAAAGTTAGAAACATTGTCCTATGGGCAAATGTAGCTTCTAGAATTCTTTTAATTGGTACACTTAATAAATATTGTTGTTCCACTGTTCACATGCTTTAGTCATGCCTATGCTGAGTCCTCTTTTTCGGCACATAGTTCAAGCACGTACTATGTGCCAGCCACCATTATTAGTCATGGAAATATCATGTGCAATAGGAGAGAAGCTCTCAAGGAACTCTCACTCAGGTTGCCTTAAAATAAAACCACTGACAGGGCACCTGGGGTGGGGGGCAGCTCAGTTGGTTAAGCGTCTGACTCTTGATTTCAGCTCAGGGCATGATCTCCCAGTTCAGGAGACTGAGTACCGCATCAGGCTCTCTGCCGACAGCACAGAGCCTCTTTGGAATTCTCTCTCTTCCCCTCTCTCTGCCCCTCCCCTGCTTGTACTCTCTCTCTCTTTTCCTAAATAAATAAACATTAAAAAAATAAAACCACTGGCATATTTAGAGCAATAGCTTTATATTTTTACACACATATTCATTATTTAATTAAACCTTAGCATTGTCTATGGCTCATGAAGAAAATTATTTCTCTCTTATTCCTTGAAGACTTAAGAAAATTTAAGATGGCTATTCCAAGTTGATAATTATGAGAATAAAGAAAATCTACATTCATGTTATGCTTACCCTTTCCAAGCTTTAATACAGCTTTAATGTCCTAGGAAGACTACAGATGACATTAAGGCTAAAACAGAAGCTTTGTACAGGCAAAAGTATTATGTTAACTGGTTGAAAGGCAATCAAACATGCACTGTGAGATGAGATAGACCTGGGTTTGAATATATCTTCTGTCAATTACTCATGCTATAACCTCTGATAAGTCATTTTTATTTAACTGGGACAATAATAACTTTACAAGATTTCGGGTAGTATTAAGTGAGATAGTATATATAAAGTTGCTATCGAGTAAAAATGAAAGAACTCAATAAATGGTAGTTTCTCTCTTTGCTTCTATAATAGTAGAGGCAGTTAAGAGGAGCTTACTCTAATAAAAGTTAAGAGGACAGATGCTAGAGACCTTTCTGGGCTCAAATTGTACCGCTTCCCCTGTGATACTTTGCTTTTACAGATGGTGAACGTATTGGATGAGTTATGATATATAAAGAATAGTGACTGCTTGCACTGTTGGTGGGAATGCAAACTGGTGCAGCTGGTCCGGAAAACAGTGTGAAAAAATTAAAAATAGAACTATCCTGTGACCCAGCAATTGCACTACTAGGAATTTTTCCCAAGGATACAGGAGTGCTGATTCATAGGGGCACTTGTACCCTGATGTTTATAGCAGCACTTTCAACAATAGCCAAATCATGGAAATATCCCAAATGTCCATCGACTGATGAATGGATAAAGAAGATATGGTTTATATATATGATAGAATATTACTTGGCAATAAGAAAGAATGAAATCCTGCCATTTGCAATAACGAGGATGGAACTGGACGGTATTATGCTAAGTGAAATAAGTCAGAGAGAGACAGTTATGTTTTCACTCATATGTGGAACTTGAGAAACTTAACAGAAGACCATGGGGGAAGGTAAGGGGAAAGAATTGTTTCAAACAGAGAGGGAGGCAAACCCATAAGAGACTTTTCAATAGAGAACAAACTCAGGGTTGACGGTGGGGGGGGAGGGGAAAATGGGTGATGGGCATTGAGGAGGGCACTTGTTGGGTGGAGCGTTGGGTGTTGTATGTAAGTGATGAATCATGGGAATCTACCCCTGAAACCAAGAGCACACTGTATGCACTGTATGTTAGCTAACATGGTAATAAATCATATTAAAAAATAAAAATAAATAAGAAATAAATACATTTATACAAAAAAGTAAGGAATAGTGGCTGGAATATAGTTAGTAGCATTATTAGTATTATTAATAGTTATTATCATTATTATTGTTAGTAGAAGTAATTTTTGATAAATAAAAGTCCTCTCCAATATTAATATATTATTATCATGATTAATTAACAAAAGGAGCTCACTCTGCCCAGAGGTAATCTCTGTATAGCTGCTATATCTGAATTTGGTACGATACATGTATGGAAACAATACTCTTTCCAATTCCTATGCTAAAGTAGATTAAGAAATCAATCTGGGGCACCTGGGTAGCTCAGTCAGTTAAGCATCTTACCTTGGCTTAGGCATGATCTCATGGTTCGTGAGTTTGAGCCCCATGTCAGGCTCTTTGTTGACAGCTCAGAGCCTGGAGCCTCCTTTGGATTCTGTGTCTCCCTCTCTTTCTGCCCCACCCTGCTCGCATTCTCTCTCTCTCTCTCTCTCTCTCTCTCTTTTTCTCTCAAAAATTAATAAACGTTAAAAAATTATTTAAAAAAAGAAATCAATCAACATTTGTATACAATCCACTTTCTCTCCATTCAATCCTAGTACTTATCCTTACTTGAGAGTCATGAGAAAATCAAGCTATCATGTTATTACACACAGAGAATTATTTTTTCTGAAACAAAAACAAGAGCATAACCAAAACCAGCATGATCATCAATACTTCTTTGAGTCATCAGCAGAGTATGTCCTTCCTATTCTGTAGTTTCCATAGGTGGGTCCAAGAGATATCTATTTACTTTGTTCATTATTAGCTCTGTTACCTCCGACCTTCTTTCTTCTCTCCACCCCTTTTACTCATAAGAAGACAATTTCTCAAGAATTTCTTCTCTAATAGTTATATTTGTCTACATACTCTGATAAGGTACTTTATGGCTTCTGATAAGTTAGAACCTCTGATAGGCTACTTTAATGAGGATTTAAGCTAAATGACTTGGCCACATAACTTATTTTTTATTTGACAAACCCTTAAGAAAATATTCTAATGTTTTATTTTAGATACCAATGGAAAATATCTCTGTAAGATTATTTCTTTTCTAGACTCATTTTGAAAATAAGAATTTCAAAAACCCGTCAAAATGTAATATATATTGGTGTGTAAATATAATATAATATAATATAATATAATATAATATAATATATCGAACCAATAATCCTTAAAAACATTTTTCTCCTTTTCTCCACCCTTTAAAGGATGGTTTATTAGTTAAATATATTTTCTAGTAACAACATAATTGTCAGGAATGGATATGGATGATGGGGTTTGCAATGACTTAAACGTGGAGATTAATTGTGAACACCCATGTATGCATGTGTGCACACCTACTCATGTACGTTTTTATTGTACATTCCTTACTTCAACCTAATATCCATCCGTGTCAAACTCTTGGCTGTATATGTTGAGAAAGATGAGACTGCTGGTCGAAGCTTTAGCTATCTACTAAAGCTTTAGTGCTTTAGTAGACAGAAGCACAGCATGCTCAGGAATTCAGAAAAGCTTTTTACTCAACTCTCCTCCCTCAGGAGTTTACATTTTCTGTTTTATCTCTGGGATTGAGTTTAGTAACAAGCACACATTGAAAGGCTGTGAGAAATGCCATGGGAACTGCTTAACAGCATTCAGATGAGGGGATGGCATTTGAGTTCCCAGCATCTGGCCTGCCTCTTTTGCATTGGAAATCTTAATCAGGTGAACTTACAGGGTAGTTGGAAAAAGAGACCAGCTACATATCTGTTTTCACCAGTAAAAGACGCATCCTATTTTTGAATCAATTCTAGAGGCTAGACACCTGAATGATTTTCATTTGATTGGCATGTCTAAGGTAGTATAATGGCTGGTTCTTTCACAATATGTAAAGCTTATATTTTTCTACAATTGTTCTACTACATGGACCCATTTCATAAATTATATTTTTGCTACAGTCCTCTACTCTGTGATTCTGGTCAATTTATTCTACATTAAGTGACCAGCATGTTTCAATTTATACTATTGTAGTATTTGTGTGACATTTTATGAGAGAAAAATTAAATGGTTGACTATGATCTGTAATCAACAGCCAAGCTTTATAATTAATACTCTGTGCTTGAAATGGGTACACATTTGATTGTAAATTATATATAATTGAAATGAAATGCTGCAGTGATTTTTCCACCATTAAATATTTCCAGAATTCCAAGTCTACCTGAGCTGCATAATGTTAAGAGCAATGCAGATATTTTCTCTTTCATTCAGTGGTAAATATGATGTAATTCATTCAGTAGTGTGAAATTAATAAAGGTAGGAGAAATGAATATAAAAGCAAATGACTGAATTGGAAAAGTAATAAAAATGTAATCACTGAAGCTGTAAGATAAGTAAGGTACTTTGCAGTGTTATCACTCTGAATTGTTGTGAAAATATAAAATAATTCCATTTTGCATAATATTTTTAAATTCATGTAAAACAACTGCTTTAAGTTTGAAATATTTACAGTGTAAAGAATTAACCTCACCCTCCAAGACAAGATGTTTAAGGTTAAGTATAATGGAAACATAAATCTTCTCTAAGTCTTATTAAAGGAGAAGTATCTGCAGTATCTGAGTTAGATTTCTTTCAACCAAAAACTCCCATTCTGAAATGCTAGCATTCTGACATGGTGACAAATTGCTGGAACAAATGCTAAATAGTTAAATGGACAGGTGATGGATGGCCTCATAAGCCTTGCAGGGCAGCCTGTGTAAGATGCTAATTGGTTCTGTGGAACTGGTTTTAGTCAATAAATTCACTTGAGAGATTTTTTGGGTGTTAGACATCTTTTAAAGAATGCAGTGCTATAGGTGACAAAACACTTGCAACATATTAGGCCACTAACAGCTTTATTACACCCACTGTGCATGGTATCTCCTTTCTTAGATCTAGCTTTACTTGGATGCTAAAGTTTCATTTTTAATGCCCATTGAGGAGATTATGGGTTCTCTATTTTGTCCTTTGACTTTAAAGAGTACCTACTTTTCTCACTCCAAAGAAATTCCTTAATATTTTCCTCTTACTGGAAGGTACCCAACTTGATTTTTTAAAATAAAATTTAAGTTTAAAAAATAAAGTTCTTTAAAATTTTTCTAAATGATTAGAATAAAAAGAATAACTTTTTTCTTACAGTGTATGTGAAAAATTAGCAGATCTAGTATTTTTAAGGACGGACAAATTCTTTCTTCTTTTTAAAATAATAAAATCATTTAATACTATGAAATTCATTTTCAAATTTCCAGAATCTTGTTTAATGGAAGGAAAGATGAAAGGAAGGAAGGAGAAAGGAAGAAAGGAAGAATGGAAGGAAGTAGGGAAGGGAAAAAGGATTAACTTCCAGTTGACCATGTCCTTACAAAATTACCAAACAACTAAATCTATATACTTTCTTAGACTGAAAGATGAATACTAACAAACTGATCTGCTTATTCTTTGCAACTGCCCCACATGTTTTTGTGCAAAAACAGAGAAGGTTGGTTACCAATTTCCATAGGCTATTGGAGAAGAACACATATTGTGTTTCCATTTTCAAAATATAACAGACAATCCCTCTTTCAAGACTGAGATAAATCTATGAAGGGAAATGATTCCTCTGCCCACAACATCCCATGTCTACAAAAAGAAAAAATGAGACACTTTGTAGATAACAAGCAAGCAGGCTCTGCAAATGGATTACATCAGTCAAAACTTAATTTTGGAATTCACTATGTGACACTGAGCAAGTTACTTTATTTCTTTGTGTCTCAGTTACTGTATTTCTTTGTGTCTCATCTGTAAAGTTGGGATAATATTAGTACTGAATTCATAAGTTTGTTAACTGATTTATATGTAAATCACACCCCCATCCAGAACTTAATAAGCACTCAATAAATTTCAGCTATTATTATTATTATTGTTATTATGGTTATTATTATGTGTATTTTTTCATTGTTTAATGAACCTAGCTTTACAGACCTTATATGAAATAAAGATTTTAACTGGAGATTTAGGTTTATTATTATAATCATTATAAAAGAAAAATGAATAGGGAACAGAATTTATATGAACACATATATAATGTTAATTTCATACCTATGAAATACTTTCTTTCTATTTTAAGGATGCTTCTTTTAGCATGACCGTTCTCTTTATTCATGAGATCCCACCAAATCTATGCCAGCTAAATGAAATGAAAGTTTATCGAATTAGCTTAGAAATTTCTGATAGCGTGCTGAATTATCCTGGTAACACTCATTCTTCTAACGTGAATTAACGTGACTGCTGTTTTGACGTTATCAATTTTATAAGAAATCATAGCTTTTTCTGCTGTTCATGAACAGCATAATTTTAATAATAGCCATAATGCAAATAAAAGAAAATCTGCTCAGTGAAATAGCCAACCTGAAACAAACAAAACAATAAAAAAGTATTATACAAGTTAAAAATACATTTAACTGTCTGTCACATCAATATCAGTAAGAATCAATCCTGACCTACCATGTCTTAAATAAAAAGGAACCAATATTTTTCATATATGAAGAAATAAGGATGTCAGTAGCTTGTGACATTAGTTTGAAAGCTAACATTTGTAATTATGAGCGGTGATGGATGCTAACTAGGTTTACTGCGATGATCATCTCACATTACATACACATACCGAATCATGTTGTACACAGGAAGATAATATAATGTTATGTGTCAATTATATCTTTAAAAATGAGAGAAAAGAAGCTTAATGATATTGGTCATGGAATCTCAATGTTCCTCTTTTCCTTTCTGTCATGGTGACACGAAGGTTGCAGCAGCTCTAGGCTTCATGTGAGTGTTTAAAATAAGAGAACAGACATGAATGTCACCAGCTACATCTGTTTCTATTTTAGGAAATGCAAAACTCTTCTCCAAAGTTTTCAGTACATTTTGCTTTCATTTCATTGATCAGATCTGTGTCACGTGGCTATACTTCCCTGTAACAGAGGTGGGGAAAAATGTGTAGCATTTCCAGTCTAGAGTGGAGGTGGCAAGAAAGAACACTGGATCTCTAACTGGCTAGCCAATTAACAATATTATTATAATAATAGTATTCATTTTTATGGAATTAAAAATATTGATTATATTTGAAAACTTTTTACCTTTTGTCAAATTCAATTTTTTGAAAAATGATTGCCATTCTTGGTTGTTAGTGTATATCAAAGTTAAATTATATTTTAGTATATTAAAATATTTTTAAATTGTTAGATAAAAATGAGGGTATTTTTTTCTTATGACAGCAAAACTAACATCTCTTAATGTTTCACAGGTTTCTTTTTTATTTTTTTTCAACGTTTTTTATTTATTTTTGGGACAGAGAGAGACAGAGCATGAACGGGGGAGGGGCAGAGAGAGAGGGAGACACAGAATCGGAAACAGGCTCCAGGCTCCGAGCCATCAGCCCAGAGCCCGACGCGGGGCTCGAATTCACGGACCGCGAGATCGTGACCTGGCTGAAGTCGGACGCTTAACCGACTGCGCCACCCAGGCGCCCCTCACAGGTTTCTTTTTTAATATTCAATATAATAAATGTATGTTATGCCATGAAAATGTCCTTGATTTTTTCAGTTAGGTTATTTCTAACAGAGTATTTGACCAAACTTAAGGCTCGTTAACTTTTCCAAACATCATATACATAAACTTTTTATTTATTTATTTGCTTTGTTTTCAGTTTTTTTGTTTCTTTGCTTTTTGAGTGTTTTTTGTTTGTTTGTTTAGTTTCAGGTGTAGTATTTAGTGATTCATCACTTACATACAACACCCAGTGTACATCCCTCCTTAGTACCAATCACCCGTTTAATCCATCCCCCACACCTACCTCCCCTCCAACTACCTACAGTTTGTTCTTTATATCGAGTCTCTTTTACGGTTTGCCTCTCCTTTTTACTCTTATGTTCATCTGTTTTGTTTCTTAAATTCCACATATGAGTGAAATCATATGGTATTTGTCTTTCTCTGATAGACTTATTTCATTTAGCATAATACACTCTAGCTCCACCCCTGCAATTTCAAATGGCAAGATTTCACTCTTTTTTGTGGCTCAGTAACATTATATTGTGGATACACACACACACACACACACACACACACACACACACACACACACATTCTTTAGCCATTCATCAGTCAATGGACATTTGGGCTCTTTCCATAATTCGGCTTTTTTTTTTTTTTTTTTTTTTTTAATGTTTTTTTTATTTATTTTTGGGACAGAGAGAGACAGAGCATGAACGGGCGGGAGAGGGGCAGAGAGAGAGGGAGACACAGAATCGGAAACAGGCTCCAGGCTCCGAGCCATCAGCCCAGAGCCTGACGCGGGGCTCGAACTCACGGACCGCGAGATCGTGACCTGGCTGAAGTCGGACGCTTAACCGACTGCGCCACCCAGGCGCCCCCATAATTCGGCTATTTTTGATAATGCTGCTACAAACATCGGGTACATGTACCTCTTTGAATCTGTATTTTTGTATCCTTTGGATAAATACTTAGTAGTGCAATTGCTGGGTCATAGGGTAGCTCTATTTTTAATTTTTTGACGAACCTCCCTACTGTTTTCCAGAGTGGCTGCATCAGTTTGCATTCCCGCCAACAGAGCAAGAGGGTTTCCCTTTCTCCGCATCCCTCACCACCATCTGTTGTTTCCTGTGTTGTTAATTTTAGCTACTCTGACAGGTGTGAGGTGGTATCTCATTGTGGTTTTGATCCGTATTTCTCTGATAATGAATGATGGTGAACATCTTTTCACGTGTCTGTTAGCCATCTGGATGTCTTCTTTGGAAAAATGTCTATTCATTCTTCTGCCCATTTTTTAACTAGATTATTTGGTTTTTTTGGGTGTTGAGTTTGATAAATTCTTTACAGATTTTGGATACTAACCCTTTATCAGACATGTCATTTGCAAATATCTTCTCCCATTCCATAGACTGTCTTTTAGATTTGTTGATTGTCTCCTTTGCTGTGAAGAAATGTTTTATCTTCATGAAGCCCCAATAGTTTATTTTTGCTTTTTTCCCCTTGCCTCAAAAGACACATCTAGTAATGTGTCTAGTAGTAGTTGCTACAGCCAGTGCCAAAGAAGTTACTGCCTGTGTTTTCCTGTAGGATTTTGATGGCTTCCTGTCTTAAGCTGGAATTAAATTACCTAATAGAAAACATCAGAAAAATCATGACTCATACCAAAGTTAATCAGTACCTTTACTAATTCATATGTAATACACCAAATCAAGAAATTGTACATGTGAATGAATACATGAATTCCTAGAATGAATACACTGACAAATTGAATTATCATATTTTGATGTATGAAATTGTGACTTAATCTCTTCATTATTCACAAATTTCTCAGGAATGCTGTGTTTCTTTACTCTTAGAAAATTTTCACAACTTTTCCATCAAAAAATATATAATTACATAAAATTATAGAGTTGTATTTAGGGAAGCAAAAGATCAAAAAGGGATAATATCAGAACTCAGGCAGTAATTTCTCTGACATCAGCTATAGTAACATTTTTCTAGATATATCTCGTAATGCAAGGATATAAATAAACTATTGGGGCTATATCAAACAAAAAAGCTCTTGCACAGCAAAAAGATATCATCAATGAAACAAAAAGTCAACCTACTGAATGGGAGAAGGTATTTGCAAATGATATATCTGACAAGTGTTAATATCCAATTAAAAAAAAAGAACTTATACAACTCAACAGCAAAAAACACCCCCACAAGCAAATAACTGACTAAAAATGGGCAGAAGACATGAATAGACATTTTTCCAAAGAAGACATACAGATGGCCATCAGACACATGAAAAGATGCTCAACATTGCTAGTCATCAATGCAAATTAAAGCCACAATGCAAATTAAAACCACAATGAGATATCACCTTAAACCTGTCAGAATGGCTAAAATCAAAAGGACATGAAATGACTAGTGGTGGTAAGGATGTGGAGAAAAAGGAATCTCATGCAGTGTTGTGGGAATGTAAATTGGTATAGCCACAATGGAAAACAGTACAGAGTGTCCTCAAAAATTAAAACTAGAAATATCATATGATCTAGTAATTCCATTACTGGGTATTTACCAAAAGAAAATAAAAATTATTCATTCAAAAAGATAAATGCAGCCTTATGTTTTCTGAATTATTGATAATAGTCAAGATACGGAAGCAACTCAAGTGTCCATCGACAGACAAAAGGATAAAAAATATGCACACACACACACACACACACACACACACACTGAAATATACAGCCATAAGAAAGGATAAGATCTTGCCATTTGTGACAACATGAATGGACTAAGAAGGCATAATCTAGAAGGTATAATACTAAGTGGGATAAATTAGACTGAGAATAACAAATACCATATGATTTCACTCATGTGGAATCTAAAAAACAAAACAAATGAATAAACAAAAAAATAAAAAACAAACTCAGACCTATAAATACAGATAACAAACTGATCTTTGGTAGAGGAAAAGGGAGTAGGGGAATAGGAAAAAAATGGGTGAAAGGGAGTGGGAGATGTAGGATTCCAGTTATGGAATGAATAAGTTAAAAGCATAAAAGGCATAGCATAGGAAGTATAGTCAATAATACTGTAAAAGCATTGTCTGTGGATGGTAGCTACCCTTGTGGTGAGCACAGCATAACATATAGAGAAGTAGAATCTCTATGTTGTGCATCTGAAACTAATGTAATGTTGTGTGTCAACTGTACTCAAAACAAAATTAAAAGGTATAATATCCCAAATAAGACTAATCTTTCAAATTAGAAACATTTCCTCAGTGAATGAAATTGCAATGGGTAGACATGCAAAAAACAAGTCTGAATCATCCATTTCTAACACAATCAATAATAACATAATTTAAATTTAATTGTGGATAGTACCAGCCATATTAATGTTAAGGCAATTTTGATCTATTCTTCCAGAAATTAGCATTGTATATTTTGAACACTCATTTCATTTTATACATTAATTTATTCACCAATAAAAAAAGTAAAGTCGTATTTATGCCAACATAAAAATCATTTTAAGGGTAGTTATAGTTCATTCAGTAGCTAAAAAAGGAGAAATTATAATTTCATTTTTGTAAACTGAATATATTACAATCTTTTTCTGTCACTTGGCTTTATTCCCCTCCATATAAGAAGATATAACATGGGGTGCCTGGGTGGCTCAGTTGGTTGTCTGACTCTAGGTTTTGGCTCAGGTCATGATCTCATGGTGTGTGAGTCCATGCCCAGAGTCAGGCTCAAGCGCAGAGCCTGGTTGGGATTATGTCTCCCTCTCTCTCTCTGCCCCTCCCCTGCTCTCTCTGTCTCTCTCTCTCAAAAATAAATAATAAATAAACATCTTTAGAAAAAAGAATATACATCGTATGAAATAGGTGAAGGGGATTAATAGGTGCAAACTTCCAGTTATAAAATAAATGAGTTATAGGGATTAAAAGCATAGGATAAAATACATAAAAAACTAAAACTATATATACAATCAAATAAATATTAGCCATATAATAAAACCTATAAAAATACTAAAAGGACATGTCAATTTCTGAACACATTCTTATTTAGCAAACATTATGAAAAATAGTTTGCCACTGGCAAACAATCTAAATTTTGTATTGACACTGAAACATCATGTGATATTTAGCTAGCTATCAACTATAAAACTTGAGAGTTGAAATATACTATTTCATTGAATGTACTATTGAAGTAACGTATCATCTTTGTGTTGTTTGCAAGAAAACTAAAGTCATTATGGCTTTTTATTACAATCAGAAATATAAATGGAGAAAGCCTATATAGAGATTCTGTAAATTTTTGGCCAAAAATGGAATTTTATCTATGTATGAAAATTAATAGATAGTGGTTTACATTACAATGTTTTTCATTAAAATTAACAAATTAGTATGAACAACATAATAATTTTTATAAAGATTATTTTAAACTTATGAACATGCAATGCTTCACTGGGGATATCTAAAAAACAAAGAAGCATATATCACATGACAGAATATAAAAAAGGAGGCCAATAAAATTTAAAACTGATAAAAATTAAGCACTAAGGAATTTCACTCCAGTAGGAGCTGGAGATTATATTCTTAAAACATTGAATTCAAATATAATGCAAACATCCTCAACTTTGTGTCTCATGGGGTTTATATAATTGAGGTTTAGATTCTTAACTCTGCAATTATACCACTGTCAAAAATCAGTTATTTTTTAAACAGTTTTATTAAAGTATAACTGACATATACACAGTTTTACATATTTAAAGTGTACGTTTTGATGTTTTTATGCATGTATACATCCATGAAACTATTACCAAAATCAAGAAAATGACATGTTCAACACAATCCTTATAGTTCTGTCATTCCTCACCTCTCTTTCTTCCCTAGGCAAACACTTATCTTCTTTGTCACCAAAGATCAGTTTGCCTTTACTAGAGTGTTATATAAATAGAATCATAAAATATGTACTTTTTCTCCCCCTCACTTCTTTCAGTCAGTATAATTATTATGAGACTTATCTTGCTGCGTCTATCAATAGTTCATTCTGGTTTATTGCAAGTAATATTCCATTGTATGGATATGCAGTGAATTCTCATTATTCTCATTATTCATGATATAGAACATTATTTATATTCTATAAAGTTCAAGCAAAGACTGAATTAGCAAATACTGAGTCATTGCCCCTGGGGACAATACAGGGTTAGGTTCCTGCCAGCATCTGGTCACAACATTTTCATCAACCAATCAATACATAATCCTGTTTTATATGAGTTTCTGTTTAAGGGGACCTTATTTAATATATATTTTTATTCATTAACATTGAATTTATGGCACTATAAGTCATGGTGTAAAGAAGCTTAGTTGATATGCATATTTTCTCCATGAGGCACAGCATTAGACAGTGCTTCAGTACTGTTCGGGGGCCATTTAAACAGCAAAATCATCAACAAAAAACACAAAAAATGCAAAGGACATGGCACTAAATAAAGAGCAGAAAGGAGACTTGCTTATATTATGACAGCTGAAACAAGATCTTGTTCAACCTCAGCTAGAAAAATAAGCTCTTTGGGCTACTCAAATGTTTTCACTGCTCTGTGCTTTCACGTGTCCACCAATGCTTGTGAGAATGCCAAGAGGATTCATTTGGGTGTTACAAATACAATTTAGTTGGTAGCAGAATTTGCACACGGGGAATTCCCAAATATGGAATCCTTAATAATGAGGTTGACTCTACCATATTTGTTTATCCATTCACCCATTGGTGGATATTTGTGTTGTTTAATAGATTTCATCTGTTACAAATAATGCTATCAGAAATACTCATGTAATACGATTGGTATGGATGCATACTTTCTTTCCTCATAGGTAAATGACCAACAGTGGAATGGCCCAGTGGTATAGCCTGTGTAGGCTTAACTTTTAAGAAGCTGTCAAGCTGTTTTCCAAAGTGGTTGTAGGATTTTCCATTCTCATCAGAGTATAAAAGTTTCAGTTGCTCTAGAGCATCACTAACATTTGGTACAATCAGTGTTTTTAATTTTATCCAATTCTGCAGGTGTCAGGTTGCATCTCAATAATATTTAATTTGCATTTTCCTAACAAGTGGTGATGTGAACATCTTTTCATCTGCTTTTTGCTATCCTTAATCTTCTTTGTTGAACTGTGTTTTCAAATTCTCTGCCCTTTTAAAAACTTAAATTGTGGGGCGACTGGGTGGCTCAGTCAGTTAAGCGTCCGACTTCGGCTCAGGTCATGATCTCACGGTTCGTGGGTTCGAGCCCCGCGTCGGGCTCTGTGCTGACAGCTCAGAGCCTGGAGCCTGTTTCGGATTCTGTGTCTCCTTCTCTCTGTGACCCTCCCCCGTTCATACTCTGTCTCTCTCTGTCTCAAAAATAAATAAACGTTAAAAAAAAATTAAAAAAAAACAACAAAAAACTTAAATTGTTTTCTTATTGAGATTTGAGAATTTGACTATATATTCTGAACACAAGAAAGATGCTTAGCAAGTATTTTCTCTTAAACTTGTCTTTTCATTTACTTTCTAAAAGCGTAAGTCTGTATTTTTAGAAAGTATTTCATCAATGTTTTTATACAATGAATTAATCTTTCAGTTCTGTATCTAAGGAATCTTAGCATAAACCAAGGTAAAGCAAACAAAAATGTTCTCTTATGTTTTATTTTAGGACCTTTATAGGTTAACGTTTGACACTTACATCTATGATACATTCAGAGTTAATTTTTGTATATACGGCAAGTAACAAACTCAAGTGGTTTTTTGTTTATTTGCTTTTGGTGTTTTTTTTTTTTGAAGATTTTCAATTTTTTTGAAGCATTTATTGAAAATAGTTAACTTTTTTTAAATACTTTTTTTCATACTGAATTGCTTGTACAATATTTTCAAATATAAGTTGTTCATACATATGTGGATCTATTTCTAAATTCCCTATTCTATTTTTTATCTATTTGACTGCAATTTTAAGTCAAAACCACATCTCTTTGATTAGGGTTGCTTACTTCTAGTCCACTAATTTTTTTTTTCAAAGTTATTTGAGCTGTCCAATATCCTTAGCACTTCCATATGAATTTTCTAACAAAAGCATAGAGTTCTATAAAATAATGCTGCTGGGACTTTTATTAGGATTGTGTTGAATCCATAGATATATTTGGGGAAAATTTATATCATAAATACTGAGTCGTCTAAACCAGAAACATGGTAAAAACCTCACTATTTAGTTGGGTCTTCCTTAAATTATGTTAGCCATGTTTTATAATTTTAAATATATAAGACACATGTACTTGGTTAGAATTATCCCAAAGCAATATTATTTTATTCCATTGAAAACACTACTTTTAAACTTCTGACCGTTCATTGCTAGAGTAAAGTTGTGACAGAGCTGATATTTACCTATGTGATGTTATATCCTGCAACTTTGTCAAACTCACTTATTCTAGCAGCTTTTCTTAAACATAGATAATGATGTTTCATACAAATAAAACTTTTCTATTTATTTTTAAATTTGCCTGCCACTTGTTTTATTTATGCCTTATCTCACTGATTACAACTTCAGTACAATGTTGAATAGAGGGGCTGAGAGCAGATATCCTTATCTCATTCTTAATCTAGGGGTAAAGCATTCAGTCTTTTAACATTAAGCAGTGCCCATTATCAGACAGATGAAGTTCTCTTTTATTGTTAGTTTCCTGATATTTGTTTTGTCTGTTTGTTTAAAAGGGAATGGACTTGGATAAGTCCCATCTGGTCATAATGTTTTATTCTAATACATATTGTTGGATTAAATTAGCTAGAATTTTTTCTAGAAGTTTTGCTCCTAGGTCTGTGAGAATTATTCTTTTAGTTTTCTTACTCAAAGTACTTTATGTGATTTGATATCAGAGACGGTCTCAGAGAATGAGTTGGGAAATACTCTTGTTCTTGAATTTTCTAAAAGAGTTTGTGTAGAATTGGTATTATTTCCTTTTAATTGTCTAGTAGAATTAGTGTACGATGTGGTCCTTGAATTTTCTTTATGGCAAGATTTTCAAATTAATTATTTAATGGATATTGGGCTATTTAATTTTTATCTATTTCTCCTTGAGGGAGTTTCGCCAATTAGTATCTTTTAAGCAATTTGCCCAGTTTAACTGAGTTGATATATTGTTATAAAATTGTTCATAATATTCCCTTAGTATCCTTTAATATCCATAGAACCTGTTGTGATGACACCACTATTATTCCTGATATTAATATTTTTTGTCTTTTCTGGTCAGTCTGAGTTATTGTCAATTGCATTAATGTCAGAGAAACAGCTTCTGGTTCTATTTTCACCAGTGTTTTTCTATTTTCCATTCAATTGATTTCTGTTCAGTTTGACCTTTATCATTTTCTTTGTATTGCTTACTTTGGGACGGATTTCCTTTTATTTTTCTTTTTTTTTAAGGTGGAAGCTGAGACCCTTAATTTGTGACCCTGCCTACCCTCCAAGACAGGTACTTAGTGCTATAAATTTCCTGAGTGTTGGGTTATTCTCATTGTCATTCAGTACAAAATACTTTCAGATTTCCTGTTGATTTCTTCTTTGTTCTATAGGTTATTTAGAATTGTGTTTTTTTGAGTTTCCAAATATTTTGGGAAAATCTTCAGAGACCTTTTTGTCATTGATTTCTGATTAAGAGAACATACTTTGTATGGGTTGAATCTTTTTTAATTTATTGAAATTCAACTAATGGTCCAAATTTTGGCCTATACTGTACTGTAGATTTTGAGTTGAATGTGTTGTCTCCTGTTGTTGGGTGGAGTGTTCTGTGAATGTCAAGTAGGGCAAGTTGGCTAATAACGTTGTTCAGGTATTCTATATCTTTAATGATTGTGCATTATTCTATCAATTATTGAGTAACAGTTATGAAAGGCTCTAGTCTCCCTGAAGATACGTTTATTTCCTTCATTTGATCAGCTGTTGTTTTTGCACGTATCTTGAAGCTTTTAGATACAACACCAAAAGCACCTTTTTCCATAAAAGGAAAAAAAGTGATAAATTATAGTTTACCAAATTTATGAACTTCTGGTCTCTAAAAGATTCCTAAGAATAAAAGGATAATCTAGATACTGGAAGAAAATAATTTCAAGTCACATATCTGGCAAGGGACTTGTATCCAGATTATGTGATAAACTTGAAACAGGTTAATATAAAGATACCCCAATCAAGAGGTAGGCAGAAATTTGAATAGATATTTCATCTAAGAGGACACAGACATGAGAAACAATTACATGAAGAGATTTGAGAATCTCTTATAATTATTCATTGGGAAATGCAATCTAATTCACCTATTGGAATGGACTAGATTTAAGAGATGTGCCCAAGCAAGTGTTGGAGCAAATGGAGTTCGGGTACCCTGCTGGTGGAAATGCAAACTGCAATCTGGAACACAGCTTGGCAGTCAGAGAAACACAAATACCATATGGTTTCACTCAAACGAAGAAACAGACTCTTAACTATAGAGAACAATCTGATGGTTGCCAGAACGGAGGTGGGGTGGGGGAGGATGGGTTAAATAGGTGATGGGGATTAAGGAGTTCACTTGTCATGATGAGCAAAGGGTGGTGCATGGAAGTGTTGAATCACTGTATTGTACACCTGAAACTAATATTATAGTGTATGTTAACCAACTGGAATTTAAATAAAAACTTAAAAAAGGAATTAATTATAAAGTTACCAAATGATCAAACTAATCTACTGCTAGCCACTTACTGAATAGAAATGAATGCATATGTCCATACAGAGACATATATATGAGTATTCATAACATATCTACTTACAGTAGCCAAACATGCAAAACAACTCAAATGTCCATTAACAGCTGGATAAACAAATATGACATATCCATATAATGGAACATTACCTAGCCACAAAACAATGAACTATTAAAAAACACCATGAATAACTCTCAGGATAATTATGCTGAATGAAAGAAGAAATAAAAAGTACATTTTAAAATGACTGTATGTATTTGAGGGGCGCCTGGGTGGCTCAGTTGGTTAAGTGGCAGACTTTGGCTCAGGTCATGATCTCGTGGTCCGTGAGTTTGAGCCCCCCGTTGGGCTCTGTGCTGACAGCTCGGAGCCTGGAGCCTGCTTCTGTTTCTGTGTTTCCCTCTCTCTCTCTGCCCCTCCCCCATTCGCACTCTGTCTCTGTCTGCCTTTCAAAAATAAATCCTAAAAAATTTTTTTTAAATGATTATATGTATTTGAATTCTACAAAAGACAAGTTAACCTATACTGACAGAAAACAGGTGAATTGTTGCCTGGGGATAGGAAGGAGGAGCTTGAGAGAAGGATTACCAAAGAATATGAGGAAAATTTTAGGGGTGATGGATATGTTTACTATTTTGGTTTCAATGATGTCTATGCATATTCAAACATGCCTAAAATTTACTTTAAAATTATGAGTTTATTGTATGTCAATTATATCATAATAAAATTGTCAAAGGCAAAATTAAACTAAAAAAAGAATATAGGACTTACATTTTTTCCCTTTCATAAATATCAGCAACTCAAAGAATAAGCTTTTAAGCTTTTAACTATATGTAAAACCATAGTGAGACTATCATAGATGTATTGTAGACATGAAGAGTCAGATGCAGTAAACTCAACCTCCAATTCAGTGAATTAATTACAAATATTATACATTTTCATTATTAGTCATTCAATTATTATTTCGGTTTTATTTTACTACGTAGTTTAATATTAGTGATATATTTTTCTTAATTATTTCTGCTTCCTCATTTTATGCAGTGATAATATTTTCCAAGTTGTCTGCTATATAACTAAATTTTATTCAACCAGTATTTCATGTACATGGAGAATGATAGTGGCAATAATATTTGGCTCCCTCTTTCCATGTATTTGTTCCTCAGTGTCTCATCCCTTCCCTCCTCTCCTGGTCTCCTCATACACAAACAAACTAAACAAGTGTAGAGAGATTTCTGCTCAGATTTGTCACATCTGAGGATACGCTTATATTTTTTGTTATCATTATTGGGTTGTGGTTACTGATCCATAATGATCAAAACCACTACTTGATGTGCAGTTACATTCCTGGCATGGCTGAGTAGACAAAGTAAGTTCCATCTGTGACAAGAACATAATTACTCATGTTTGTAACTCTTTTGCTTAGTATAGGATCTGGTGCGTAGTAGGCATTTTTAAATATTCATTGAATGAATGAAAAGAATGTTAGCATTCAGTTCAGGAAAGATTATGCCAGAACTGATATTTCCACATTGTTACTGTCATAAACTAGTAGAAGTGCCATCACAGAATAAGGGAAGTAAGCATGGTAAATGTACTCAATCTCATCTGCCTTTTAATTGCTGTTTAAGGACTTTGCAGAAAGAAACTATTTATTGGGCACCTTCACTGAGTTCACTGCAAGATTTTTTACATGCATTGTTACAGATCTTTGAGCTGGGTCTATAAGGTAGGTAGTATTTATACCTTATCCTCCAGGAAGATGAATCCTGGAAGAGGTAGAATGCGTGAACCAAATACAAATATTATGAGCATGTGTGTTCTAATATTTTTTTAAATTTAAATTAAAGTACAAAATGATAAAGGTAATATCATGTACAGTTACTAAATAACCAGGTAATCTGGAAGTTGAGATATTTTTCAGTGCCACATCCTTTGGGAAGATTAGTTTGTTTAAACCTAATTACATCCCTGTTGCAGCCCAGCATTTGTGGGAATAAAATATTGCCCTGTCTGAAGTTTATTTTTTTCTTCCCTGGTCTACTCTTTCCTATCAAATATTCATTCCCACTTTTTAGAACTTAAATTCCATACCTCAAAGGAAAATACTACTAGTATTGTCTCATGCCCTCTGGGAAACATCCTTATGCAAATACAATATTACCCAAGTATTGTAAGGCGGTTTGCACATGCATTCCTAACTCTCTGGCTGCGGCATCTTGCTAAAAACCTATTAATCTTGGCCACTTCATTTCTTGTAGGTCCTCAAATTTGACATTGCAATCCCACAGGTAAAGCATTTTCTCCTGGCCATTAACTGATATAATACATTTAAATATTAAATCACTCTGATATATAGGATTATTGAATCATTGCATTTTATACCTGAAACTAATATACTTGAATTAAAAAAGAAAAATTAAAAATCAATTAAAAAAATAAAGAACTCATCTTAAATGAGCATCATATTCTTCTCAAGTAATTACACTAGACTCAAAGGTAAGAACATTGTATCTTTCTTTAAATCCATTCATAGAATATATAGTTTTATAAAAATACATTTTTCAACTGAACAGTTTTATGCACATTGAAGATGTATAGGATTGAAATTGCAGATGGTGAATTGCATTAATGTGACTCAGGATTGCAAACAATAAATGTCAGTAAGAGCCATCTATTTTCATCAAAAGTACCTTGAATTCGAAATATGCTATAATTATTATTCAGTTAAATATCCATATAATTCGATTCAAAATCAAAGTAAAAGCACACTACTGACTTATGTGTGTGAGCTTTATATAAATAGGAACTTTATCCTGCAGTTTAGCAGCTAAAGACATATAGTAAATTGAATTGATTTGCAGTTGAGTTTTCAGATACGCTTCTCTTGTTTCATGTGATGATCAAAAGGGGACATATTACAGGAGTTAAGAGCTAAGCTGTTAAAGAAGATGAGCTGGATTTCTAGCCATCTGAGAACCTGTGGTAATGCCGTGTATTTTCTTGAGTTTTATCAGACTGTGTGGTTCCACAATGTAGGCCTCAGGTCTCTCAGGAACTGATCTGTAATAAATATTTTCTTTTACTAATACTAAGAATTGTGGCAATACACCAAACTGAACAAACCACTGTTATGTGATTTCCAATACAATGCTTTATATTTATGTGCCATAAAAGCCAAGGGTAGACATATCTAGAATATTGACCCATAAAGCTTAACTACTGAATCAGAGTGGAGAGACAGAAGTTGTCTAAATAAGTAAAAAAGTTTAATAGAAACACTTGCTTTAATTTCTTTTATTTTTATAAACCCTATGTTCTGAAGAAAAATTTTAAAATTCATACATTCCAAAATATAGCCAAATCTCTTCATGCCCCATCTTGGCAATTAATGAGCGTTTGTATTACAGTGAAATATGGTGTGTCATTTCCAATTAGCTTTTATAAAATTGAAGACCGAGCACCAATAATGCTATTGTTTTTAAGAGTCATATTATAGAGTTATAATGGTTTTTTTCTTTAGAAATTCATAACAGTTTGACTCCAATACTCTCTTATTTAATAATTGAAGTCTACTAGTGCAAAACCAAACCCAAATTAGTTAAGAGATCCTGAAAAATTATGATTTTAGCATAAAAATGTAACCAATAAAATTAGGCAGCAGTTAATGGCTAGCCTTCATCCATAGGGAACAATGTTTGTGGGTTTTGTTTTTTTTAAGATTTTATTTTTAAGTAATCTCTACATGCAATACAGGGTTCGATCTTACAACCCTGATCAAGACTCGCATGCTCTACCCACTAAGGCAGCCAGCTTCCGCTGTGGGTTTTTCTTGAGATTAAGTTTACGTTGAACATTAACCAAACTCTCCAATTCATGTTACATTTTGCTAGAGATAAAAAGAAAAACTACCTAGAATTTGCCATTCTTTTTCCTTCCCACACAATTTTGTGTCTTTTCAGCTATAGTTGCTTTTAATTAAGAAAAATCTCAGTATGTTTACATTCATGTTAATGATTTTTAAAGGAAGTAAAAATGAATATAAGTATCTAAAAATGATAGTTTTCAAATTAGAAAAATAAAAAAGCTAATACTGTTACTACATTCATAGTAATTTCTTTTTCTTTCTTTCTTTTTTTTTTTTTTCTGGTCATTGTAAATGCTTAAAGACCAGGTACACTTTTGTGGGCTTTTTCATGTTGCTTATTTTTATCATTGTACTTTTTATTAAAAATCAACACAAAATTATATGTCAGATACAAAAATATTCTCTAAAAGGTAAGCAATGGACAAGTTTAATATTTTTAAAGGGTATAGAAATATTTGCACTTTGCTTTTTTGCTGTAGAGTGGAAAAGTTATGCCAAAATCTAGTAAATTGTTCATACATTCTTCATCTTTGTTTTCCAGCTAACATGTTTAGGGTGTTATCAAAGGAATTACATGAAGTTGAGGAGGTAATAAGGAGATAAATGCTGATGGCATGCTTTGGAAGAAAAAGGCCATCTAGAGATAACTTCTCTGTGCTTGTCGTGTTGAAGTCCTCTCCTTAATTCCTCACCAAATTTACTAATCTCTGCCTATATCACACTACATCAGAAATCTGAAAGAGATGAAATTAGTTGTTGTCATGGTCATTTTTCTTCAACATTTCACTCTTTATAACTGCAGTGTCTCCTGGGAATGTCAAGCCAAGTTTACTTGGGAGCATTTCTTAAGAGATATAATAGAGATCAATAAAGAGATTGTAAACACTGTGCTGCTAGTCTAAATATTTCAGTCAAGAGGAGGAGACAAAGTTTATTTCTCCTCTGGACTATGAGATGTTTGAGGACAGCAACGGTGCTTCAATCCCCTTGAGCCCTCTAGCTCCTATCCTAGTACCCAGATGTGTCAGGAGCTAAAGTTTGTTATATTGACTTCAAACTGTGGCTTGCCAGATGAAGTGGTGAAGCAAAGGCGGAACCAGCAAGTGGATCTCAGTGCAGAAGCTTGGGGTAGCGCTAATAAAACCAAGAAGCTGTAATAATATGAAGGCAATGACATTGGGACAGGGCACAAGTGCACAGAATTCTTAACTTGGGATTCAGGCAGCAGTATCCTTGCTCTAAGGAGATGGTGGGATGTTTCAGGGAACAGTTTCTGATTCTGCTTTTGTCTGTGCTATAAACATTAATAAGGATATAATTTCTCTACATTTCCCTCACCATATAGCCCCAGCGAAATGTCCTAGTCAAGTCAAGCACTGTAGTTGACCCCATAACCCAGCATATCATCCTCTACCTTTCCGTGGCACCCATCTCTCTGAAAGAAGTTACCAGCTGGTTCCCCCTCCCCTCCATAACTTTTCCAGGTTGGAGTCTGCAATAGAGTATGTGGGTGAGCACCGGGAAGAAAAAATGGTAAAGATCCTGTGAAATGATTTGATTTTTTTTCTATGGTTGGGTTTAAGCAGGACTCACTGTTACCAGAGAAGGAAATGTGATTCTGGCAATAGATTTAGTGGAAGGCAGACAGATAGAAAGCAGGAAAGGGAGCTGCCAAGAATGACGAGCAAAAACAGAAAGACAAAACATCTGGGGCCGGGAGAAAGAAAAATAAAGAAAACAGACATCTGTGAGAGAAACTGAGGAAGAGAGGAAGAGAAACATCTTTGGGGATACTTCCAGAGTAGTGAGTGTCCACCCTGCCATTTTTTTAGAGTTGGAAAGTCTGAGAATATTTTTTGTAATTTGCTTTATTACAGGTAATAATTTACATCTAATAAAAGTCACCAGTGTTACGTGTATAGTTCTGATATTTGACAATATATGGAATCATGTGACTACCAACACTATCAGAAGAGAGAAAAGTTCCACCAATCCAAAATCCTCCCCACCATGCCCCTTTGCAGGCAATCTTCTCCTCACCCCTATCCCTGGCCTCTGTCTTTCTTTTGCTATTAGTAATCCTATATTAGAAAATAATTTTTAGCATCCAAAAATATGTAACGAATAATGTAAAAACTTGCCCACACGGTTATTGACTGGCTTCATCACCCATAGCACTTTATATTTGCTCCCTTTTTAAAAATCCAGTATTACACATAGAGTTAAAATCCATGTTCTCCCCTTTCAAATTCCTCTCTTTCAGGTCCTACTTTTACATTTTTCATTCCTGTGCATATTTTATTAATTTACTATATACCTCTGTGTCTATGAGTTATGTATGATCAATTTCTATTTTTAATCTCTATTTCTTTTGAGATGTATTACTGATGCCTAGTACTACAGATCATTCACTTTATCCACTTTAGAATATTCTGTTCTACTCCCATGTATTTATCCATTTTCTATATGGATCATTCAGATTTTTTCTAATGTTTTACAATTGTAGCTTATAAAACAAAAAACGTTTTTCCATGTATATTCTTTTTAAAATTTTTATTTGAGAGAGAGAGAGAGAGAGAGAGAGAGAGAGAGAGAGAGAGAGAGAGATGAAGGGGGACAGGGGCAGAGGAAGAGGGAATCCAAAGCAGACTTCATGCTCAGTGAGGAGCCCAACACAGGGTTCAGTCCCATGACTCTGGGATCATGACCTGAGCTGAAATCAAGAGTTGGAGGCTCAACAGACCGAGCCACCCAGGCACCATACATATTCTTGTACACAAATACAAGAGTTCCTCTAAGATGTACATCTGGTAATAAATTACTGACCCATAGAATATACTCCTCTTAAATTCTCCCAGATGTTGATAAATTGCTCTCCAAAACAAAATGAAGATATTTATACTAATTCAAAAGTATCTAGGGGTGCCTGGGTGGCTCAGTGAGTTAAGTGTCCAACTTTGGCTCAGGTCATGATCACTTGGTTGGTGAGTTCGAGTCCCTTGTTGGGCTCTGTGCTGGCAGCTCAGAGCCAGGAGCCTGTTTCAGATTCTGTGCCTCCCTCTCTCTCTGTCCCTCCCCCACTCACACTCTGTCTCTGTCTCTCTCTCAAAAATAAACATAAAAATATTTTAAAAAGTATATAAGGGTACCTGTAGTTCTATATATTTACTGATGTTGATATTGTTAGTTTGATATTTCAATGGGTATGAAAAAGTATCCACTATACGTATATATAAACCATTAGTATCTTCTTTTTGAAAAGCCTTCATATACTTTGCCATTGAGTGTATTATTTTTTTCTTATTGTCTTGTAGCAGTTTTAAAATAGGTTCTAGATACTAATTGTCTGCCATTCATATGAGTTGCATCTGTTTTCCTTCAGTCTTTGACACAGATTTTCACTTTGACTCTTGTCCCTCCCATGGAATTAAGGGCACCCAGATAATCCTCCCTGGAGGTGGTGGCACCAAGTGTTAAACAACATAAAAATATCAAGGAAAAAAAAAAAAGAAAGAAAACTGTCAAGGAAAATGCCTCCTCCATTGTTGGCATTGATGCAATTCTGTTGGATTATTTCAGGCCACAGTATTTCTTTTCTTTCTTTTCTTTTTTTAATAGGTGTACACAAAACAGAGTTCATCTCCTGAACCTATCTAATGGGGAGAAATAAGATTTCCCAGGCTCACCTTGTATTTTTCTATTAGAAACTATGCCACAATGAATAACCATGAGCATATGTCATTTCATTTGTACAGGTAGAATTCATTATTTATTTTCTATTTATTACCTTTGATCTGCCTATTATTTTAATTGTAAAAATATTTTATTTTAATGCATGCACACATAAAATTCATTTTTCTTTACATAGGTTCATTTAGGGTTTAGTTTCAAAAAATGCTTTAGTCCTCGGGCGCCTGGGTGGCTCAGTCAGTTAAGCATCTGACTTTGGCTCAGGTCATGATCACTTGGTTCATGAGTTTGAGCCTCACATTGGGCTCTGTGCCAATAGCTCAGAGCCTGGAGCCTGCTTCAGATTCTGCCTCTTCTTCTCTCTCTGTCCCTCTCCCACTTGCACACACACTCTCTGTCTCAAAAGTAAATATACATTAAAAAAATTTTTTTAAATGCTGCAGTCCTCAACAGTCATAAACAGTTTTTCTACACTTTCTTTTAGTTTTTTAAATTATTTTTGGTTGTACATTTCGGTCTTTAATTCAGTTGTAGTGCAACTTGGTCTACAGGAAAACATACAAATTTATTTAGTTTTTCTCATGCAAAGAAAAAATTATCCAAGCACTACTGACTGAACATTTCCCCACTGAACTGTAATGCTGCCTCTAACATATATTTGGATACTCTATATGCATGGGCCTGTTTTGCCCCTATTGTTTCTCTTTCATTGGCTTATTGTCAAGATCACACAGTCTTACTAATTAGCATAGAATTAGGATAACTCCTGAAGTCCAGTAGACTAAATCTATCTCTCACTCTTCAGAATTCTCCAAGATATTCTTGGTCTTTTGCTCTTCCAGACACGCACATATATGTTAGATTTATTATTAGGAATTTTAAAAACTTGGTTTCTACTGTATACAATATTTATTTACAGTTACAATTTCTAATGCTTTGATGCTGATTTCTAGAACAAATATTACTGATTATTAATGGTAATGTTTCAAGAAACCTTGCTAATGTCTATAATAGCTTGTGGTACTATGGGACTGTCTATATGGGCTATCATTTTATATGCAAATAATGGCTTCTTTTCATCCTCTACAAATAGCATACTTTCTTTATTTCTTTCTTAATGTGTTGTTTAGAACCTGCAGGACAATATTGAATAAAAGTGGTGTTGCTAGTTATCCTGTCTCATTCTTGATTTTTAAAGGAAATGTTTCTCATGCTTCTTTGAAAATGAATTTGCTGAGGGGCACCTGGGTGGGTCAGTTGGTTAAGCATCAGACTTCAGCTCAGGTCATGATCTCATGACCCGTGGGTTTGAACCCCGCATCAGGCTCTGCGTTGACAGGTCAGAGCCTGAAGCCTGCTTCAGATTCTGTGTCTCCCTCTCTCTCTGACCCTCCCCAGCTTGCAGTCTGTCTCTCTCTCGCTAAAAAATAAACATTAAAAAAATTTAAAAAGAAGAAAATGAATTTGCTGAGATATAGAAGATCAATTTTACTTAGTTGTAGAAATTCACATCTACTACTAGTTTGCTAAGAATCATTTTTAAGTTATTAGTTATTTTTGGAATTTTTTTGTCTGTTCCATTTATCAGAATGATCCTATATTTTTTCTTTTTTAAATGGGTACATGTGTGATGCAGCTTGATTATAATTATAAATATGCATACCCATATAAGTCTTTCTATTTATATACACATACTTGCATATAATATATGTGTGAGCATACACACACGTACATTTCTACACTTGGTTTTCTAAAATTTTGCTTATAATTTTTGCATCCATATTTACAGGTGATATTGACCTCTTTCTTCTCATATCTATATGTAGTATTGATATCAAAGTTTCACTCTCCATATACAAGTGATTTGGAGACATTCTCTGAATGAGTTTGTATAAGACAGAATTTATATGTTTCATTAATATTGGGGCATGTTACCTGTCATATAGTGGGAATAAAACAATAAAGTAAAACCTTAGATTGTGAGTAGCTTGTTCTGTGAGTTTTCTGCAAGATGAGCAAACATTTCCAATAAATTTCAACTTGATGAATGAGCCATGTCTTGCAATACGAGTAGTACGTGACACCAAACGTCACATGATCACAACTAAGCCAATGGTTCTTCTTTCTCTCGTTCTTTGTGGGATTGAGGGTGATTTTCTCCCATGCTTGGATGCTCAGTGTCAGGCTGTGGTGTTTGGCAGAAAGCAGTAATTTTTCAGAACGTTGAAAGGAGCCCACAACTGGCACTAGTGTATTTTTGGTCACTTCAAAGCACCTATAGACAGCTCTTTGCTTTTCCATACAATAGTGAGCCTAGCTTTGCTCCTTCTAGGTCAGGCTGCCTGCAGATATAGACCCTTTCCTCTGCTGCCTTATTGCCAGTTACATTAAATACAGTATATGGCAAGAGTTTATTAATACTATACTGTAGTCAGCATCTGTTCGAGCGTATACAATGGTCCCCATGTAAAAAAAAAAAAAATTCCACTGAGCCAACAGATAGCAGTGATTCCGTTAGTGACAATGAAAATTATCCTACACAATAAACTTCCTCTCTCTTGTCTCACTCACACTAGCCACAAAGGTTTTCAAAGGTAAATGCAGGTTAATTTGTTTATTTTTATTTTTTGTATTTTCTTTATTATTTTGTATTATATTACAGTATTGTAATAATTTTCATGTGAATATTTTTTGGGGTGTGGAATGAATCATCTTGAGTTTCTATTATTTCTTATGGGGGAATTTGCTTTGATATACAAGTGTTTTGGATTACAAGCATGTTTCTGGAAAGAATTATGCTCACAAACCAAGGTTTTACTGTATATGAAGCTACAACATAAATCCCAAGCCTCAGTAGCCTTCTAACCAGGGGGACCTACTCTTAATGTTACCAGCAGACTAGAGAGATTATCCTGTCAGTTTCCCTGTGAAACTCCTTTTATCATTTTTATGGTGAGATATTTCTGGCCTCTTCTGACTGTTTTGGAGTTAATTTCTGCTTCTAGGATAAAAGCCCAAAACATTTCTGAGTGTTTACTCCGAGAACACATAAGTCAATTTTAATGAATTCACTTATTTCACATACAAAGCTTACGGTAAGCACTTTATAAATATTTATTTAAATCTGAAAAACTTTTATGGGGATAAAGAAACTGAGGCACAGAGAGGTCAAGTAACTTCCTAAGATCACTTAGCTCATAAGTCGGAGGCTGGAGTCAAGCCTAGGCATTATGTATCCTGAATCCCTGCTCCTGTATCCACACAAGATATTACCGCCCCTCTCAGTTTTCCAGGTATTCCCATAGCAGAACCTTACTAAAGTGCAGAGCCTGTCATGGGGCTGGAACTCAAGAACCTTGGCCTTGGCTGAAGCTGGAGCCACCCAGGTGCCCCTAAAGTCAAATTTTTGATACCTAATACAGGTCAGATGACATACCATATTTTCTAAATATTTATAATAAATAAGTTGATGAAGAGCAAGATGTTACAGTTATGGGTATTTGAATTTCAGTTAAACTAGAAATAAAAACTTTGCTTTGTATAAAACCAGTGCACTTAGTTGATGCAGAAAGCTTATTGTATTTAGAACATTCTGAGCTGAGAGAGAATGGTGTTCACACAGGGAAGTATATTGAAGAAGTTAAAAAATCAGGTACTTTATATAGAACGCGTTGCACATGTTTGTGATTTTGTGAATTCTTATTACTTTAAATGGCAAGTAGAGTTTCAAGGCCTCTGGAGTTGTTATTATTAGTTTCACATCAAAATAAACATTGGGAAGAAGAACCCATGTAGGGTACTCCCAATTTAGTGTGGCCCAGTTCAGTAGCATCATCCCTGGAGTCAACTCACTAAAAATCAAATGGGTTAAAGAAGCATTCTGTATAGCAGATCCTTCTAGTTCCCAAGCCAGATCCTCTTACAATTCCCATCCAGGTCAGGCCCCTATTGTCTCCTGCTGGCCCCCGAGACTCTAGGATTGAAGACTTTTCTCAGCTGATACACAGGCCAGAAACGCTGAAGTGGTAAGTCTGCTATAAGTAGTCCAGTGAAGAATGTAAGTCAGAGCTCAAATACCTCCAGCTTCCTCACGCCTTTATATGGTGATTAGGGCAGCTCTGAGGCATTTTCTACTCTGTCAAAGTCCTCAAAGAAAACTAGCCACAGTTTTACACAATGCTACCCTGTTCAAAAAAAATGGTTCACACCAGTTTTGAGGAGTAGGGGGAGGGGTTATAACTTTTTTGTCTCTCTTTCCAACTCTCTACTTTGTGTTTCTTGAGATCACTTCCCAAGTAAACTATGTCTTCTCATTACTACTATAACCTCCATAATTATTTTTTATCTCTAATATTCAAATTATCATCCTGAGCACCACTTATATATACCTACTTGCATATGGGGCTCATTGCAAAATGTACATGCACAGCCCTTTGTTCAAATAGCAAGAAAAAAGTGCCCCTAAAGTTACTAAAATGTAAAATCTCTTCTTTTCTTCTATTTCTCTTTCAATCTGTCAGGGTGTTTTTTATCTGCAAGTTAATCTTGCAGAGTGCAGACACTCATTGCTACCAGACAGCCTCACCTTGTGACTCTGCATGTTCACTCAGTCCACTGATTGCTGGGTTCCTCTTCTCACCAGTCAACTGATATGCTATGCCCTGGCCAGGGGCAGAGAAGTCAAGCTCCCTTCCCCATGGCATAGCTATTCCAATTCACAGTTGGCAGGAAATTATGAAGGAATTATGACCTCTGCAATAGGAAACACAGGGTCCTTGGATTGGGTTTGAGCTAGAGGCTCACTCCCACCAAGTTCCCCACCAAACATGCTATGGTGTTATAAGCCCTAGAGAGGGAGGCATAGCCATGCCCAGCTAGCTCTGAGATGCCATGGGGCATGCACATCCTGCCTTGGCTCTCTCCTTCAACCCATGCCCCCTCCTCTACCAAGGATAGAAGGCAGTAGCAGTGACTGGATGAGTGTAGGGAGGGGGAAGCCAGGCAGGGCCTGGAGCACCAGGGGCAGGAGGTGGGAGCTGTCATGGAGAGAGGGGAGTAGGTAGTGGGGAGGAAGAGGCCAGGAGGGGCACAGTGGCTAGTGATTGATGGAGCAGGCAGCACTGAACCTTTCCTGGAAAGGTGGAGGGTAGAGGGTTCCATAGGAGGCAGGGCTGCATGGGAGTTGAGGCTCCAAGCTGTTGGCATATGTTTTATTGTCCCATTGGACTTTACTCACAAAACACAAATTCAAAAGTTAAATTATTGAGAATTTCATGAAGGTGACCAAAGAGCATTCAATGCCAAGTGCAGCACCCTTCTGAGTAGGAGCCCCTGTAGTGACTGCACTGGTCCTATATCCATGAAGCTAGCCCTGCTGAGCACAAATCTTTGATCTCATTCTCCCCTAATATTGCATTCCTCTCTTTCTCAATCGTATCTCACTTATCACTTCCATCACCTTGCAAATCCCTTATGTTGTAGATTTTGTGATTCTCACTTACCAGTGGGTTTAAAAGACAACACAGACAGACTATTTAGTTTACATTACCTACTTCCAAACCACTGTTATACCACTTCCCCTCTTTTCAAGTACATGGACTCTCTTACAACACTGAATTCCATTCTATCTCTAATTGTCTATCAACTTAAAAAGATATTCTCCTACTGTCTTGATGCATGTGGGTAATATACATATATAGCTAGATTTCTATGTCAACTACATTTGCACTGAATACTTTCTTTAGTTCACAGTTAGATTCTTGAGGCCAACCCTTAGAGCAACGCTCTCATGATCATTCCTAATCTGTTTAAGGTCCTGAGCTGGTCACTATCATATGGTGTACTGTAGAGATAGTGGTGGCTCACCAGGTATTCACCTTTAAGAGGTGGCCACACATCCAGGGCAAGATGTGGAAAAGCAGGGTTATTCTGAAAATGAACAGTCAGTGGGGTTGAAAATCTAGGGAGGCTTTTAGAAGGTTGTATTTCATCTGGGTCTTCAAGATAATTCCTGTACCAACAAGATCTAATTCTAAGGAACTTCATAATTCACAATATGTAACTCCCATTTTCCCTACTAAACAAGGTTGGAGGCATACAGGAAACTGTCTTGACTAGCCTTATTACAAGTCTGTAGTTTCATTAATAATTGGCAATACTTTTGCTCCTCTGTAAGAGACTCCTTATTCCCTGGTTTGTCCAACTTTTTCTATTCTCATTTCAAACCTCTCCTCTTACTTAGCCTAGATAACTGCATGCCATTCTTCTGGAATCATCTCATCCTTCAGCCAGCAGGAATCTCCCATGGCATTCAAGTGCCAATCACGTCAGCCACCAGTCTGGATTGGCTACTTTTTCCTTGGCTTCCAATCACTCTGTGAGTAATGGTCAACAGTGTTAAATGCACATGTTTCCTCAACTTAGTTATTTCCATCCTCATTTAAAAAAAAAAGTTTTGGTTCCAACTCTACTAAGAAAAAGTTCAGGTGACTGAAGGTGCCTAGCTTTGTCCTGCAAGTCCAACTTTCCATGTCTTTAACTGCCTCTGCTTCCTCTTTAAGGTTAACCAGTCTATAGTCTCCTATCATTCTGATAAGCAAATAACCTTTTGCCTAATCCTGCAGGAAAAATCAAATTAAAATTGGCTACTAGATTATGAACTAAGTTGTAATCTATTAGGCAGAGCACTGAGGTTCATTCCACCTACTGGGAAAAAAATTAAATTGAAAATGATTTTATATTATTTTTAAAATATTGAGTAATATACCTTTGATGTATACATTTTTGGCACATTATTGTAGCCATCTTTAATGACACAGCGCTGAGTTCTTACTGGTTGGTTTTTTATATTCCGGTTTTTCTTACCAGAAATTCTTCATAAATGCATAAGTATATAGATGACTATAATTGCTGAAATGCTATAACTAATAGGATGCTTTTTGCAGGATTCCTTTCTACTTTAAATGAGATATTATCTAAAATTCTTTTCCTACTTAGTTTTATTCATATATCCTACTGTTGGGCAACATAGATAAGACAGGGCATATGTAACTATTTTGATTATCAAAAGTGCAGCGTAAATGTATGCTAAAAATTTTCTCTTTTATCTTTATATATTCCCTGAAGTGAAATGCTAGAAGTGATAAAGTGAGAGAGAAAGAAACTTGGTAATAATAGGAACTCAGCAGACAGCAAAGTTCACACTTTTCCACCTTCATGTTCTAGCACTTTTAGTCTGAACTGTTAATTGTTCTTACAGCCTAACTCCTTAGTGCCAGCAAAAAAAAAAAAAAAAAAAAAAAAGTTAGGTAATATATTCCCGGAAAATAATTATCAAATTATCAAATAATTATCATTACATTTATAGAGAAAGAAAGATTTTCATTTTAAAAAGTTTTTCTTGGTTTTTGTTTACAAAAATAAATTTAAAATTTCACATACTCCCGTTTGCTAACCTAGTAGTCTGCAGAATGGTTGGAAGCAACTTAAATATTTTTTCCTTAAGAGGTGCTATAGAAAGATGAGTTATGTACCTGTGTCTCTCCTGAAATTAATTCCATGGAAACTAGAAAAATAATTTTCTTCCTAGTATAAACAACTTTTTCAATCTTGAAATAAAGTTCTAGAAAGATGAGTTATGTGCATGTGTTTCTCTCGAAATTAATTCCATAGAAACTATGAAAATAATTTTCTTCCTAGTATAAACAACTTTTTCAACCTTGAAATAAAGTTCAGAGAGGTTAACATTTTCTTTTAATTGGAAACAAAATTCCTCAAAAAACAGGTTTGATTTTGTCAGTTCCTACTTAACCTTTTCGTTTTCATCAAAAGAACCAACCATTTTCTCACTGGATCTCCCTCTTTCACATCTGACTTTTTTCCCTCTTTAGATGACAGCATTCAGGACCAGCAGAGCCCTGTCTTTATCTGGTCTGCAGAAACCAGTTTGGAGTCTTCACAATCTCAGCTTCACACCATGCCAAAGTCAAGGCCCTTCCAGATGGCCGAGTGAAGTGGTTTTAGGAGAGACTGGGAAGAAAAATTAAGGGCAGTACTGCAAATTATATAATAGAAGCCTAGAATTTAAGCATACACATTTTCATATTTAGCACCTCTTCAAAGGAAATTTTTATAATAGAACTGCTTTATATTTAGATCTGTATCATCCTTGGTTGCCTTGTCTTGTTCCAACCCTCTAAGGGTACTCTATAAATAATAGTGACACAGAAGCCTCAGCATCTTTTGCAGAAGGTAAATGTTCTCTGTATACAAAGCTGTTGTTGCAACTGGCTTATCCTTACTAGAACTTTTACTGTGCCTATTTTTAATGTGTCCTTGCCTTTGACTTTTGTAATAAAACGCAGAAGAAAATAGGGATAAATATGATTTCTGTAAACATAAAATCCATGATGTTTGCTCATTCATCTTTGAATGTCTGGCACATAGTAGGTGATCAATAACTATTTGTTGAATGAACAGGGCCATTGTGCTCTGACCAAGTTAAGACTATGGTCTTATCACAGTATGTTAAGTAACTAGGTTTAAAAACAAACATCCCACATTTCCTATTTTATTCTTCTTGAGGCTGTCTTTATTATTATTATTATTATTATTATTATTATTATTGACATTCTTATATAGCGCAAAGCAATGGAATGCATTTCTAATTTTCATTGATATATATTCTCACAGAGCAATTCATTAATTCATTTATTTATCTCACAAATGCTTAATGGAGAATCTGTTAAATAAAATGCATGGAGAACATAGCCCAGTCTTTAAATAGCTTATAGTCTAGAGGAGACGAGGCAAATTAAACCATTACCTAACGTATTTTAGTCACAACAAGTTCTATGAAGGAAAAGTTCAGGTATTATGATGGCATTAAATAGGAGAAATGTGCTTTGCCCTTATGTTCTTATTGAATAGATGCCACTTTAATGGATGACATTTATCATTTGTTTCATTTCTTATCATTTGGAGCCAAAGCTTATTAAAATACGTTTCTGATAATTTTACAGCTCATTCCAATCGAGATGATGCTATACAGTTCGTAGTAGTCATACTCTTCAATAGTCCTGTTAATATAGTTTTGAATATTTTACAGTACTTAAAATCATCATTTATGTGCTTTCTTATTTGAAAACTAAAACCTACTGTGATCACAGCAAAGATGCTCAGTTTTAACTATAGCACCTAAGTTAGTCTAGCTACAGATAACAAAATCTGATTATTCTTTAATTACCAACAAACTATAAAATGTTCCCTCATAGAAGGTCAGGTTCTTGACTGATACCCAAGATCTGGGGTCTGTCATGGTTTCCCCAAATCTTGCTCTCTACTCATGTGTAAGAAAGTGATGTTTTAGAAGGGCCTAAACTGTTGTCTGCTAAAATAGAATTGCTGCACAATGTCACACATATTTACTATAAACAGAGTTTTATTACTTTTATAGCATTTCATGTAGCTTTTAGGATATTTGAAAGTGTGTACTTTAAGTGATCGTGAACTACTTCTTTCCAAGAACAGCTTTTTCAGAATAACTAAGAGGAAAAGTTCCCTCAGAATGCCAATTTACACTCTATCTCTTGTTCCTACAAGTTTATCTTTCTCTGAACAATTTTCTGGTCATCATTCGAGACCTTAATAACTGAATTGCAGCCTTCCATTACATTGTTAGAAGACTGCTTCCCTTGGTTTACAAATTCTACAAGTATGTTACACTCGTACTCTGAAAGGGTGGTTTAAATTCTGCATACACCTGCATGATAAGATAGTAGCTTCTTATTATTAAAATTCATATATCTACCATATGACTTTTGAAGATTACATAAACATGCAAAAAAATACATGAGATTTTCAGAAGCTCATCTCCATTCATTATACTTTTTTCCCCAAGAGAAAACCATAGTTAATATTTGGTGTATATCACTTCAGGCTTCTAGTCATCTCTGTGTGAGCCTATGCCTTTGGACTGTGAACTTCACAAGTGTTTCTGTTTACTTCTTTCTACGTCCTTAGTTGGGACAAAATGCTAGAGTGGGATGGAGTTGGGTATTTTCCTTTCCCAGGTCAGTTAGCCTCTGATAATACTTTGACAGGTTATGTTTTGGTTAATAAGTTTCCCCTGAGGGCAGGCCTTGTTAAGGAGAACTCAGTATTCTATATGGTACTGGCATAAAAACAAACAACCTAGATCAGTAGAACAGAATAGAAAGCCCAGAAATAAAACCACAATTATATGGTCAGTTAATCTTCAGGAAGAAGATGCAATTGGAGAAAGACAATTGTCTCTGGATCCCCTGGGTGGCTCAGCTGGTTTCGTGTCCAACTTTGGCTCAGGTCATGATATTGTTCATGAGTTCAAGCCCTGTGATGGTCTCTGTGCTGCATCTTGCAGCTCAGAGCCTAGAGCCTGCTTCAGATTCTGTCTCCATCTCTCTGCCCCTCCCCCACTCAAGCTCTGTCTCTTTCAAATGTAAATAAACATTAAAAAAGTCTCTTCGACAAATGATGCTGGAAAAACTGGACAACTATACCCAAAAGAATGAAACTAGACCACTTTCTATCATTACACACAAAACAAACTCAAAATGGATTAAGGATTTAAATGTGAGACCTGAAATCATAATAATCCTAGAAGAGAGAATAGGCAATAATTTCTCTGACATTGGTCATACAACATTTTTCTAGATATGCCTCCTTAGGCAAGGGAAACAAAAGCAAAAATAAACTATTGGGATTACATAAAAATAAAAAGTTTCTGGACAGCAAAGGAAACGATCAACAACAACAAAAAAGGCAACCTACTGAATGGAAGAAGGTATTTGCAAATGACATATTCAATAAAGGGTTAGTATCCAAAATATATAAAGAACTTTATACAACTCAAATACAAATACCCAATTAAAAAACAAATAACCCAATTAAAAATGGGTGGAAGATATAAACTGATATTTCTTCAAGGAAGGCAGACACATGAAAAGATTTTCAAATCACTTATTATTGGGGAAATGCAAATCAAAACCACAATGAGATGTCACCTCACATCTGTCAGAATGGCTAAAATCAAAAACACGAGAAACAACAAGTGTTGGCGAGGATGTGGAGAAAAAGGAACTCTTTTGTACTTTTGGTGGGAATGCAAATGGGTGCAGTCACTGTAGAGGACATACAGAGGTTCCTCAAAAAATTAAAAAAAAAATAATCCTATGATCCAGTAATCACACTACTGGGTATTTACCCAATCACACTACTAAGTCCAAGGGATATATGCACCCCTATGTTTATTGGAGCATTATTTATAATAGCCAAATTATGAATGCAGCCTAATTGTCCAATTATAGATGAATGGATAAAGTAAATGTTGTACACGTGTGTGTGTGTCTAATAAAATATTATTCAACCATAAAAAAGAATAAAATCTTGCCATTTCAACAACATGGAAGGATCTAGGGAGCATAATTCTAAGCAAAATAAGCCAGTCAGAGGAAGACAAATACCATATGGTTTCACTCATATGTGGACTTTAAGAAACAAAACAAATGAACATGGGAAAAAAAGAGACATACCAAAACAGACTCTTAACTATGGAAAATAGATGGTTACCAGAGGGGAGATGAGTGGGGAGAAGGGTGAAACAGACAAAGGGGATTAAGAGTACACTTATCTTGACAAGCACTGAATAATATATGGAATTGTTGAATATTGTACACCTGAGAATAACGTAACACTGTATGTTACAGTGTTGATGTTCAATGTTCAATGTTCAATGTACATTGAAATTAAAGTAAAATAAACTTAAAAAAAAAAAAGAACTCAGTACTCTGGAGTACTGGCATCCCCTGATTTTCAAAAGTTCACATCATACCCCTCTATGAAAGACCCACTTTAGTACTTGTTTTCATTAATTGAAAGAATTCTGTTGAAGGTTTCCGCTTTTATGAAAAAAAGTTAAAATAGAGTTCAACACCTTTTTAGCTGCATGTAGTACCCTGGGCAGTGAGAGTGGCCCCGCCAAACTCCTTGCCCATAAAACTACACTCAGCATCTCCGCATCCAGCCATGAGAGCTTGGAACTGCGTCCGTGAGCATCTGTGATTTATCTTGATTTATTTTGTGCTAGATGGACTGGGAGGCAAGCTGGAGCCTTATAGTTACCCTAGTTTGGGATGAGAAAGCCCAGAGTTGGCTCGGCATTTGGGGATTGGCTGACTGGATAAACTGCATTTTGGGTCAAGTGGTAAAATAGAATTTATTTAAGTTTCAGTTTGCTAACACAGCACCCTGGGCAGGAGTGGCTCCATCTTGGGCCTAGAGTTATTTCAACACATCCTAAAAGATGTAAAAAGCTGAATAGACTGAAAAATTAGCAACTTTTTGGTGATCCATAAGGGAAAGGAGGACACAGGGCAGACCACTACCCTTAAGACTAGAGAGATAAACAGGTCAATATAGGAAGTCACGGCTTCTCAGAGCAGAAGACATGACAGGAAGCAGTGCTGGGATAGTGAGACCTGACTATAATAGATGAGTTGCTGGTGAAAGAAACCAGAATATGTCACCCCAAAATATATCTTGTTGACATAAAAATTATTTTGAGCTGAAGGTAATTAAGAAGCAGTTTACCTAGAAAAAGTTTCCCTTTTTCTGCCTAAAGGCAGGATATAAATTGTCCTCCTGGAGACAGAGTCCTTTCAATCAGAGGATTATGCAAAGAAACTTTACTCCATTAGTTCCCTCCTATATATTTACCTCCCCAAAGTCTGCCACTCTTGGGAAGCCTAAAACTGCTTTCATATCTCCTGCCATTTTTTTTAGAAATTTACATTCTTTGTTGAAGATGCTAGATAAGCTAGACTACTTTGTGCCACTTTGAGTAACTTGTCATTTAGGTTTCTTTCACGCAATGTGCATTGCATGCATTAATAAAGTTTTCCTCTTGTCGATATGTCTTTTTGTTAGAGTCTCAGCTGAAAAGTAAGATAGGCAGAGGTCGGGGCACCTGGGTGGCTCAGTTGGTTAAGCATCCGACTTCGGCTCAGGTCATGATCTCGCGGTCCGTGAGTTCAAGCCCCGCATCAGGCTCTGTGCTGACAGCTCAGAGCCTGGAGCCTCCTTCACATTCTACGTCTCCCTCTCTCTCTGACCCTCCCCCATTCATGCTGTCTCTCCCTGTCTCAAAAATAAATAAACGTTAAAAAAAAAAATTAAAAAAAAAAAAAAGATAGGCAGAGGTAAAGTTTTGCTTCTCCTACTCTGGAAATTCAGTGCTGTCAAAGAAACAAACTGCACACTGAGAAAAGCAGACAGATGAGCTTATGGCAAGGGTTCTGACCTGCAACTCAAGACAATGGGAGCAATGAATTCCGAGTTGTTCACACACTGATTGGGTTAAATATGTTTTTTTTAATGTTTGTTTATTTTTGAGAGAGAGACAGAGCATGAGCAAGGGAGGGGCAGAGAGAGGGAGACACAGAATCTGGAGAAGCCTCCAGGCTCTGAGCTGTCAGCACAGAGCCTGATACAGGGTTCAAACTCAAAAACCCTGAGATCATTGACCTGAGCCAAAGTCAGATGCTTAATCCACTGAGCCACCCAGGCGTCCCATGTATTTAAATATGTTTTAACAGGTGAAATGGAAACTTCCGCACTCCCTACATGCATAACCCAACCAATGTAATTCACTCTTCTCTGTGCATTCATAAAAATGTATAAATATAGCTATAGCCACAAGGATACGACATCAACATCAGTGACTTTATCCCCTTTTACTTCACTGTATTATCTCCCCAGAATATTCAGTACAGGTTGACACCATTCTTTCAGGCATATAATATGCCATAGTGTTGACTTCAATGATATGTTAATTATGTTATTAGTGGACATTTGTGTTGTGAGATCATCTCTTCATATTCTTGAAACATTTTAGTGGTAACTGAACAAAATAAGTGTTCTCTGCCATTTGGGATGCTAGGTAGAAAGGCCTTACCTAATGTTTTATGTGACTTGTACAGTAGACATCTCATTGGTTTTGCTATAATGAGCTTTTGCTAGAAAATGTTTTGCAATAAACTGTCTATTTTGGCATTTAGCAAGTAGGCGTTTGTAAGAGGTACTGCTTATAGGACGCAACATGAGTGGTAAAAGAAGTTCTGCATACCTGTCCTCCCCTCAAAATATCACTTTGCTTCACTTCTTTAGAATAAATCATTTCATTGAAACAATTTCATTAAGTATAAATGCACTATCTGCAATAATTTAAATGTCCAGTTAACCCAAACTCATAAGTAGGTTAGAATATATGTTCCTGAGAACAAAGTAGATAACTGGAGAGAATGGGATACATGTTTTTTGATGAAGGTAACTAGTGAACATTAATGCCTTATTTCAAAATAATTTATTTCAGGGTAGCTAATTTTGGAGATACTTGTTTTACTATATTTTTCCTTACAGAACTTATTATGATTATCTGATATTCATCTTCTTTTTTTTTTTTTTTTTCAACGTATTTATTTATTTTTGGGACAGAGAGAGACAGAGCATGAACAGGGGAGGGGCAGAGAGAGAGGGAGACACAGAATCGGAAACAGTCTCCAGGCTCCGAGCCATCACCCCAGAGCCTGACGTGGGGCTCAAACTCACGGACCGCAAGATCGTGACCTGGCTGAAGTCGGACGCTTAACCGACTGCGCCACCCAGGCGCCCTGATATTCATCTTCTAAAACAAGTACCACTTGACTTTACCTATGGTCATGTGTAAATAGATATATAAAATCAAATATTTTGTTCAAGTTTTATAAATTTTAGTATTGAATTTCAGCACAAGCAATTATACTAAGTAATAAAGCTACTCTGATATAGCATACTAATTACTCTTCAATGTGATATATGATTTTCAGGACATCATATACCTGGCCTTACAGTATCAAATTATAGTATAATAAATTTTGCTATTTAATTGAAATTTAATGCTACGGAGGAGAGGTTGGCAAAATTTTACTTAAAAGGATCAGATAGTAAAAATAAATTGTGCAATAAGTAAAGCAATACCGGTTGCAATAACTCAACCCTACCATTATAGGGTGAAAGCACTGATAAGCAACATATAAACTTATAGACATATCTGTCTCCCAATACACATTACGCACAAAACTTTATGCTGGATTTGGACTATAGGCCAAATTTTACTGATTCTTGTTATACCTCAGAGTGAGAGACGGGATTATTAAATGGGTGTGGTTGGGTATAAAGGGATCCTCATCCTAAAATCAAAGTGTTAGGTATATTTTTGAGCTGAAATATTTTTACACAGCTCTTTGTATCTTGATATGAAAATAAACAGTTCTAAAACACTGGTTTCAGATGATATCAGTGGGTCTCAAAAGAAATTATATCTCTATGTTAATATTTTGTGCTGAACTTTAATATAATTGGTAAAAAACATATATATAACAAAAATAAAGAATGAAAATAACCAATCAAAAAAGTTACTCATTGGTCTCAAATTATTGTACTTGGCCATAGGAGATAAGATATTCTGAGGTTAACAGTATATACTGGTCTTCGACCAGTTCTGGATTCTACACCCCAAGGGTGAAATATGAATATTTTATTTCCAATCTACAGTACATTGCACCACAGTCTGAGAGAATATTATGCTTCTCTACTTTATTAACATCAGGCTGTGGCATGAGATTTGATTTAGCCTATGATATATGAATATAAGTGCCATATGTCACTTCCGAGCACAAAATGTATGATCTATCGGTTGATTCTGCCATTGCTTTTTTTGTTCTACATGAGAATCTTATGCCACAGGTAGGATCTACTTCTCTGGCCTACATCCCAGAAAGAAGACATCTGGAGCAAAGTCACAGCTGACCTACAGCCAGTACGTTATGAGAGCAAGAAATGAACCTTAGTTATTGTAATTTACTACACTTTATAGGATATCTCCTTCCGTAGTATAACCTACTGAAAGTTGACATGAAAATGGCTTACAGAAGTTGTTTGCTGGTCTAATAAAAATACTAAAGTGTGAGATTGATTTTAGAGCCCAGCAGTAAGCAACAAAGGCTGGAAAAATGGCAACCTATGTTATGCATTTGGGGAGCATTGGATAAAACTATTTCTGCAACTACTTGAAAAAAAGATAATAAACTGAGCAAGTTGGTGCCTTCAGGCAAAATTGTTGTGAAATGAACTGGTACTAATATGTGCCGGTAAACACTGGTTGTACTTGGCAATACATAATGAAAAAAGACGATTCCAGAAAGAATTAGATGGTTTATAACTGGGGTATAAGGAGAATCCAGAAATTCTGGGATTTACAGGATGAAAGAGGCAACTGTTTCTCACATATAACTAGTAAAAGATAAAACAGAATTGTTTTAAATGAAAAAAAAATAACAGTTTAATAGAACTTTGAGATAGTTCTTTGCCTGTGGTAACATCTCTGAATGTTTTAAGATACTGTCTAGTAAACTACTTTGTTGATAAAACATCTCAAGAAAAAAAAATGACCAAAAGGTGTGGCTCTCCTACTTTCCTTTGCAAAGCTCACGGTATTGGTAAGATGCCTACAGAGAGAAGCATATCTGGAAGATAATTATGGATGTGGTTTTGCACATACTGCTGATTGGAAGCAAAGACATTAAACCAAAGTTCCAAGAGAGTCCTATTCCGAAAAGAGCTATTCACTTGGATGAAACAGAATGCAATTGCTTGAGATTTAAGACGCATTCTGAACCTCTAACTTTTCATGAGCAGGAACCGTGATAATAAAATTTCTCAGCACTCAAGATTGGCATTTTCTCTAATAGTTTCTTCATATGTGGCCAAAAATTATAATGGTAAATGAGGACTACTCTCAGAATAAACAAAGAACTGTGTGGAGCAATAAGCTGAGGAGAGCTTTCCCAAGAGAGAATTTCTTTCTTTTGATCTTTGTTTTTTAATGCTTATCTATTTATGTTGAGAGAGAGAAACAGAGAGTGTGGGGGGCGGGTAGGGAGAGAGAGAGCGAGAGTGAGAGAGCAGGGGACAGTCAGAGATAGAGGGAGAGAGAGAATACCAAGCAGGCTCCACGATGTCAGCACAGAGCCTGAGGCAGGGCTTGATCTCCTGAACCATGAGAACATAACCTGAATCAAAAATCAAGAGTCGAGGGGCGCCTGGGTGGTGCAGTCGGTTAAGCGTCCGACTTCAGCCAGGTCACGATCTCACGGTCCGTGAGTTCGAGCCCCGCGTCGGGCTCTGGGCTGATGGCTCAGAGCCTGGAGCCTGTTTCCGATTCTGTGTCTCCCTCTCTCTCTGCCCCTCCCCCGTTCATGCTCTGTCTCTCTCTGTCCCCAAAATAAATAAAAAACGTTGAAAAAAAAAAAAAATCAAGAGTCGGATGATTAACCAACTGAGCCACCCAGGTGCCCCCCAAGACAGAATTTCTTAACACTGGTAAAGGAACATTTCCCACCTCATGGCTCCTTGCAACATTTGTCCAAGTAGGTTTTTAGAATTGCTACAGATAAGAATATATACTATTGTGAGACCCTGTGTATTCAGCTTCTGTCATGCCTAGATGGGACTTTAGGGAGAAGTGAATGCATTTTAGCTGAGGGAGGAGAAAACCACTATTTGTGACCAAGAGGATAAATTATTTATGACCAAGATCATATAGTTGTGTCCAATCACTTGCTCTTCCCCCAGAACAGAATTATCTTTTTCCAACATACTTCTCCAAGCTTTGCTGTGGCCTTTTTGGCCAAGGAAATGTCAGTGGAAGAGACAAATGCCACTTCTGAGCAGGAGTTTTCACAGCTATCGCATGGGCCTACCAATGCCCTTTCCGTCTGCCATGAGACACATGAAAACAAAACTAAACAAACAAAACAAAAAAAAAACAAAAAAATAGAGCCCCATCTTACAGTAGCAGGTGAGTAAGAGCCAGCCACATACACTAAGAAACATCTCATCAGGCATTTCCATTCTACCAAGCGTAATATTGTAGAAATTATCCAAGAAATTTGTAAAATCTAACAAATTCTACCAATACTTAAATTGGAAATTTAATTTGTTTATTTTTTCCTGCATACCTATGATTTGCTTATCTAAGTCATATAATATTAAATCACTAGATTAAAGGACATAGTAAGACCTGTATTACTAGAAACACTGAATGATGCACAATTCAAAAAATCTTAAGCATGTTGGTTGATGATTACTAAGAAAACAGTTTTTTTTTTCCTTTCTCATTGTGGTCCAGGATGCATAGGAAGACAATCACTTTTTTCTCTATATAATTACTTAAAGTTAAAGCTGCTCTATGAATCTGAATTATTGAATAATTAAAACTATTTAAAGTTCTGAAAGAAGGTAATGCTGACTAGTTAATTGGTGTGTTCGCCTTCTATTTAAAGCTTTGCCAGGCTTTCTTTTTAAATACTCACATTAAAATTACTCTGAAGCTATCTAAACCTTGTTGTTGTTTTTAACAATTGAAGAAATACATTTTTAGAGTGTATGCAGGAAAAATAAAACCTGATAAATTTAATCTGGACAATTGCATATATAGAACTGCCTGCACAATTTGCCTTTTCTATATAGTTTTAGTTTGTAAGTTACATCATAGTTCTTAAGTATTTATAAGCCAACAAAAATGGTCTCTTTTTATATAAATATAATTTTAAAAATCTTGGATAAAGGCTGTAAGGATAGCTATTTCCAAAGCCTGCAATAAAACCACAATTGGAAATCTGTTAGCTTGTGTTAACATTCTATTTGCTCGTGGCTTCACAAGAGCACTCAAGTTTATTTATGGATGTGTCTCCATCTCTGCAGTTCAACTATCTACTTCTCATTCTTTTCTGTTGTGATTATCTCTTTTTCTGAAAGTTAATACTTTGTCAATATAGCACATTTTTAGAAACTAGGTTTAGAATATGATCAAACTAGAAGTTGAAACAACACTAGAGCTCTCTCACAGAGGCATTTTTTCCGGAGTTTATGCCAAGGGATTCTTATACATAGATTCTTCTAGAACTTCTGGTAGCTGAAACAGTACGATATCAAATATTTTTTATGTGTTGAATTCACACTTCTCTCAGGATGAAAAGCAGCTATTGAGGACACATTTGTTTAATTGTAAATTCTTATAATCATTTACTTATCTTATGCCATTTGTGTCAGATTCTTGTCATTCTATCCTTTCTGTTCTTGAAAGACCATGTTGTGATTATTCTTATTACAAAGTGGGTAGGGTGACCTACCTTTCTTTTTCCCAGTTCACTGCCAGATGATGAGCTAAAATTAAAATTAAAATTTCTTTTTCAGAAAATTCTATTTATTTTGGGGGATCACCAATAATTTAGAATTGAATGTAAACTTCAAGAAACTACTCTGAATATTCCTTCTAGAGCAGTGAGTAGTTATAAAGCAAATAAAACTAAAAAGAAATGCTTACCGAAACCATGTACCAAGTAGTATTATAGTAAAAGTTGCCTAACAGTTTATGTTTTAAATCCCATCTCAAAATGATTAACCTGAAACCTTCCAGTTCATCAAAAATGTTTAAAAATGTATATAAGATGGAGACTAAATGAAAAAGGCAGCATTGTTTTTGCCTCACAAAAAAGTAGGTTCAGCATATTCAAGGTAAAACATATGGCAGCAAAATTATTTTTTTTTCCAGCAATCACAGTGTCTTAACATCATAACCTTATTTTTAGTGAATGTGTCAAGGTTGGTAAATCTTGGAGTAGACATGTATTCTACGTTATCCCTATCTTACAAAAATATCCATGTAGTTTTCTTTTCAAATGAAGACAAAGTCAAATTATTCATGGGGAGGGAAAAACAAAACAATACAATAACAAACTTTAAAGAGTCTTGGGGTTATTGCCCTTCACAGAAAGAAGCCTTTCCTGAATGCTTGATTATACACCTGAGAAACAAAACTCATTATAAGCACTTATTCCAGTTTCAAAGATTCTGAGGGGCTGTTCAAAATAACTGTGAAAAAATTATTTTACCAGTTTTGAACATAAAATAGTGACATCACCCTGATTTACTGCTTCTAAACTTGATATTAAACTATACTTAATTAGTAAGATGTAAAATAACACCTGATCTACCATGTTTTATGTTTTCAGTTAGGAAGAGTTGCCATTACATCTTTAATCAAAATATTAGGAATCCATTTCTGATAGTAACGAAACATTTGTTCAACATTTGAGTTATATGATTTCATTTCAATTATGATATAATTGCAAAGTCATTCATAAGCTGCCTTTTATTACCATTTCTTTTCTTTTTTTGAGACAGGGAGAGAATGCATGCAAGTGCACATATGCATGCAGGGGAGGGACAGAGAGACAGGGAAGAGAGAACCTTAAGCAGGATCCAAGCCCAGCACGGAGCCCACAGGGGGCTCTATGTCAGGACCCTGAGATCATGATGTGAGGTGAGATTGGGAGTCAGATGCTCATCTGACTGAGCCACCCAGGTTCCCCTTGTCATTTATTTTCAGATAGATGAGAGATAGATAGATAGATAGATAGATAGATAGATAGATAGATGCGATGAGAGATATGATACTGGCATTTTTATACAGATTTTAAGTCCAAGTAAATCAAATGATTTTTTTTGTTACTTGCCCTATTTACATTTCAGTTATTAAAACATAAAGAAACTGCCAGTTTATGTCCAACTAACCTGTACAAATAAATCTAACATTACAGAAATGAAACCCCCAGGCCTCCTTAGACTTTTTTTTAATATGTACATTTATTTTAGAGAAAATAAACCAGTGAAATGCTAAGTAACAACCACCCCAAAAACAACAAACAGTAAAACCCTGTGCATCTTATTTGCGTAGAGGCCAAGGGATGAAATCAAACCCAGTGGTTAAAGACAGTCTTGGAGCTGTTGATCAGAATATGTTGCTTTCCTTGTGGAGGTGGAGTAAAGCATTGCAAAGTGGAGCCCACAGCCAAATAACTGAATAAAACATATGGTTCAGGAGCTCAATATATACTGAAGCTTTAACTTTAGTACATTGATTTTTAAGCTTCCTCTTCTAAACTTTGGTATAATCTGAGAATTCAAATTCAGAGTTACTTTTAATTTTTTTCTGGAGAAAGAGTGAGAATTGGTACTTTCACTTACATTTTTACCAGGCTGTTCAGATCCAGTTTTTCTGTCCTTCATGATACACATTAGTCCTTGAGGAGGGGGGAAGGTATCTAAAACATGCAGCATATCTGTCCTCATGTTATTTATACTAAAATGATGAGAACAATATCTACAATGTAGAATCAGAGACTATGCCTACTGCGTCAGTTTCCTTCTTTATCCTTTATTAGTATGAATTGAAGGGTAGTTTGAGAAGGCTTTAATGTTTGGTTGTGTTAACATAAACTTTGGCACTCAAACCCAAAATCTAGCAATTAGTGAAATATTGGTTCCTAGGGATATGATTAGCTGCTTTAAAAGTAACATAATAAAATAAAATAAAATAAAATAAAATAAAATAAAATAAAATAAAATAAATAAAATAAAATAAAATAAAATAAAATAAAATAAAATAAAATAAATCTTCAATGTTCAATAGGTTTGGCAAATGCTGCGTGCTAATTTCCCTTCCTGGGGAATCATGATATTAATATTTTAAAGGTTTTGAGAAGTCCGCTTGCAAAGAAATATGAGGAAATCCCAAACAAGCACAACCACAACAAATTTGTGCAGGGAGTACTTTGTTAAGACCTTGAGTAACTGCTATTCTCCATAGCAAGATTTGGGCATTGCTACTATAGAACATACAAAATAAGAACTAAATCTGCTGCCCAGGCTCCTTTTGAGAGAATCAATATTAGACATTGTCTGGACCATAATCATGTCTTCAGCAACATTTCCTTTATACATTATGAGCCTGACCTTTTGACATACAGAAAAATAGTGAACCCTCTCCAAAAACTACACCCCAGATTTTGGCCAATCATCTTATCAATGCATTCTTTGGTCAAAGTTGAAGTAGGGAGAGGAGGGGACTCTAGGTGACAGACTCAATCACTGCAAACTCTTTGTTGTTATTAAATAAGTAATAAACTGGAAAGCCTCCTTCCCCTTCTGTCTCTCCCTCTCCATCATTCCCTTCTTCCCCTCTCTTCCCATACATCTAAAAATCTATAAAAATTACACTATTGGCCAAATTCTATTGTGGTAAAATGCAAATGAGAGCCAAAACAAATTCCTCTTTGTATGAGATTTCATATTCTAATGAAGGAGATATTAATGAAATAACCACAGAGTTAAATGTAACTGGTAAGTTGAGTCTAAGTTTATAAGGGTAGACAAGAGGATCTGCCATTGTTGGACCTGGGACGGGAAGTGGCTAGGGACAGAGGGCAGCGGTTAAATATCAGAGATACTTTTCCCTGAGGAACGACTTTTAAACTGAGATCAGTTTAAAGTGGTTGCTTTTATAATCTTAGTAACCATTTGAGAATGAAAAACGAAAGCACAGATTAAACTTACTAGAAACAGCTTGTCTTTTATATATACCGAATGAGTTATTTTCAATCAGGTAATCAATAATTTATTAGTGGATCCAACCATGAGCTCAATACCAGGGGAGATACTGAAGGTGAGTAAGGTTTGGTCCCTATTTCAAGGAGTTTGCAAATTAACGGAGGTGCGAAAATGGAGGAGGTACATGAAATATACATTAGTGTTCATGGACACATTTGGGAATGCATATGAAAGAATTCGAAAATCCTTTAAAAAATGCATTACCTCCATATCAGTTTATAATTTCATATGTCTTCTTGTAAACTTTAGCTATATTGAAATTAAATGAATGGAATTCTTGAGGACAAGAATCACACACGAGCTTCAGAAATCCATACGATGCTTTACTAAATCTTGTGAGAAGACTGCTTGTCGCTTGCAGTTGTACGGGCTCTCACTTAAGTCTAACAACTGTTTACTGATGGGGTAGAATGAGCTAACCATACCTTTAACATATTTTCTGAGAAGGGGCACCCGGGTGGCTCAGTCAGTTAAGTGGCTGACTTGGGCCCAGGTCATGATCTCATGGTTCGTGGGTTCGAGCCCCACGTTGGGCTCTGTGCTGACAGCTTGGAGCCTGGAGCCTGCTTCAGATTCTGTGTCTCCCTCTCTCTCTGTTCCTGCCTCCCCATCTCTCTCTCTCAAAAATAAACATTAAAAAAAAAACTAAAAAGAACATATTTTCTGAGAAAAAGCATACCCTATGCACGGTTTTCTTAATGATGTATGTTGTTCTTCTTCCTCTCTGTGACACTTAACTGTTATTAAAACGTGAAATAGATTATTCCTAGCTATGGAAAATGTTTAGAAGCTCAGAACTGACATCTATTTTGCTGTTTTGAACTTTACTGAATCATGATTGTCTCTCCCTAGAGAATGACTGTTGTCCATAAGTCTTCCTTGGATAGCCTCTGGTATTTTGGACGAAAGAAATTTTCAAGACTCTAAATTATCCCTTCCCCACTCCGGCCCCCAAAATTACTACATTGAGAAGGACAATGTAATCAATCTCTCCCTGGTCTTCACTCTGCTTGATTTCATTTTTAACATTTTGTCTATATCTAATTTGTACTTCAGTCCTTAATATGTTTTTTTTTTTATTCCTTGCTGTTTAGAGAACGTATAGAAAAGACACTCAGTTTTGAAGCTGGCAAAATCGTGAAAATAGTTACATAAAAAGTTTGTTGAAACAGTCACAGATGAAATTGAATTTGATTAATCAGTGTCAATGTACATTTCTGTGGAGCAGCTATAATAGCAAGAGAGGGTCTTGACACAGTTAAATGATTTTCAAGGAGTGCCCTTAATGAACATGTGAATTCTATAACATCATTTCAGTCTTTATAATTATAATGAGATATTCTTCCTTAAAACAGCAAATGTATCAAAATCCAGTACAAGTTGTAGATACAGCACTGTATTTTTAGTTCACAATGATTGAGTTTATTTCTGTCATCAAATATTCACATGTTGATTTTCTTAACTTATAAATTAAATGATGTTAGGCAATTTTAGCTCTTCCTGAAGACATGAGTTTTATTTTATTTTAAATTTTATTTTTTTGCTTTTCAAGCTACATTGTTTTTCAGACTAGTCCTGCTAGTTTACATATTAATTTTCAGACAGAAAATGTTCCTGAAGTGTGTCTACTGCTCCTTTGAACAAGTCCCCAGATCTATCAGCAAAATTACTGACAGACTGTAAAATAAGTTTTGCTTGTTTTAGTTTTAAATAAAGGACTTTATACAGAGGGTTAACTAATGACTCCTTATGAAGGTATCTAAATGAGAGGATGATTAGTATGTTTAAGTATTATATTTGTATATCTGTAAAAAAATTATACAATCTATGTGAGCATTGTAATTCAAAAAGATAGTACTTCTGTGAGGTAATTCTTGACTAGTCATTGATTTTCCAGTTCTTTTGCTTCTATGCTACTCTAGAAAAACCTATCAAAAGAGCAGAAACAAGGCAAGTCATGAAAACTAAAAAAACAAGACAGAAAGAAAGTGCTGGGCCACCGTAGGCCATCAGGTCATTGATGGATCTGGTGAAATTTAGCTGCAGGAAACTGAAACCATTCTATCCATCTTGATGAAGAAGGTTTAAACATAGGAAATTAGGTTCTTAAACAACAGGTGGAGGACAGCAAGAGGCTTTCTAAACTAACCTCCCAGAAATCACTCCAGAGTTCCACGAACCCCCGTAGGAGAGAATACCGCTGCCACCGCAGGAGATGGGGCTTCAGGGGGCTTCTGCTGGAAACTTTCACTCAAAGAGCTTCCTGCTGTCTCCACGTGTGGAAACTCTCCCAACTCTGCCCATCTGCTTCAGTCTCACCTCTGCCTCATCTTCCTCAGTCCTCCACAAAGCTAATGCCTGGGCCACAGCTGAAGAAAATCCAATACTTCAGTATCTGTGTACATCATCAACAAAGAATCATCATACAAAAAATATATGTCCAAAGCCATAGATGTCCCCCACCTGCCTTCCAACTCTCGCGTGAGTACATCAAATTGGAGGAATAATTTACATATGGAACACAACTGTTGGGTTGTCTGAGGAATATAGTTTACCAAGTTCTCATATTTAGGAAGACACAATCAGAGGAGATTAGGGCAATTCAACATAATCACTACAACTCATTTTTTTCTTTCTTTTTTTATATCTGTGCATTCCATTCAGAATATTTTATCCTTTTACCATTGTCGTGTAAATTTAACTGTTTTCAACTGGACTTTTGAGGCCAAATATGTTAGAAAATCAGATGCTTGTGTTTAATTAACTGGGTAAAATTTGATACTCCTAGTGTTTACAAGCTACTTTTAATTCGTTCACTGGGGACTGGAAATTAGTGATCACATAACAGTGTTATTTTCCTTAGGAAAATGTGTAAGTCATCTGAATCTTTTCCCAGGTTACATAATAGCCATATTTCAAAATACTTTGTATTCAATTCACTTGGTTCATAAAATTTCTTTAAAAATTTTTTTTTTCAACGTTTTTTATTTATTTTTGGGACAGAGAGAGACAGAGCATGAACGGGGGAGGGGCAGAGAGAGAGGGAGACACAGAATTGGAAACAGGCTCCAGGCTCCGAGCTGTCAGCACAGAGCCCGACGCGGGGCTCGAACTCACGGACCGCGAGATCGTGACCTGGCTGAAGTCGGCCGCTTAACCGACTGCGCCACCCAGGCGCCCAAGGTTCATAAAATTTCTATTGGAGTCACAGTTTATGCATTGGAAACATTTTCATTTATCAAAGACCTACCTATTCTCTTGATCATTCCCACCTCTTCCCCTCCCCCCCTCCAAATCCATGCCAAAACAATCCAGGACAAATTCAGAAAATAAACATTAATTTAACTAAAATGATATGGTGCTTTCAGATATACACATGTGTAAATAGTTTGATCCTCCTACCACAAAGTTTGGAGTTTAATGGAAAGCTTAAAATGTAATAGCACTGTAATATAAAACATAAAATAGTGTCTATAAATTATAATTTCTTTCCTCCACTTTACTTTTTTCACCACATGCTTTGTGGTCTGTACCTCTTTTGCCTCATTTTTGTTTTAAGATCTATTCTTTCAACTTAAATATGTTGATATTTAATATGGCAGTCAGGGCAAATAAATAAAACCATAAATAACAACATAAAATTGCTTAAACTCAGAGCTGCAGACAATAAAGATGTCTGCAGATATAGCTTTGAATTCTCCCTTGCCAGTATTCAGACACAAAGCACAGATGATATGTCCCTTAAACCACTGTTACTTTTGTGGTTTTTTTCTTTGTGCTTCAATACCAGAGGCTTGGCCTTAATGACTCTTTAAACTCCTTTCTCCCAGCTTTCAGCTTCTGTATACATGATGGTACCTGTTTCTGTTTTTCTCTGCTTGTCTTGTCTCTGACTCTACCTCTCTCTTACAATTCATGCTGCAAATCCTTGTCAAAAAGAATCTTCATCAAATATCACTTTCTGACATCTTCATGCTTAATACTTTTTAGTAGTTTTTTGTTCTTCATTGGATCAAATCATGGACTTATAAAGGGATATATTAAAATTATTTATCTTGTAATCTCATTTTGCACATGAAGAAATAAGCCTCAGAGAGTGGGTAAGTTTTCCATTCTCTTCAACTTAAACATGTAGTGGCCTCCATATACCCATTCATTCAGCATTCATCAAACATTTATGTGGTACCCAGACCGATTCAGCCATGAAGCACACTTTAATCTTGGTCTCCCCAATGCCTAGCAGTGTACCTGACTCCTATAGTGGGTGCAGGTAATATTGATTGCATAGATACATGGGTGTATAGATGGATGAGTGACTTAGTGAATGTGAAATTTTCTGGGAATCCAAAAACTGCAACAATCTTCCATCATAACTCAGTATTCATGGCTCTACCCATGTGTCAAAACAGAAGACACTTAGGTTTGGGAACATGTCCAAGAAGGTGAACTAGATTACTGATCTCAAAGCTGCATCTGTACAGCAAACTGCCCTTACATATTTCAGATTGGTTTAAAGAATTTAATGGAACTTAGGGGTAACATTTCCCAAGCTAACTTCTGGGGCCACCACTGCCAATGACAAGTCCTGTGTTGCCTTACAAAGAGACGCATTTCCAGCATATATTATTTGTATTCATTCATACAATACATATTTATTTAGTGGATAAAAGATTTCTGATCTTGTGGAGATTACATTATAACACAATAAACAAAAATAATAAAATATTTAATACACTATGTTAGAGGTTGATATATGCTAATAGAAAAAGGAAGCATAGTGAAACAAGTTTTATTGGGTGTTCTGGGCAAGTGAGGGGGCTGATTATAGCATTAAACTATATGGTGAGAGCCAGTTTCATTGACGGAGTGAGAAGTGAGAGCAGAGGCTTGAAGGCAGCAGATAATGTTTCAGGCAGAGGAAATCATTGAGCAAAGCTTTGAGGTAGGACTTTGCTGGTGGTGTTTGAGAACAAAGAGGCAGTGTGGCTGTGCAGCAAGGGGACATAGTACTAGGAGACAAGATGATATTCTAGGCATAAAGTGGAAGCTCATGTTGAGTTTGAAAAATATGCTACTTTGAGTGAAATAAAGAGTTATTTCAGGGTTTTAAACAGAGCTCATTTCTGCTTCTGTGCCATTTATTATGCTACCTATTCATTCATATATTTATTCAGTCATTTTCCATAAATATGTATCATGGGTTGAAAGACTGAGAGACAGGGAAAAGTAAGGCAATCAATAAACTTGAATGAGAGGAAAAATATGATGAAAGAATTCAAGTGATACAAAGATATGAATTTAGGGTCAAACAGACATTGGAATTTATGATTTCTGAAATGGAAGGGTTCCAGAGATAACAAGAAATCTTTTCCTATTTTCTTTTGGTTCAAAGTTGAAATTGCACTGGAGTGCTAACTTTTGCATTATCCTAATTAATCTAAAGTAAGACTAATCTCATCCCCTCTTCTGTTTTCCTATAGTTAAACAGTTTGTACACTTGAATTAATTGAATTCAACTCAATACATTCACTGAGGCTGTGTGATATACTGGTGAAAAGCTCCAGTTTCCCATGTCAGTCTGCCTGGTTTTAAACATTGATTTTACGATTTATTCGCTATGTAACCTTAGTGGATTCCTCAACCACTCTGTGCCTGTTCCCTAACCAGTAAAATGTAGATAATTATAGCACCGTTCTCATAAGGTGTTTGTGAAAGTAAGACGAGTAAATACTTGCGGAGTACTTAAAATAGTGTATTTCCCTATGGACAACAATGATGCCAATGATACAGATGACCATAATACTCCCACCACGTGTATTACAGTGAATTGAGATTCCTTAAGGAATAGTCCCTATCTTCACAGCATTTTAACCTGTTACCTCGATATGTCTTATGTTTCATCTAACTTTCTACATGCATATTCTATTTTCTTAATCAGATGACATGTTCCAACAGGGTAGATACATCATAACTCATATATATGCTATTTATATATTGTGTATATTTATTTATCTTATCTATTTATACATTTGGATAGGAAAATATAGATTAGTTATACACTGGATTCTATTAACTTAATTGCTTTATTTCTTTGAAGGTTATTGTTATTTATTCTTTTTTTAAATTGTTATTTATTCTTGGGCTGATTCATGTTTTCACTTCTGAACATCACTGTGTGATCCTGAAAGAAATGCTCTGAATATCAAAAATAGAAACCAAACTGAAGTTTCAAACTTAAGTCTTGGGTTTCTTGAATACACTTGTTTCTTTTCCTTGTAAACTACTTGCCTTGTCAGGGTCCTTGCCCCTGGAATGAATCGTCAGATCTTCTGAAGTAGACATTTCATTGCTCATTGTCTTTAAATACTTAGTGGTGAAATTTGGGGGGATTTCCAGCAGCAGTGCTTCCTGACCTCAGCTCTTTGCTCTATAATTATTTCGTTTCTTTACAAGCATCTTCCCAGTAGAGTTAACAACTTCCTTTTTCCCCAACATCTATATGTTTTAGGGCTGTAGCAATACAGCTACATATAGATATGATATAAATATTGATATTTCTATGTTGACAAACACATTTCCCTTCTACTCTCTCTTTATCGGTGTCTTCAGATTTAGATCTGTCCATTTTGTTTTTTTTATTTTATTTATTTTTTTTATTTATTTATTTTTTAATTTATTTATTTTTTATTTTTTAATATATGAAATTTACTGTGAAATTGGTTTCCATACAACACCCAGTGCTCATCCCAAAAGGTGCCCTCCTCAATACCCATCACCCACCCTGCCCTCCCTCCCACCCCCCATCAACCCTCAGTTTGTTCTCAGTTTTTAACAGTCTCTTATGCTTTGGCTCTCTCCCACTCTAACCTCTTTTTTTTTTTTTCCCTTCCCCTCCCCCATGGGTTTCTGTTACGTTTCTCAGGATCCACATAAGAGTGAAACCATATGGTATCTGTCTTTCTCTGTATGGCTTATTTCACTTAGCATCACACTCTCCAGTTCCATCCACGCTGCTACAAAAGGCCATATTTCATTTTTTCTCATTGCCACGTAGTATTCCATTGTGTATATAAACCACAATTTCTTTATCCATTCATCAGTTGATGGACATTTAGGCTCTTTCCATAATTTGGCTATTGTTGAGAGTGCTGCTATAAACATTGGGGTACAAGTGCCCCTATGCATCAGTACTCCTGTATCCCTTGGATAAATTCCTAGCAGTGCTATTGCTGGGTCATAGGGTAGGTCTATTTTTAATTTTCTGAGGAACCTCCACACTGCTTTCCAGAGTGGCTGCACCAATTTGCATTCCCACCAACAGTGCAAGAGGGTTCCCGTTTCTCCACATCCTCTCCAGCATCTATAGTCTCCTGATTTCTTCATTTTGGCCACTCTGACTGGCGTGAGGTGGTATCTGAGTGTGGTTTTGATTTGTATTTCCCTGGTGAGGAGCGACGTTGAACATCTTTTCATGTGCCTGTTGGCCATCCGGATGTCTCCTTTAGAGAAGTGTCTATTCATGTTTTCTGCCCATTTCTTCACTGGGTTATTTGTTTTTCGGGTGTGGAGTTTGATGAGCTCTTTATAGATTTTGGATACTAGCCCTTTGTCCGATGTGTCATTTGCAAATATCTTTTCCCATTCCGTTGGTTGCCTTTTAGTTTTGTTGGTTGTTTCCTTTGCTGTGCAGAAGCTTTTTATCTTCATAAGGTCCCAGTAATTCACTTTTGCTTTTAATTCCCTTGCCTTTGGGGATGTGCCGAGTAAGAGATTGCTACGGCTGAGGTCAGAGAGGTCTTTTCCTGCTTTCTCCTCTAAGGTTTTGATGGTTTCCTGTCTCACATTCAGGTCCTTTATCCATTTTGAGTTTATTTTTGTGAATGGTGTGAGAAAGTGGTCTAGTTTCAACCTTCTGCATGTTGCTGTCCAGTTCTCCCAGCACCATTTGTTAAAGAGACTGTCTTTTTTCCATTGGATGTTCTTTCCTGCTTTGTCAAAAATGAGTTGGCCATACGTTTGTGGGTCTAGTTCTGGGGTTTCTATTCGATTCCATTGGTCTATGTGTCTGTTTTTATGCCAATACCATGCTGTCTTGATGATGACAGCTTTGTAGTAGAGGCTAAAGTCTGGGATTGTGATGCCTCCTGCTTTGGTCTTCTTCTTCAAAATTACTTTGGCTATTCGGGGCCTTTTGTGGTTCCCTATGAATTTTAGGATTGCTTGTTCTAGTTTCAAGAAGAATGCTGGTGCAATTTTGATTGGGATTGCATTGAATGTGTAGATAGCTTTGGGTAGTATTGACATTTTGACAATATTTATTCTTCCAATCCATGAGCAGGGAATGTCTTTCCATTTCTTTATATCTTCTTCAATTACCTGCATAAGCTTTCTATAGTTTTCAGCATACAGATCTTTTACATCTTTGGTTAGATTTATTCCTAGGTATTTTATGCTTCTTGGTGCAATTGTGAATGGGATCAGTTTCTTTATTTGTCTTTCTGTTGCTTCATTGTTAGTGTATAAGAATGCAACTGATTTCTGTACATTGATTTTGTATCCTGCAACTTTGCTGAATTCATGTATCAGTTCTAGCAGACTTTTGGTGGAGTCTATCGGATTTTCCATGTATAATATCATGTCATCTGCAAAAAGCGAAAGCTTGACTTCATCTTTGCCAATTTGGATGCCTTTGATTTCCTTTTGTTGTCTGATTGCTGATGCTAGAACTTCCAGCACTATATTAAACAACAGCGGTGAGAGTGGGCATCCCCGTCATGTTCCTGATCTCAGGGAAAAAGCTCTCAGTTTTTCCCCATTGAGGATGATGTTAGCTGTGGGCTTTTCATAAATGGCTTTTATGATCTTTAAGTATGTTCCTTCTATCCCGACTTTCTCAAGGGTTTTTATTAAGAAAGGGTGCTGGATTTTGTCAAAGGACTTTTCTACATCGATTGACAGGATCATATGGTTCTTCTCTTTTTTTTTGTTAATGTGATGTATCACGTTGATCGATTTGCGGATGTTGAACCAGCCCTGCATCCCAGGAATGAATCCCACTTGATCATGGTGAATAATTCTTTTTATATGCTGTTGAATTCAATTTGCTCGTATCTTATTGAGAATTTTTGTATCCATATTCATCAGGGATATTGGCCTGTAGTTCTCTTTTTTTACTGGGTCTCTGTCTGGTTCAGGAATCAAAGTAATACTGGCTTCATAGAATGAGTCTGGAAGTTTTCCTTCCCTTTCTATTTATTGGAATAGCTTGAGAAGGATAGGTATTATCTCTGCTTTAAACGTCTGGTAGAACTCCCCTGGGAAGCCATCTGGTCCTGGACTCTTATTTGTTGGGAGATTTTTGATAACCGATTCAATTTCTTCGCTGGTTATGGGTCTCTTCAAGCTTTCTATTTCCTCCTGATTGAGTTTTGGAAGAGTGTGGGTGTTTAGGAATTTGTCCATTTCTTCAAGGTTGTCCAATTTGTTGGCATATAATTTTTCATAGTATTCCCTGATAATTGTTTGTATCTCGGAGGCATTGGTTGTAATAATTCCATTTTCATTCATGATTTTATCTATTTGGGTCATCTCCCTTTTCTTTTTGAGAAGCCTGGCTAGAGGTTTGTCAATTTTGTTTATTTTTTCAAAAAACCAACTCTTGGTTTCGTTGATCTGCTCTACAGTTTTTTTAGATTCTATATTGTTTATTTCTGCTCTGCTCTTTATTATTTCTCTTCTTCTGCTGGGTTTAGGCTGCCTTTGCTGTTCTGCTTCTATTTCCTTTAGGTGTGCTGTTAGATTTTGTATTTGGGATTTTTCTTGTTTCTTGAGATAGGCCTGGATTGCAATGTATTTTCCTCTCAGGACTGCCTTCGCTGCGTCCCAAAGCGTTTGGATTGTTGTATTTTCATTTTCATTTGTTTCCATATATTTTTTAATTTCTTCTCTAATTGCCTGGTTGACCCACTCATTCGTTAGTAGGGTGTTCTTTAACCTCCATGCTTTTGGAGGTTTTCCAGACTTTTTCCTGTGGTTTATTTCAAGCTTCATAGCATTGTGGTCTGAAAGTATGCATGGTATAATTTCAATTCTTGTAAACTTATGAAGGGCTGTTTTGTGACCCAGTATATGATCTATCTTGGAGAATGTTCCATGTGCACTCGAGAAGAAAGTATATTCTGTTGCTTTGGGATGCAGAGTTCTAAATATATCTGTCAAGTCCATCTGATCCAATGTATCATTCAGGGCCCTTGTTTCTTTATTGACTGTGTGTCTAGATGATCTATCCATTTCTGTAAGTGGGGTGTTAAAGTCCCCTGCAATGACCACATTCTTATCAATAAGGTTGCTTATGTTTATGAGTAACTGTTTTATATATCTGGGGGCTCCGGTATTTGGCGCATAGACATTTATAATTGTTAGCTCTTCCTGATGGATAGACCCTGTAATTATTATATAATGCCCTTCTTCATCTCTTGTTACAGCCTTTAATTTAAAGTCTAGTTTGTCTGATATAAGTATGGCTACTCCAGCTTTCTTTTGGCTTCCAGTAGCATGATAAATAGTTCTCCATCCCCTCACTCTGAATCTAAAGGTGTCCTCAGATCTCAAATGAGTCTCTTGTAGACAGCAAATAGATGGGTCTTGTTTTTTTATCCATTCTGATACCCTATGTCTTTTGGTTGGCGCATTTAATCCATTTACATTCAGTGTTATTATAGAAAGATACGGGTTTAGAGTCATTGTGATGTCTGTATGTTTTATGCTTGTAGTGATGTCTCTGGTACTTTGTCTCACAGGATCCCCCTTAGGATCTCTTGTAGGGCTGGTTTCGTGGTGACAAATTCCTTCAGTTTTTGTTTGTTTGGGAAGACCTTTATCTCTCCTTCTATTCTAAATGACAGACTTGCTGGATAAAGGATTCTCGGCTGCATATTTTTTCTGTTTAGCACACTGAAGATATCGTGCCAAGCCTTTCTGGCCTGCCAAGTTTCAAAGGAGAGATCAGTCACGAGTCTTATAGGTCTCCCTTTATATGTGAGGGCACGTTTATCCCTTGCTGCTTTCAGAATTTTCTCTTTATCCTTGTATTTTGCCAGTTTCACTATGATATGTCGTGCAGAAGATCGATTCAAGTTACGTCTGAAGGGAGTTCTCTGTGCCTCTTGGATTTCAATGCCTTTTTCCTTCCCCAGTTCAGGGAAGTTCTCAGCTATAATTTCTTCAAGTACCCCTTCAGCACCTTTCCCTCTCTCTTCCTCCTCTGGGATACCAATTATGCGTATATTATTTCTTTTTAGTGTATCACTTAGTTCTCTAATTTTCCCCTCATACTCCTGGATTTTTTTTCTCTCTCTTTCTTTCAGCTTCCTCTTTCTCCATAACTTTATCTTCTAGTTCACCTATTCTCTCCTCTGCCTCTTCAATCCGAGCCGTCGTGGTTTCCATTTTGTTTTGCATTTCGTTTAAAGCGTTTTTCAGCTCCTCGTGACTGTTCCTTAGTCCCTTGATCTCTGTAGCAAGAGATTCTCCGCTGTCCTGTATACTGTTTTCAAGCCCAGCGATTAATTTTATGACTATTATTCTAAATTCACTTTCTGTTATATTATTTAAATCCTTTTTGATCAGTTCATTAGCTGTTGTTATTTCCTGGAGATTCTTCTGAGGGGAATTCTTCCGTTTGGTCATTTTGGATAGTCCCTGGAGCGGTGAGGACCTGCAGGGCACTTCCCCCGTGCTGTGGTGTATAACTGGAGTTGGTGGGCAGGGCCGCAGTCCGACCTGATGCCTGCCCCCAGCCCACCGCTGGGGCCACAGTCAGACTGGTGTGTGCCTTCTCTTCCCCTCTCCTAGGGGCGGGATTCACTGTGGGGTGGCGTGGCCCATCTGGTCTACTTGCACAGTGCCAGGCTTGTGGTGCTGGGGAGCTGGCGTATTAGCTGGGGTGGGTAGGCAAGGCGCACGGGGGCGGGAGGGGCAGTCTTAGCTCGCTTCTCCTTAGGTGATCCACTTCAGGAGGGGCCCTGTGGCAGCTGGAGGGAGTCAGATCCACTGCCGGAGGTTTGGCTCCGCAGAAGCACAGAGTTGGGTGTTTGCGCGGAGCGAGCAAGTTCCCTGGCAGGAACTGGTTCTCTTTGGGATTTTGGCTGGGGGATGGGCGGGGGAGATGGCTTGGCGAGCGCCTTTGTTCCCCGCCAAGCTGAGCTCTGCCGTCCGGGGGCTCAGCAGCTCTCCCTCCCTTTGTTCTCCAGCCTTCCCGCTTTCTGATCAGAGCTGTTAACTTATGACTTCCCAGACGCTAAGTCGCGCTTGCTGTCGGAACACAGTCCGTCCGGCCCCTCCGCTTTTGCCAGCCCGACTCGGGGGCTCTGCTTTGCCGGCGAGCCGCCCCTCTGCCCCGGCTCCCTCCCGCCAGTCCGTGGAGCGCGCACCGCCTCGCCGCCCTTCCTACCCTCTTCCGTGGGCCTCTCGTCTGCGCTTGGCTCCGGAGACTCCGTTCTGCTAATCCTCTGGCGGTTTTCTGGGTTCTTTAGGCAGGTGTAGGTGGAATCTAAGTGATCAGCAGGACGCGCGGTGAGCCCAGCGTCCTCCTATGCCGCCATCTTCCGGAACCCTCCTAGATCTGTCCATTTTGGATCACAGGCAATGACATAGTAACTATCATAATTTTGCCACAGTTTGGTCCCTATGGGTAGTAACACTTAATAACTCTTCTGCTCAATTATAATATGGAAGTGTTACAAACACAGATAGGCAAAAGGAATAATATTATGCCTACCACAGTGGCAGTATGGCAACTGACATTGATGACTTCACCAAATGGCAGACTGGCAATTTTAAGAGTCTCTTAATAGCCTTAAAACTCTTAGTTATTTGCCATCTGAGTCATTTTTAGATTTTATTAGTAAGACACAGGATTTAAATGTCTCTGCAAATTCATCAAAAGATCAACAACAATTATGTGTTAAAATAGCACATTTCTTAAAGGAAATTCAGGCTCAATTTAAACTATATTCTCTAAATGTCTCTGAATAATAGAAACAAATAAAGGTACATTTAATAATGCATGTATCATTTTAAACATTTGCTTAAAATAGGGATGTTGATGTTACATCCTACATCTTATGAAAAAGACTCTACTATGTTGTTTGGATAGAGCATTAATCTTGCCAAATGTCCCAAGCACTGAGGAGAGTGCCTTGCACAAAGTACTCCCTAAACATTTTGAAAAACTGTATGAATTCTATCATTTAATATGCACTCCTTCCCTGTTTCATTATCAATTTACATATGATTCTTGTTCTTATCTCATAAATATTACGACCCCAGAATTGACTTAGTGCTTATAAACTATGTGCTATGGAACACATTTTTCTTATTTTATGAAATAATATCGTAATTATGTTCTTGCATTGATTTTCCATTTTATTTAACACATATTTATTGAGCATCTACCATGGAGTCTTTGCCTTCTAGAAGCCTATGAGGTTATGATGCATTCAGGCAATAACAACACAGGCTGAATGTGTTAAGATAGGTTCATTATGCAGTGCAATGGCAGTGTAAGGGGCAACCAAATAATAAAATTCAGGAGGAGAGGATAAAAAGACTTGTAGAGGGAAATAACAAAAAACCTAAGATGGGGAAGATAAGTAGGGGTAAAACAGAAGAGAGACTGAAAGCAGGTCTTTTTGTTTATTTGTTTAATTCTCTTGTACCCCTGCCCAGTCTACTTCCTCTTGCATTCCTGGTTGTGACAGGGGGAAAGAGAACTGAGAATAATGCCAGCAGAGAGAAATAGCATGCACAAAGACCTCCAGGCCAAGACCTCATGCCCCGGCAGAAACATTCAATATGGCTGAAGAACGGCATTTGACATGGAGTGTGTTGAAGCTGGCAAGATAAGCAGAAACCATATCATAAATTGTTCAGCAAACCATGTCATGTACTATATACATTACAGAAAATACATTTGGAATATTTGGGGGAAAATTCTTCCTAATTTTGAGTGTACGAAAAATGTTAACTTGTTCAAGAGAAGCTGAATGTCCTATAACTTTCATCTACATACCATTTCATTTTTTCTCTGGGGAGGAACAGCAGTGTTGCTTCTCTTACTACTTATGATAGGTAGTTGCCCTTGGAACTGTGTCTCTCGTATTTTTTTAATGTTTATTTATTTTGAGAGAGACAGAGAGAGGACATGTGCATGCACATGTGTGAGTGGGAGAGGAGCAGAGAGAGAGGGACAGAGAATCCCAAGCAGGCTCTGTACTGACAGTGCAAGTCCCATCAATGTGGGACTCGAACCCATGAACCATGAGATCATGACCCGAGCCAAAATCAAGAGCTGGACCCTTAACCAACTGAACCACCCAGGTGCCCCAGGTGAATTTAAAAAATGTCACTATTGGCATTTGTTTAGCTTTCTGCATATAAAAATTGTCACTGGCTTTATCTGTGTGCAGATGATAGTTTCAAATGTTGCCCTTCTTTTACCTGCTCCTAGGAAACATTCATAAACTGCACTTTTCTTTCCCTACTATTCCTGTTTTCCCATACAGATGGTAAACAGTGATGAGATTACTTAATTTTCTCATTATCATGACAAAGTCAGAAACCAGAACTTCCTGCACAGAGACAGTTTTGCCTAGAAGAATGTTTTCTCTGTAATTTATTGTAGCCATTCCCAGATAATTTGAAGCTGTTTACTACATGAATGGAAAAACACAGACAAATGCAGATTGTTATTTTGGGATAATTTCCCTTCATTCTGATCTGACTAGCAAGAATTCCAATCCAGAAGCATCTACCAGTCCTGGACCAATTACCCTTTGAATTCTATTTAGACACCCCAGTTATTAACCTAAGGCTGAGTGTTTCCTTCTATTAATGGAAGACAGTAACATTCTAGTGCTCATAAGAATCTATTTCTCTGTATTTACCTGTCCCGTAAGAGTTTCCTGCCTTTTATTTCAACATTTCCAATAATATGGAAGTAATTTTTTGTTCCTTATTTGTATTTGTTATTAGAGTTGTTATCTTTATCTTTTGCTTGTGTGTTGTTACTGGAATTTTCCATCGTTCTTACTATTTATACTTATTGTATGAATTTGTATTATGGTCTTTATACTTTTTAAGTTGCAGCATTTCCCAACTTGAAAATTTTATTACATTTCACACATATTTTAAAAGTTTTATTTAGTGTTGTAGAGATTGCATGGCCACAACACTAATTCTCCATTTCTCTCATACTGACAAAATTTTCATCTAGGCACAAAGACAACAAAGAAAAAGGATACATTTCCAATACCCTCTTGCAGTTATGAGTGGTCCTGTGTCTAAACCCTGGTCAACTGAATGTAACTTGGATATCATGTGCAGTTTACAGGGACTTCTTCAAGAGACATGGTCACATGCCCACTGCCCATTATTTCCCATTATGACATAATAACATAATTTCCCATTTCCCATGTTTCCCATTCAACATCCTATTGTTGAAATGCAGATGACTCCTTAGACATTAAAATTAAGGGATGGAGGAGTGATAGATTTGATGGAACAGACTCACCATATAAGCCATAAACTTCATTACCTCCAGAATAAGCTTCTAATATGTTTAATCCACTATTAACTTTTTCCTCTGACATTCAAACCTGAACACCGTTTTAATAATACATGCAGTTAAACATATTTTTTCTTTATGAGTTTTTGTTCCTTTGCATTCATCTTAAGACCTTCCACCTTAGTGTCAGTACAACTCTTAAATTACGAAATTATTGCACAGTTGGAAGACAAAGATTTAGCGAATGAGAGAAAGGAATCAAAATGGTAAGAGAAAAGACCATACATTGCTACAGAAGGGATGAGAGGAAAATGTTGCAAGAATAAGGAAGTAGTTGTCAGTATAAAATGCTTCAGAACAAATGAGCCTGAGAAATGTACACTGAATTTGGTATTATGAGGTATTTTGTGATCTTCAAGTATGCAGTTCTACGCTGTGTTCTGGGCTGTTCCATGTTAGCACTGATACCCTGTCTATTCAGTTTGCATAGCATATAATAATATAGTATATACTAAATATATATTACTAGTATGTAATAAATTTTGCATTTTTATTCACAATGCTTTATATTTACATTATATATAAATTTATTGGAAGTTTTTTAATGCATAAAGTTTTCACAGAAATTGCTGCATCCTTTTTTCCCATTGCCATGGTTTTCTCTGAGTGGAGTACACAGCCTAATATTGTTGATGTTAGGTTTAGCCATGTGGCTTGCCTTGGCCAATGGAGTAGGTTTGAAAGCCTAAGACGTGTCATGTCATTTCTATTGCTTTTTGCCATCAGAAATAAAAAGAACATGACTTGAGCAGTGAATCTAATGCACAACCTAAAGCAGAGCCACCCCAGACAATCCACAGATACAGGAGAAATTTAAATGTTATCATAGTAACATTTAGAAGCTTAGAGGTTGTTTGTTACATACCATTATCACTGCAATAAAGTAGTAAACATTTGGTAAATATTTATGGAAGTATAGTGATAGTAATAATTTGTGCACAATAAAAATCCTTTTAAAAGAAATCATATAAATGATTATACTTCTGCATTACTGTAATGTTTACCTTAACTTTTGGGGGAAAAAACTATGTAATTATGGGTATTAGTTTAGTAGTACTATTGTAACAAAATTACTACAAGTTTAGTAAAATTAAAACAACCAAAATTTATTATCTTGCAGTTCCGTAGGTCAGAAGTCTGACACATCACACTGGGCTATAATCGAGATGTTAGAAGGCCTATATTCTTCTTGGAGGCTCTAGGAAAGAAGCAGCCTCGTCTTCTGCAGCACCTAGAGGATGTCCGCACTCCTTTCCTCAGGGACTCCTTCATTTATCTTCAAAGCCAAAAGTGTCAGGTCAAGTCCTTCACACACTGAACCTCTCTGACCTACTCTTCTGCCTCTCCTTCCACTTTTCAGGACCTGGTTATTACACGGGACCACCTAGATAATCCAGGGTACTTTTTTTTTTTTTTGAATTCTATTTTTTAATTTTTTTTCAATATATGAAGTTTATTGTCAAATTGGTTTCCATACAACACCCAGTGCTCATCCCAAAAGGTGCCCTCCTCAATACCCATCACCCACCCTCCCCTCCCTCCCACCCTCCATCAACCCTCAGTTTGTTCTCAGTTTTTAAGAGTCTCTTATGCTTTGGCTCTCTCCCACTCTAACCTCTTTTTTCTTCCCTTCCCCTCCCCCATGGGTTTCTGTTAAGTTTCTCAGGATCCACATAAGAGTGAAACCATATGGTATCTGTCTTTCTCTGTATGGATTATTTCACTTAGCATAACACTCTCCAGTTCCATCCATGTTGCTACAAAGGGCCATATTTCATTCTTTCTCACAGGGTACTCTTATTTTAAGGTCGGGTGGCCCCATCTTCAACCTTAGTTATCTTTTTCCTATGCAGTGGGGTGAATGGTGGTGCCAAATATATGTCTATTGGGAACCCATGAATGTGACTTTATTTGGGAAAAGGGTAAACTTTGCAGAGGTAATTAAGGATCTCGACATGAGATCATTCTGGATTAGAATAGGCCCTAAATTCATGACAAGTATTTTTATAGGGAAGAAAAGGGGAGAAGACACAGAGGAAAAGTCCATGTGAAGACTGAGGTAGAGACTGAGTTCTATAAGCCCAAGGCAAAGAATGCACGAAGCCACCAGACACTGGAAGAGGCAAGGAAGAATTTCCCCCTAGAACCTTCAGAGGGAGTATTATCCTATCAACACCTTGATTTTGCACTTCCGGACTTTAGAGCTGTAAGTTTCTGTTGTTTAAGTAACAAGTTGGTGATAATTTGTTATGTGATAGCCCTAGAAAACTAATACATCATATCCTGTAGCATAGTCACAGGTTCTAGGCATTAGGACATGGCATTTAGAGAGCCATTATTTTGTCTACTATATTATATAACTATACTAAGTATCTGTAACTATACAAAGTAATGTCATCATACAAAATTATTTTAATTTTAGAGGCCCAGAATGTGTGTGTGTACATATATATCTCGGCTCAATGTCAAGATTCATTGCTTCAACCCAGACAAAACAATAAAATAATACCACCTTATTTTATTAACACTAATGACTTTATTAATTTAATGATTTAATTATGGATTTTATTAACATGAATGATAAATTATATTATAAAAATATTCTAATATTATCTTTCATTATCTGTTGCTCTGTAACAAACTTCTCCATGACTTAATGGCTTAAAAGAATAATTATTTTACTTTCTCATTATTCTGTGGGTCAGGAATTTGGGCAGCGTGTGGTTGGGATCATTCAGATGGTTGCATTCAGCTGGTGTCTTGCCTTGTCTGGAAGATCCAAGAAGACTTCCCTCACATGTTTGCCACTTTGATATTTATCCACATGGCCAAACTCTCTCTCTCTGTCTCTGTTGTCCTCTTCCTAAGTGGCTAGCTTTGGTTTCCTCATAGTATGGTGGTCTTAAAATTGGCAAACTTCACTCATGGCTTCAAGAATGGTGAAAGTGTTATGGCACACCATCACTCTCCCATGTTCCATTATTCAGTGCCAGCCCCAGGGCCAGCCCAGTGTCAAAAGGAGGAGGAGCTGGCACAATGTTTTATCAGAGGAATAGGCAAGGAGTCATGCCTTATTTAACCTACCACACATAGGGCCCCCCTCACAGGTAATGACTTATTTGGTTGCACTGGGCTTCATCTCTGAAGGAACTACACTTGGTTTAATGAATCACTGTGTTTACATTTCTGATAAATTTTGAACAATGAGTCCCACATTTTCATTTTGCACAGGGTACCACAAATTAGGTAGCCAGTTCTCACTATACACATTAATCAGAGGGATAAAAAAAGTATTAAACTATTCTTCTGGTGAGAAAACAGATCCATGGATGTGAAATAATTTGTGTGAATTTCCATATACAGCAAGGGGTAGAGTTGGATTTCTAATTTCAGATCCTGTATTCCTTCTGCTACTCTATTTTACTTGATCTCTTATTATAGGAATCTGCTCTTTTTTAAGTATAGAATAAAAATTTCAAATTTTATAATGTGTCTATTATTTGCCAACCTAGGAGCTTGAAAATCTTGTATGTATAAATAATAACATGATTCTTTATCACTATTATGTTACAAGGAGAAAAACCCTCTTTCTTCAGAAGCCGTAGCAGTCCCCACAAAAGACCCAGGTTGGCTCACTTTGGTCACATGCCCATCCCTGGTTCAAAATGTGACCTAGGGAGTAGCACATTCTAACTGATCAGGTTTGACTCTCTTGCCAAAGCCCCAAGCTGGAGGTTGTGCTAAGTACCACGCAAATCTTATAAACTAAGATGGAAGGACAACTGGATCGCTAAAAACATGGTTGACAGGCAGTCACAATATTTATACTAAGTAGTTAAGATGGAATATTAAACCTTAGTTATCATGTCAAAACCTATAGTCATTTTAAAACCACAATGTAGATTTCTGGGGCTAACTCTGTCATTACTACCATCTTATAGTTCAGTTTATTTTCAGTGATACTATGTGGAATGATTTGCCTGTGTTAGAAAAACTCCTATATGTATATTCATGGCTTAAATGTGGTACCTCATAGGATATTTAAAGAAGCAAGTATTGTTAGTAAGTGGGCTATCCTAATTCCTTGAGTTTTTATGTGATTCGAGGTGTATTTGTAGATTATATACTTTATGATATTTCTGTGTGGACAGAGTCTGAGATCATGGTCACAAGGAAAATGTTATTGCAATGTGACTGTAGAAAAATTAACTGCCATCTTTCCCACCTTACTTTACATTTGTCTCTATACTAGGTAATTGTTTGCATTAAGCCATTACAATGATGTTATTCTCAATCACATATGAAAGCTAGAAGTCTTCTTTTCATCATAAAATATTTTGGCTCAAATCAGTCCTGTGGGTTTTTCTTTCTTCAGTGTAATCTTATTTCTTGTAATTTTTTGTGAAATATATATAGTCATTTCCTGGATAGAAATTGACAGATACATACTGTGGACATTCTAAGTGAAGTTTTACTTTTCAGACATGATCCATTTGTACTAGAAACAAGTAACAAAATATGTTGATAAAATATTGAGCACAAAGTTACTTAAAACTGATATTAAAGCATAACCAGAAAACACATTTTTAGACATATCACAGCTGGAACTTGTTTTGAGTTGGTCATGGTGAACTCCTGAGTATTATGCTTTTTATTCTTTTTTTTTTTTAATCAGAAAGATAAGTCTTTGCTATCCTTTCAAAATAGTTCAACAACAGAGTAAAACAACTATCTTGCAGATTAAATGATCTTTTAAACCTCTTTATCTTCTTACAATGATGGAGTTTACCACTGTGAATCTAGTATGCATTCCTCCTACAACCCTTCTTGGTTTTATTTGGGTGGAAAAATGCAATGATCATAACAAAAACAGACAAAGGAAGAAAAATTAACCAAGTCATCTTTTCAAATAGGTTGGACAATATGGAGCTGAACTTTCTGGAAAAGCTTTTTAAAAGGGATTTTCTCATCTGGGAATGGCATCCTTAGTGCTTCTTGCAAGTTGTACCCAATGGTAGGAGTTCCAGTAACCATCTTGTGTCCTTGAAGTTGGAAACTATGGTAACTGGAGAGATAGAAGGTCTTCAAGTCTTTAAAGTGTTTGTGGAACTGCCATAGCAGCCCTGGACTGGCCACGTCTGTAACTCTTTTACGTGTGATACACAACTGATATTTAAGGAACTGAAAGCTTTACCAATTTACTGCTTTATTACTTTTTGACTGCAATTCCCAGGTTATAAATTTGTTCTCTTTGTGGATCTGAAATTCTGTTTTGTTTTTACATACTTTTTTTCCTTTTTTCAATATTCAAATCATCTCTCCACACTAACATCAATAAAACTAATTAATTACTGTGTTTAGGTTCTATTCAGATTTACATATTTTTTTTTCCTTAGAACACAGTTTGTGTAAATGTATTAAAAAATGTAAATTGCTTATCCAAATGGATTTGATGCCACAAGTTAATTGATGCTTCCAGTAATATATATTTAGGAACACACAAATGCTTCACAAATACTTGTGGATTGACTATAACAATTTTTTTTAAATCTATGGATTTAGGACTCCTAGAAATTCTAAGCTATAGTTGCTATTTATAAAGAAAAGTGTGATAGCCTTAAATCTATATATACAGATGGAAGGATAATGATCAGCCACTGACAGAGTCCTACTCCCTGAAGCATATGCAGAGTCTCAGTTGTGCTTTACGCACAGCTCTTCAAAAGATTTTTGATCCTTAGATAAAGAATTTGCTAATACTTTAAAGTTTTAAACTTAAGATCTATAAAGATTTTTCTGTTTCTGAGTCTCATATGTGATGGTTTTACTTAAGCAAAAAAAAAAAAAAAAAAACACCCAAAAAACAAAACAAAAAACACCTTACAATATCTAGATAAACACTCACCCCAGGCATTTTTGGGACACTAATATTTCAGTGAAAAAAATGTAGGAGATGTCCAAAAAAATCTAGCTAAAGATATAGTGTAATGAAAAAAAAATGACCTGAAAATTGGGTACTTTATGAGTTCACAATTAGGGATATTTAATTATTTTCCTATCTTTAAAACTTCCATTATTGCCCCCTCACAGTCTTGCCTTAGGGTGTAAATGTAATACCATGTTTCATTATAAAAGCTCTTTTCAATATCTCTTAATCACAATGAATTTAATTGTTTTTCTTTCTGTCTCATTGCACGTTAGTTTTGACTTTTCTTCTGGAGCCTATAGCATTTTAACCTACATCATTATCTGTAGTTTTTCTTTTCTTTCTTATTGGATTTCAAGTTTTCAGAACCTGTCTATATTTTATTCTTCCTTGTAATGTCCACCATCCATTTTCTTTCAACTCTAGCTGTTCAATTAATCTGCTTGAACACATCCATAAATGACCAAAAGAAACCCCTTACCATAACTGCATCTAGAGAGGAAAGTGCTATTACAGCAGGTGTGGGTTGAGGGGGATCTTAAAGTCCACACACTCTAGCACTCAGATAGTGTTTGTATCTCAGGGGATTTCTCAAGACATCAAACAGCTGGGATTGCTCTTTGTGGTGTCACTGACATTGCCTGAGGGATATGAAAGGTGAAAAATCATTTTTTGTTTGTTACATCATTCTTCACTAGGCCTACAAAGATATTTCTTTAATATAAATATTCCATCCCCCAATTCTGATGCAAATATTAGGGAGTGAAGCCCTGGAATCTGAATTTTTCAAAAACAATTAGGCATTACTGACATAGATGACCCAGGCACTCTCTTTTGGGAAACAGTGTTCTAATTTTTTTCTTCCTTATATGGTTGATTGTTAGCTTCTGAACATATCCCAAATTGCCTTTGTGTCACTTACAGAAAAAAGAAAAAAAATGAAAAAATGAATTTGGTAAAACTCCAATTGTAATGGCAGTACAATTATTTGAAAAGAACTCAAACAAAAATTATATATATATATATATATATATATATGTATATTTTATCAACCCAGCTACAAATGAATTCCATTTGTGAGCAAAGTCACATACCTTATTACTAATACTTTCATAATTCACAACTTTTTTGATGAGGAAACCAGGATAGACTGAATTCTGGATATATGGTTGAAACAATAACGACCAACCACTGGCATTGATGATTTCAACTCAAAATTACAATAAATTCAATATTAATGTAGTTTTCTTTACAGAGAATTAAAAAAAAAAACCCTAAATTGTTTTTAGAATGATACTTCATTTCATGAAATCTAAATCTACCACAGGGATATGGAAAAATGGAATTCACATTTTTGCTTCCTATTTAATATATTTAATGATTTTAATATTTAAAAATATAAAGTTTAAAGCCAATAGCAGTATTTGCTCAGGGGAAATCTCTATTTTGTTTTTAAAGTACAGGTTGTATAGGGTTACATTTTGCATTAAAATATTATTTCTTTTCTGACATTTAATTCCTTTCAGTAAAATTAGAATTCATTTGGTATCTTTTGTTGGTTGTATTAAGATATTAAATGTATTTTTCTATTTATATTTTATACAAAGTGATGTAACAGAAATTTAGACCATTTTCCTTGTGGAAATAGTCTATTTTAAAATTTATTCTTATTTGATAGTGATATATTCACTTGTATAATTGTAGAAATATTTTATAGAATTTTTTATGTCATATATTCATTTAAAAAATGGTTTTGTAAAGTATTATGGGATACATTGATTGCTAAGCTGTTAATCCATTGCCTACATCATTTAAGTAGATATTGTGCTTGCAAATAACAAATTTCTGTTCAATAAAGATTTTTTAAATTCTTGAATTATTTTCTATATAGGTTTTCCCACTGGTACCTTTTAGTTCTCATATTCCTGAGGTGGAAAAAAAATGTAAAAAGTATGTATGGTAGAATTAATTTTATTTTCCATGAAAATTTGAATTTGCAGTTAATGATCAGTGGAGCTAAAATTTATTGGCTGCCTAATATACCAGATTCTGGGCTAAGTGCTTTACATATATTATTGTCTTTACACTTTCAAATACCTCATAAAAATAGGTACTATTATTAAGTGCATGTTACTGATGAAGATAATGGAGTCGACTCCTGTAATTTCCTGCAGGACACAGAGCTAGCAAGTACTAGAGTTAGGATTTAAACTGGACTCCATGGACTTCACTGTATCTGCAATAATGATGGGTATTTGTATAAAATCCATTTATATTATGAAAAGAGAAAATGTCTGCTTTCTAGTTTTATATTTTGGAGGTAAGCGGTCATATTTTGTGTGTTATATCACCTATTCTAGTATTAAAAAATGACTCAGAAGGGGCACCTGGGTAGCTCAGTTGATTAAACATTCAACTTCAGCTCAGGTTATGACCTCACAGTGTGAACTGGAGCCTCACATCAACTCTCCCTCTCCACTGTCAGTGCAGAGCCTGCTTCAGATCCCCTTCTCCTTTTCTCTGCCTCTCCCCCACTCTCTCATGCTACCTCTACCTCACTCTGAAAAATAGACATTTTAAAAAATGACTCAAATACAAGCATTTTGAGAAGAGTAGTTTATGTGGGGAAGGAAATGCAAGTTTCAGGCTTTTGAAGTATTGACTCACAGATTAAAAAAAAGCAAAGGTATCTGTAGACAAAAACAAAAACTCCAAAAGAGTATGAAATGTTGGGTTAACATTTAGCTGTTCTGAAGAAAAAAAAAGTTTCTCATAGAGTTATGACATCTGCAAATATATATCTTCAGATATTGCTATTCAAAAAGCCAAGGATGAAATTATCTTTGCTAGGAAATATAGGGAAAAAATAATAAAGTTTCATTTAATTTGAGAATAAAAACCAGACAAGGTGACCCAGGGGTCTTTAAAAAAAAACAACTTTATTTTTAATTTGCAGTGCTGATGCTTCTTTTTTTCTCCTCATTTGTGGGATGTTATCTGCATGTCTATTTATATTGTAGGCAGGGTAAGAGGTGTCAATTTTGCTTCCCTGTTAGTCAGCTTCACTAGACAACATCATCAAGCACAGTGTCAAAATAGAGCCAAACAGAATGTCATTCAGTTTATTGTATAATATGGTCATAGGCAAACTCAATTGAAAAATACTCTCATTGGCTTCTGAGGTCAATGTCCAAGAGATAATTTACGAAGCTCATGGATCCAAGATAATTCATAAAGTTCATGTATCCAAGGTGATGTTAAGGAATGGAAAAATGGTCTCACAAAAAATTGGCAAAAACATTTATATATAAGACCATAGGAATATGGACAGGAGCTTTTAGTATGGAAAAGCGGAGAGTCAGAAGCTCTGACTTCTGTGGGGATAGCTTCATTCTTTGAATTAGACACTTAGAATGTACGATCCCTGATCTTTTGGGCTGTAGTAGTAAGAAAGAGAGACTTATTTAATGGGGATGGCAATGGGCAGATGAGACCAGCTCTGATTTGTGTTTTTGGGAAAACCACTATGTTACTTTTTCTGGAGGTTGACTTTCCTCAAAGTCTGACACTAGACTGACATTGCCTCAAGATTGTGAACCTATCAAAGTTTACAGTCTCCTTTTTAAGACTTTTTTTAAAGTTTATTATTATATTTTGAGAGAGGAAGAGAGAGGAGGGTGTGCAGAGAGGGAGAAAGAGAATCACAAGCAGGCTTTGCACAGTCAGCATGGAGCTCTGAGGCTGGGCTTGAACTCACAAAACCCTGAGATCATGACCTGAGTCGAAACCAACTGGACGCTTAACCAACTGGGCAACATAGATGCCCCAAAGTTTACAGTCTCTCAAGTCAGGCTCAGAGACGCATGCTACAGGCACCAGACTAGTCTTCTGCCAAACCCTACCTAAAATCATGTGAGTTGAGAGGTTAGCATCTCTCACTAACGTGTATGCCTTTCAAATTTCAAATCATGAAAAAAATCAGTCACAAAATTGGGAAAATGCAAAAGAAAGTTTTCAGGCCATAAACAAGAACAAGAAATGCTGATATGTGGAGTCAAATAAGATTGTCATTTATGGGAACAGGGACAGGGGCACATCATAGAGAAGCTATTAGGATCTAATCAGCCACCCGTGTAGCTGTTGCTATGTAGTATGTGTGTACTTGTGATTATGTTTGCTGATAATGACAAGTCATTCTTGTAAATAAAATTAATTAAATTAATATAAATAGCTAAGATTAATAGGTAATATACATAGATTAATTAATAATGATACTTAATAGATGATATAAAGCTTATGAATGTTGTTCCAAGAAACAGAACTGTTTTGAAAGCAAAACAAGTTATTAAATTCACAATTATGACATGTAATTCTGTGTACTGTTATAAACCTTGCTAGGAGACCTTAACTGCTATTCACTTTTTAAAATTATTTATTTATTTATTTATTTATTTATTTATTTATTTATTTATATGAAATTTATTGTCAAATTAGTTTCCATACAACACCCAGTGCTCATCCCAAAAGATGCCCTCTTCAATGCCGATCACCCATCCTCCCTTCCCTCCCACCCCCCATCAACCCTCAGTGTGTTCTCAGTTTTTAAGAGTCTCTTATGCGTTGGCTCTCTCTCCCACTCTAACCTCTTTTTTTTCTTTTTTTTTTTCCCTTCCCCTCCCCCATGGGTTTCTGTTCAGTTTCTCAGGATCCACATAAGAATGAAAACATATGGTATCTGTCTTTCTCTGTATGAAGTCGTTTTTTTTTTAAGTAGGTTCCATGACCAACCTGGGACTTGAACTCACGACCCCGAGATCAAGAGTCACATGCACTACCCACTGAGCCAGCCAGGTGCTCCAAACTGCTATTCAAATCTGATAATGTTCATTCGTATTTTCCAGTGTTTGAGTTATTCACTATAAGTTACAGTTCTTTGTAAAACCTGTTAATGTTTATCATTCTTCATTAAACAGTTATCAGATATGCCTAATAATTAGTGAAAAGTATGAAAAAAATGTTGGGAATGTATTTAAGAAGATATAATAAATCCATTAGTTTATTGCCAGGTATGTTTTAAATCACTGCAATGTAAACATCATTGACTAGTGCACTTCAAAGGCATTTTGAACATTCTGAGAGCACACAAAGGGCACAATTCTGATAATGATCCTTTGAGCCAATGCCTACTGCTTCTTAGAAATCATGCACAATTTGGTAGTATATCAAGGGACAGTATTTAGAAAAAAAATAGTAAAATACTTTCTGTAGTAGACATTATCTATCAACACCACCTTAAAGATGAGTGAATTCTCAGGGCACCTGGGTGGCTCAGTTGGTTAAGCGTCTGACTTTGGCTCAGGTCATGATCTCACAGTCTGTGAGTTTGAGCCCAGTGATGGGCCCTGTGCTGACAGCTCAGAGACGAGCCTGCTTCAAATTCTGTGTCTTTCTTTCTCTCTACCCTTACTCTGCTCACGCTTTCTCTCTCAAAAATAATGAATAAACATTAAAATTTTTTTTTTAAAAAAAGATGAGTGAATTCTTGAGAATTCTCTGGAATTCTGATTTCTTGTTTCTAAATCCCAAAGAAAAATATTTTTTGGAATTTTGGAAACACTAGCTAAGACAAAGTAGGGACTTCCCAGGTTAGGCGCATGAAAATCTTTGACTTCTGAATGAACAGAATGCTGACCCAAAAGATTTAGGTCTCTGATGCTATTTTTCAACATTTATTGAAATTGATATTTATTGGTTATTTTAAAAATCTCTTCTTCTATCCTAATATTTTCATTTAAAACTATATATTGTCCTATAAATGTGTATTTTGCAAATCAAACACATTTTCATATACATTATTTCCACTGTTACTCATTTTGAAATATTTTCTAAAACTCATTGTAATTTCTTCTTTAATCTGTACATTTCTTAATCACAAATAATATAGGGAATTTTATAGCTACAATTTGTTACTGTTTCTTATTTCCATTGTGGTGATAAAGCATACTTTGTATAATTTCAATTCTTTGAAATTTTTCGAGACTTTATTAATGGTCCAAGGTATGCCTATTTTTTGAGAATGTTCCAAGTATACTTGTAAAGAACATGCATTATGACTTGTAGGAAGTAGTGTTCTGTATTTGAATTCGACTTTTTGTTGTTGTTGTTAATCATGCTTCTTCTCTAAACTTCTATATCCTTGTTGATTTTTGTGTAATTATTCATAAGGTATATTAAATCTCCCAATACTAATGTTGATTTGTCTGTTTTCCCTTTTATTTGGGTCTATTTTTGGTTAATCTCTAATAAGATTATGTTATTAGTTACATACAAATTTGTAAATGTTAAGTCTATCTAACAATTTGATCCTCGTATCACTATGAAGTGTTCTCCTTTATGTCTCAGAATAATTTTTGCTTTAAAATCTACTTTTCTAATATAACTTTAGTAGCTTTATTTGATCAGTTATGTAGTGGTGATATTTTTTTCCTTTTTTACATTCGATCTTTCTGTACTTTTATATTTTAAGTGCTTCTCAGTGTCATACAGTTGATTTTTTAAAAATTGAGGCAGACATACATGTACTTCATCTATTTATATTTAAGTGGTCACAGATAATTTGGTTTAAATCTACCCTCTAAGCATTTGCTTTCTATGTATTCCTTTCATTCTATTATTTTTTCTTATTTCCTTCATTATTCTGGAATGACTGAGCATATTTAATTACTTGTTCCCATCACTCTATATAGACTATTAATATACTCTTTTAACATCCTCTGTACAGTTCTTCAAAAAATAAAAACCTACATCCCTGACTTATGAAGTAGAATGTGAATTAATATTTTCCCTCTTTCTTGATAAAGAACATTTTAACAGTTTAAAATAGTGTTTCCTCATTTATGGACCTCTCAATTTACCTGTTTTAGGGCTTGTACTTGAATTCTTTATATGCCTTTAATAAAACATGTTTACTGCTGCTTATAAGTAATTTAGACTTAGTTCCATATTTAGTCTTTTTTTGTTTTGTTCTTATGTGCATATCCACCTTCCTTTTGAAATTATCATTGTTCCTATAAAACATTAGTTTTTATCTTAAAACAATCATATTTGACCTCTAATTTTGCAGAATCTTCTTACTGAATTAAATGTTTCATGTTTTCAAAAAAGAAAAAAAATCACCTTTTAAAAATATAATTCCATTGTCTTTTTCCTAATTTTGTTTCTTATTAGAAGCCAGATGTCTGCAATTCTACTCTTTTTGAATAGTTTATCAATTTTCTCTGGCAGGTATTGTAATTTTCACTTTGACTTTTGCAATTTTACAATGATATGATTATTTCACATCTTTAGTATATATCCTGCTCTGGGTTCACAAGCTTAATATTTTCCTAGGGTTTTGAAAAGTTATCAGCCATTACTGATTCACGTAATGCTTCTGGCCTTGTCTTTTTCCTTTACTTCTAGGATTTTATTTATATGTATGTTAGGCTTTCTTGTGGTATCCCCTATGTCTCTTTATCTCTCTTTTGTATTTTTCTTTTGTCTCTCTGGGCTTCACTCCCATGATTTTCTTTTGATCTTCCAATATATATTCCAGTGCAATTATTATCTCTTTAGCTCTAATTCCCTGCTAAAACTTACCACTGACTTCCATGTACTCCAGGAATACGTATCCTGATTATTTTCTTACTTTACTAGATGGTTCTTTCCACACTCCTTTGACAGTTAATCCTGCTTTACCAAACCTTTGAGTGTTAGGGTTCCTTGATTCTTGATCTTAGCCTCTCTGTGCTCTTAGTCTGTTTAGGTTAATTATGAGAGTCATAAACACAAATATTATCTATTTTTAAATCCCTTATTTATATCATCTTTATTTTTCTTTTCTGAGATGAATGTCAATGTATAAAAAATCTCAATACTTTAGGAGTCTTGTCCCATATATTTTTTCTTTCATTTATGTTTACTCATGATTTCTATTTTTACTGACTCCTTCCCTTCATAAGTTAAAATGCTTGTATCTTAAGAAAACCCATTCCTAACCCCAAGTCCCTTTTTAACTAGCAATTTTTCTCTTTATTCTGTTTCATATTAAGCTTTCTGATAAAATTATCCTTACTCATTGTCTCATTTTGATATTTCTTTTGTCCTCAATCAGTTGCTATCTGATTTGTGTCCTGATCACTTTATGTGAACTTGCCTAGTAATATAGACAATACTCATCATTATTAAATCTAATAGGTGTATCTGAATTCTTATATTTCTTGCTCTTATATTACTAGCTGCATCAGTTTACACTTTTTCAATTATTTTCATTTAAACACTTTGTTCATTTGGCTTTCTTGACAACACTATCTGGTTTTTCTTTTTCCTCACTGGCCACTATTTCTTAGTATACCTCATGTCTCTCCTTGAATCAGGTATTCCCAGGATTCTCAATTTATTCTATTCAAAATAAATTATGTAGTGTGTGTGTGTGTGTGTGTGTGTGTGTGTGTGTGTGTGTGATTCAATAGTGCCCTTTGCATACTTTTAAAATGGCTGTTTCGGGGCGCCTGGGTGGCTCAGTCGGTTGAGCGTCCGACTTCGGCTCAGGTCATGATCTCACGGTTCGTGGGTTTGAGCCCCGCATCAGGCTCTGTGCTGACTGCTCAGAGCCTGGGGCCTGCTTCAGATTCTGTCTCCTTCTCTCTCTGCCCCTCCCTCGCTCACGCTTTGTCTCACTCTATCTCTCAATAAAATAAAATAAAATAAAATAAAATAAAATAAAATAAATAAAATAAAATGGCTGTGTCAAACTGTATTGGATCTTTTTGTCTATTTATTTTACCAGATGATAAAATCTTTAAGGAAAGATATTGTGGACTACACAGTGTTGAACATATCCAATTTTGGAATCATAGTAGAGTTTAATATATATTTGTTTAATGAATGAATGAAAACACTGGTCCAATTAAAAGTTGGACACACTGACATTGTCTATGCCAGGAAGAATAGGTAAAACTTAGGCGTCCTAAAATTAAATTTAATATTCTTCCCTATAGCATGCTTTTAATATCCCTTCAATAGTCTTAAGTACCAGGGCTCTCACTATCTGATCACCACATCCACTGTCCAAATAAGTTCACGAGTATTTTTTTATTGAGTATAGTGTATATGGTTCTTCAGAGAAATGAATCCCAGACTTCCATGAGCTTATAATCTATTTGGAGACAAAAGATGCACAATTGACAAAATTTGGCTGCAGCATATCAAATTTACACAAACAGTTCAAAATAACAGTGGAAAAGAGACAGCGGTTTTGTCAATGCTGCCTAGTAGAACGGATATGTAAGCCATATATATAATTCAATTTTTTCTAAGAGTTACATTTAAAAGTAAAAATAAAAAGATTTAAGTTTAACATATTTTACTTAACACAATATATTTAAAATATTAGCTCTTCAACAATATATACAATTTTGAGGCATTTTGCATATATTTTTCTAAGTCTTTAAATTTTAGTGTTTATGTTATAATTACAACATCTCAATTAAGACTGAATTTTTTTATTTAAATTTTTTTTTTAAATTTTTATTTATTTTTGAGAGAGAGTTGAGACAGAGCATGAGTGGGGGAGGGCCAGAGAGAGGGAGACACAGAATCGGAAGCAGGCTCCAGGCTCCGAGCTGTCAGCACAGAGCCCGACGTGGGGCTCGAACCACTAACCATGAGAACATTACCTGAGCCGAAGTCGGATGCCCAACTGACTGAGCCACCCAGGCACCCAAGACTGAATTTTTATGGGAAATTCATGACATATATATAAGTTTCATAACATTTATAGTTAAAAAGGTAGATAGCTATATCCATTTTTCTAAATGTTTTACTTCAAAATTTTCAAAGAAAGTCAAATATCAAAAATATAATAGCTTCTTTAATATCCACATCCTATCTACAAAATGTTCTCTTTTTTTAGAGAATTGATTTGGATTTGAACCACAAGCATAACCATTTAAAAACTACATATGTCCAAGTTGCACAGCTTCTCTAATTCTTTTGTTAGCTTAGTGTTACATTCATCAAATTGAAAGGGGTGCTGCCTACACTGAAGGACAGTTCTAACTTTATCAATAGTGAAAAAGCCCTCTTAGAATTTTTCTTCTTTCTGTTACAGGCAAAGTATATGAATCTGTGGATTTCAAGAAAAATCTTTTGCATACTGATTCATGTTAGAAAAAAATGTGTGGAATCACTACTATTGGTTGTATTATGTTTGGTTTCAATTTCAGCACTGTCTGGTATATGACACAACGCCATGTGCCTACTTAGATCACGATAAGGTTTCCACTTCACTGGTGCTACGAAGTTTCTTCTTTCCATATCCTGTGATATCAGTGAGATAACATAAATCATGCTGTAATTTTTTGGTGTTTGATGATTAAATAATTGACAATAATTTGTTTCATAAAAATCCTGAATTTGAGTTGTCATACTAAATGTTTGTAAGACTCCTCACAACTGAATCAATGAACGTTGACAACAGATACAATTATCAGTAAAAACACTCTCTTATTTCTTTTAGTGGTTCCAAAAAATGGTGATTCTTTTCATAGCATTTGCATGTATATACTGAAAAAATTTAACAACTTATATCCCTGGCACTTTTTATATGTTTTACTTAGTAAATCAAGCACAGACATTTTCAGTATGTATCATACAATGCAATAAAGCAACAAGGTGAACACTAGTCTCTTCTTTTAAAATCTTAGTAAACCTGGAACACAATCTTCCACAGCAATTTTTCTTTTACAGATGTAAGGGTAAATATGAAACAAAAATTAACCAAGATATTAATTGATTAGTGTTTCTTATATGGTACAACCTATCTAAACCTAAAACATGCACATTTTAAGTTTTTTAATCCATCATTGTTATTATTAGAAAGATCCTATATTATGGAACAATGTTTTAGTGATTTAATTGATAATCTTTCACTTTTGGTAAAATATATATTTTTTCCTTTCACTCATAATTTTTAAACACAATTTCCATAACAGAAATAAAAATTTATTTTTGCCATCTCTCCATATAATCATAATACCTTATTATTTTGAATGAACTTTGAAGGTCAGTTATTTAAATAAAAATTAAATAACTGGGACTGTGTACTGTTATAAAGAGGTCTTATAATTTGGATTTATGTATCTTGATTATTTATCTTAGACTATGGTTTACCTTATCTTAGGTATTTTATTACCAAAGATTACTTAAAGTACCTATTACTGCCCTTAAGTTTAGGAAACTCAACAACCATCATCTTTCTGAAACAGACTCATATTAAGTGTCACAAAGAGACTGATATATTAAACTAAAAAATTTATGCATTTATATTTAGTCTTAAATGAATTTGTCACATGGAGGAAAATACTGGTTTCAGTCAGCGTGGAATTCTAACTTATAATCAGAAGATTTTGGGGGGAAGATATCAGAACAAGGTAAATTAAATAACTCAACCTTATAAGTCATTTGACTTTGGATTTATTTACTTGATCAATCTAATTAGAAACACTCGAAATGCCCATACCTCCATAGGTGTCTCCACAACACAAAGAGCCATACCATTAGCACTGAAGCCTCTGGTCCTTGTCCTCCCCATCAATGTTAGCTCTTATCCCCATGAAGGCTTGGATGAGAATTTTTGACTAAATTTACTTTCCTTCCTCTATGGGCCCAAGGTTGATCAAATCACCTCCACCCTCAAGACTTCCTTTCTCCTATTTTTTCATTAGTTAATATAAATTTGATAAGGACAGTGAGTCTTACAAACTTGGGAGTTAGTTTCCTTGGGATGGCTTTGTTTGGATATTAATGTATTATTTTTATAGCTTAACTTTTAGAGAATGTTCTTAATTTCACATTTCCAATTATTTCTGAGAAAAGCCTCAGTGTAATTTTCTAAGTACTGAAAAAAGGACTGAAGAAAGAAGGTATATACAGGAAATTCAACACTTCTCTGCAAGTGCTAGGTGTATAAAATACATGTATGAGATCTGAGAAGTATCTGGAAGGTATCAGTTGACCTGACCCACTGTCTTTACTTTCTCATATAACAACCTTTACCCATGAAATATCTTCAGACTGAGAGGCCTTTTGAAGAGTCATTCCCAGGACTGGTTTCAGATAAAGAAATGCGGACAAATGGTTAGAAATTGTCTCCCAGTACTTCCATAAAGATTTGAAACAAAACAAAACAAAACAGAATTTGTTCTAAATTGTCTTGTCTTTCCTCTTTTTTTCTTTCTTTGAATACCTAATGAGTATTATTTATGGCAAGAGCATAAATGTGATGAAAATTAGTCTTAAGAAGGAATTCAAATCCAGAATTTCATTCACCGAACTTATAACCTTTTAAATAAAAGCAAGTTAGAAAAACCAGTGTTATTTTTATGCCACTTTTCTGTTCCATTTTACCTAGTATATTTAATAAGTAATTAAAAATAGTATCATTTTTAAAATACCAAAGTATACATTGTGATCTTTAAAAAAAATTGTTACATTCATCATCTATTGGGCTATAAAGAAATATTAATAACATTTCTGTATTCTTTTATTTTTTATCAAAGAATATTATGCTAGCAGTTTAACACCTTGGATTCATGGCCTATCAATTTTGAGACTGTTTCCTATACCGTCAGTGCTTTGTTTCCAAGTTATTTTACTGCAGCAGGCAGGACATCTAACTGAATACATTGCTTCACTGAAACAGCCTGGACTTTAATTCTGTAACAGTCCTGTTACATTACCATCTTTCACGAGGCCTGTCACTAAGCCATGGCAGTAGGAAAGAGGAGCAGGAAAGGAACATTGATGAAGGCAGCTGCATTCTGGTGATTTCCCAAGAGAAGACAAACACCAATCTACTGAAGGACTTTGGCTGCCAGCAGGTAAAATCAGGACACGACCTTTATTTCCAGCATATTAGGAATGTTCATTTCTGCCTTCCTCAGCTCGATGGAGAACATGCTGACAGACCCTGACCTTTCATTAGGGGAATCAGGGAATCTGAAGGTTATTATAGGACTACCTAGCGACAAATTCATAAGCCTTACAATTTCTAAGAATGAAGTATGTGGCTTTCTTATTTAGGGAATATAGTAATCTATTTATTTCTGCTATAATTTCAGAAAAAAATAACATATAGCTTACAATATTTGTTGGGATTTTTCTCCCCTTTTTTGTCTATTAAATGGAGGTGATTACTCTTACTTTTTGGTGTGCACTGGCCCATTTTACAGTAGGTAAGAAATGTATTAATGTCGTCTATATCCTCAAGATGCAAAACTGGCTTACTCTGATTTGTGCATATTATTGACTGAGGCTTATCACCGCCTCGTCGGCATCTTGTCCTATGTTCCGCTATGACTATCCTTTGCTACATTCACACTGAAGTTGTTCCCAGCATCCATTGTGTGCTGTTTACATCTTCACGGTTTCTTCACCCATGTTGCTCCTCTGCCTGGAACATTCTCATTTCTCTTTGCCTGCTCTGTTAGACCACATTTCAATTTCTCTAGGAATGCTTCTTTAAATGCTAAATCTGATAAGGTTAGCTGTGTCTCCTTTGCTCTCATGGCATCTACTATATTAGGTTATCCTAGAACCTTTTAAGTAAACTAGCTGTTTATTTCATGGGAAGTAAAGATCATGTATTTGTCTTTTTGTCTCCAGTGCATAGCATACTTGCTGAACTATTGTAGGCTTGGAATAAATGCATAATGATGATTTGCTATTTAATGTTTATTAAAGAAGAGAATAATAATTTTTGCCCTTAATTTAAAGGAGGCCTCATTTCTAATTTTAAGGGCTTTTCCTAGACAAAAGTGCATTAGAAAAAAGACATATATATTTTTTATTTCCATATTAATAATATGTGCTCTAAGGTTTAGAGAGATTTACTTCCATCATTTTTAAAATTTTCAGTTATATTGGGGTGCCTGGGTGGCTCAGTCAGTTAAGTGTCTGACTCTTGGTTTCAGCTCAGGTCATGATCAAGCCCTGTGTCACATCAGGCTCTGCATTGGTGGCACAGAGCCTGCTTGGGATTCTCTGTTTTCCTCTCTCTCTGTGCCTCTCCTGTGTGGTACATGTGCTCTCTAAAATAAATAAATAAATAAATAAATAAATAAATAAATAAATAAATAAATAAATAAATAAATAAACAAACAAACAAACAAACAAACTAACTAACTAACTAACTAACTTTAAAAAATAAATGTTCAGGGGCACCTGGGTGGCTCAGTTGGTAAGTGTCCGACTTCAGCTCAGGTCATGATCTCGTGTTTCGTGAGTTTAAGCCCTGCATTGGGCTCTGTGCTGACAGCTCAGAGCCTGGAGCCTGCTTCAGATTCTGTGTTTCCCTCTCTCTCTGTTCCTCCGCCACTCACACTCTGTCTCTCTCTCAAAAATAAATAAACATTAAAAAAATTTTTTAATAAATAAATATTCAATTACATTAAAATGTTAAATAAAGCTAAAGTTGTATACTATTTATTTATTCATGGATTTTATTACTTTCTTCACTGTCTCTCAAGGTCCTTCTGTCTTCTGTTCTGTCTTTTTAAGAACACACTCTGAAATCAATTGGAGTGACAAAAGCCCAACCTTCATTAAATCAACCCTGCCAATTCAATTCCACTCAACTGGCCAATAGACCCATCACTTGATCTGTAATTTTACTCTCTCCTCCGTTTCCTCCCTCTCTTTCACTTTCTATCTTCTGTTTTTACCCCTTCCAGATGAATAATTTCTCCTAAGCATGAAAACATGATCTCTTCTATCTCTAAAAGTATTTTTCCACTCTATATCCTCTCCTGTTGTTAATTAGTTTATTTCTCCTCGTTCTTTTCTCCTCTTTAGATCAAGAACATAGAAGTCATCTATGCTTATGAATCCAATTCTCTTTATTCATGCTCTCTTGAATCTTCTTTGGTCAATTTTCCTTTATACCACTCAACCTAAAGTGTTCTGGTCAAGGTCACAAGTGGCTTCCATGTTGGTGATTACAGATGTTAATTCTCAGTGTTCATCTCAGTATTCATTAGAACTAACCAATAGCAGAATTTAACATAGTTGATTTTTACCTCCATTTTAAGATAATCTTTTAATTTGACTTTTATAACACCACATCTCTGGTGTTAAGACAGACATGTTTGCCCGGGTATAGTCAGAAACATATGCATTATTTCTAGAGAGGTTAAAATTAATGACAAAACTTACTAAAATGCTATGTTTTGATTGTCACAATTCATTAGTAATACTTTCCTTAAAAATTATATATTTATTTATATATTTCTATTTTGCTATGCTGATGTTTAAGAATGTTAATAATTTATAATCTTTAAGTCAGCTCCTTCTCAGCCTTGACTCACAGAGACTCAGCTTACAAGCCTTTTTTACTCAGAGTAATCTTGTGATAATTCAGAATTGTTTGAGCTCTTCTCCAGAGTGATTTGTATCTCCAAACCCTGGGGATTCTGCACATTTTTAAATGTGGATTCAAATAAGAGTGATGCATGTAAAGATGAAGAAACAAGTCATGAAGTACTTCAGTTCTGTTATTCTGTGTTACAATGGGATTTTTAACTTGTGTATAGAATTTAAAACAGTGAAATAGTGACTAAACCTCAACATGTTTTTGTTTGCTACATGTGAGTTTTAGGTCGTAAGTGAAAGAGTCTACAGAATCCAAATAATATCTTTAAAGTTGGATTTAGTCTTTTTTAAAATGTTTATTTATTTATTTTGAGAGAAAGAGAGAGGGAGAGAGAGAGAGAGAGAAAAAAAAAAGAACAAGCAGGGGAGGGGCAGACTGAGAGGGAGAGAATCCCAAGCAGGGTCCATGCTGTCAGTGCAGAGCCTGATGCAGGACTTGATTTCACAAACCATGAGATCATGATCTGAGCCAAAATCGAGAGTAGGATGCTTAACCAACTGAACCACGAAGGTGCCCCACAATTTCATCTTATTTTAGTTGTTATTTGTTTTAAAAGTAAGACATGAATTAAGAAAATAGAAATTGCATTATTATAAATTACTGTGCTATACCAATGTGTCTTCCTTATTTAAAAGAAGTTATTAAAATTACTAATCTATTTCACTATTTATACCATAAAATTATGTTTTATGTTTTACTTTTTATTGAAATTTATTACTTAAACAATGGAATTTAATATCTCTAGGAGTGCAAAATCAAGATGACAGCAGGGTTGGTTCCTTTTTAATTTTTTTCAATGTTTATTTAGTTTTTAGAGAGAGAGAGAGACAGAGTGTGAGCTGGAGAGGGGCTGAGAGAGAGGGAGACACAGAATCTGAAGCAGCCTCCAGGGTCCAAGCTGTCAGCACAGAACCTGACACAGGGCTCGAACTCATGAACTGCAAGATCATGACCTGAGCAGAGGTCAGATGCTTATAAACAGAATGAACCACCCAGGAGCCCCAGGTTAGTTCTTTCTGAGGGCTATGAGGGAAATCTCTGTTTCAGGCCTCCTAGAGGACATGTCATGTCATCTGCATACAAAGATAATTTTATGCCTTCTTCCCCGATTTGTATACATCGCTTATACCATTTTCTTGTCTTATTGCATTATCAAAAATTTCAGTATGATGTTGAAAAAGTGGTAAGAGGGGATATCCTTACCTTGTACCTGAAATGAGAAAATCTACATGACTGTGAATATGGTGATACTTTTTTGGATATAACACAAAAGGCACAATCCATAAAAGAAATAGCTGGTAAGTTGGGTTTCATTAAAGTTAAAAACTTCTATTATATGAAAGACAATGTCAATAGAAGTAGAAGACAAGACAAGACTGGGAGAAGATATCTGCACAAGATATTTCAGATAAAAAACTGTACCCAAATATGTAAGGAACTCAAAATTCAACAATAAGGAAACAAGCAACTCAAAAACAGGCCAAAGACCTTCACAGACACCTCATCAAAGATGTACAGATGGGAAACAAGCATATGAAAAGATGGTCCCCATAATATGTCATCATGGAAATGCAAATTACAACAATGAGAGACACAACTATATACCCACTGGAACGGCCAAAACCCAGAACACTGGCAACACCAATGGATGTAGGACAAAAGAAACTCTCTCTACAGCTGCTCTGGAAGACAGTTGGGTGGTTTCTTACAACTAAACATACTCTTACCACACTCTTTGGCATCTACCCAAAGGATGTGCAAACCTGTTTCCAGAGAAAAACCTGCAGCTCTGTTGAGACTAGGCCAAAAGGGTAAGAGTGTAAGAAAGAAGGCCAGTTGTATTAATTTAATGAAATATTAAATTTCTGTAAGATTATGGTCTAAGTCACCATCATCTCCTGTTTGAATATTTCATTAAATTAATACAACTGGTCTCCTTTCTTATACTCTTACCCTTTTGGCCAAGTCTCAACAGAGCTGCCAAAGTAATGTTTAAAACATTAGACATACATGATATTTCTTTCTCAAAACATTCTAATGTTTTCCCATTTTCCTTATAGTAAAAGCCATTGTCCTTAAATTACAATGGGCTTCAGGGTCCTGGGATGTCTATTCCTTATTGCTTTCCTCTCTCTTCTGAACTGCTCTCACTGCCATTTACCCAGTTTCACATCCATGTATATCTTTACTTATCCTGAACATATCAGGAATGCCCTCTCCTTAGGGATTTTGCCTCTGGTATTTAATATTTTACATTTTTTTCTCCAGAGATCCAAATATTTTCTTCCCTCTCTGTTTTTAATGAGATTTCTATAACTAATCTATTGAGAACTATAATATTTCCTTCAAACCCTGTTGCTACAACAATGCCCTAATTTATTACTCCTCTATATTTTATGTAGCACTGATTTACCATACAGCTTATATATGTGTGTGTGTGTGTGTGTGTGTGCGCATTTTTACATAGTTGTATCTTTGCAACAGCTTTGCTAACCTCTAGTAAATGAACACTTCAGGAAGACTTTTGCCTGTTTTTTAAATTCCTTTATCTGCAAGGATTTAAATGGCACATTGTAAGTGCTTAATGAATACCACTGAATGAGTTGGGGAAAAATGTGAATTTAGAAACAACATTAAAATTTTGAATAGATCTCAGTTTGTCATACACACACACACACACACACACACACACACACACACACACACACAGGGATTCTAGTTAAAGTAACACCAGCTGCTACAACAGATACATCTGAATTATCAGTAGCTAAACTTAAAAAGTAATCGTTTGATAAATGCGTTCTAAGTCAGCAATTCTCCAAATGATGACTCAAAAGCTCTGACACCTTCCACAGTGTCAATCAACCATTTTCATTTAACAGTTTCTATGATTATCCTCTAATTGTGCTCATTCTGGGAACATTCTGGGTATTTTAGGTGCTAATTCTTGAATTGGTTTGCCACATTTCCACTCATATTTCATGAGTTAACACTTAATCTGATGGCCACATTACATGTGCTATATATGCCCAGTTTGAAAAGGAACTTTGTTTCATAAAGAAGTAACATTATCTGACACAGAAAATAATGGAATGGACAAAATAAACATAGGGTGTCTGTTTAAATTTGAATATCTAATAATGTACATTATATTCCAGTGTATTATGAAGATATAATTATATAACTGTCTTAAAGGATTTGTAAAAAATTATCTGTGTTTCAGATACATAGTTCTTCTATTTTGCCTATTACATGAAAAACTCAAAGAGTAAATCTTGCCCAACAAAATATGTGAATTATTGCATTTGGTGTTGTTTTACATTTTCCTGGCAAGTGGATTCTTGAAACCAATACAGTGTTATGTTCCTACAGATGGGTTTGCCAACCTGAGCATCTGGTTTTGTAGATTCCACTTTCCACAAAAATTTTTCAGGCTGAGATTCACCCTCAAGAGCACACCTGGAACTCAAAGAACCTTTAGTCTAAACATATATGAAGGCTAAAGAATGAAGCAGAATTAAAAGGTTCATTGACTCAATTTGGGGGGAAATTATTTTGAGTATTCTAAGTATTACAGTAATTATTTAAATTTAGACATTCTATGGCTCCATCTCCCAAATATGTACCACAGAGCAGTAGCTATGTGACATGACCAAGGTGGAAAAAGTTTTGCCCGTGGACAAGATTTCTAGAAAATATCTCATGCAATAGCTCTTCTTCTCTAGGAATATCAAAATAAGAACTACAACAGTGAAGTCACTAAGGTACTGTTCAGTTCAGTTTAGTTGTGTGTGAAAGTATGTGCCTCACTCTATTTTGACCATGAAATGATTTTCTCACATCAATACCTATTGTATTAGTTACCTAGGGCTCCCATAATAAAGTACCATAATTGGGTGTCTTAGAACAACAGAAATTTATGGTCCTACAGTTCTGGAGGCCAGAAATCTAAAATAAAGGTGGTGGCAGGGTATCTTCCTCTGAAATCTATACAAAAAAGGATCTTTTGTTGCCTTTTCCAGCTTCTGGTAACCCCAGAAATTCCTTGGTTTATGGCAGCAAAATTCTAATCTCTGTCTCTAACTTCGTATGTGTCAAAATTTCTCCTTTTAGTCATATTAGATTATAGTCCAACATAATGCCTTCATTTTAGTTTGATTACTTCCATAAAGACCATATTTACAAACAAGATCACATTCTGAGGTATGGGGATTAAAATTTCAGTATATATTTGGGGGCTAGGGTGCACCAGCTAACCCATAACACCTGTTTACATGTTTTCTGAGGAATACAATTTGGCATATATTATGCTAACAATTGCCATCTCTTAACAATTGTAGTGGCAGTGTGTATGTTGTATGCCTTTAAAAAGATATCCTAGGGGCGCCTGGGTGGCTCAGTTGGTTGAGCATCTGACCTCAGCTCAGGTCATGATCTCACAGTCTGTGAGTTCGAGCCCTGTGTCAGACTGTGCTGACAGCTCAGAGCCTGGAGCCTGCTTCGGATTCTGTGTCTCCCTCTCTCTCTGCCCCTCCCCTGCTCATGCTCTGTCTCTCTCTCTGTCTCAAAAATAAATAAAAACATTAAAAAAATTAAAAAAAAGATGTCCTAAAGTTATAAAAATATCAGAGTGAAATACAAACATATTAGGTTAGTAATTGTTCCATAACCACAACTTACCTGCTGTATCCCCATTTCTGTCTACTCAATTGCTAATACCATTACAAAAAGTGGCTCAAATTCGTAACTTGCTGGCAGTTAATTAGCAATATCTATGAAGAATATTAACAACAAAATACATGCCTTTGTGCTATTACTTTCAATATAAGGTTCATACTCTCAACTGTAATACATGAGAAAGTACATAATACTCATTTTAATCTTCATCTTGAGTCAAAGCCTCTCATACACTAGGATATTGACATGTACATTGTGTCACTCATATATTGTCTCATTTTGTGCCTGATTAGCCTAGAACTTTGGTCTATCATATCCTTTCCCCTATGCCTTTTCCCCTACAGCAACATAGGCACATTGAAACCTTAATCATTACTCAAGCCATACTCAATTGCTAATCCTTTCTGTTGCTTTCTTTACTTTTCACCCAGAAAGTGGTAACTGGAGATTTCTTCTTTGGTGGGCTGGTCAGACTACAGCTAGTAGTCAACCTCAGACAGAACACATTTTATATTCTAGTTGTTAATACACAAGATATAATTTTTAAGTCCTGTGGCCATCTTCTTTATCACTGCATGTCCCTGGCCCTGCCTGGACACTAAATGGCTCAGCAATCCCATGAACAAATTGAGGTTATTTAAAGCCCAACAGTTTAGCCTTGAGCTCCAGGAGAAAATTCTCAAATTTACTGTGTCTCATAGTAAATTTACTGTGTCTCATAGTAAATTTACTGTGTCTCATAAATTTTTTTGTGTCTCATAAATTTACTGTGTCTCACACTCACCCACTTTTTAAAACAAATGTTGAATGTTAGGTTCGTGTGCTTGAGATTCTGATTGAGAAGTTCTGTGGTAGGGCCCAAGTTTTTGCATATTTATTAACAAGTAGTCACATCATTCTGGTACAGATGATCTTAGGATACATTTTGGGAAATGAAAGTTGAATGTACAGAAAATCCTCTGTGTTCCACCTAATCATCCCTTCCCCATCCTCCTACCGCTGCTGACAACCACTGACCGTTAACAGTTTATATGTCTATTCTTTCACCAATACCACGCTATCTTGAGCATTATAACTTTATAGTGAGTCTTGAAGGCAGGCAATGCCAGCCCTCCAGTTTTGTTCTCCTTTAATACTATGTTCGATATTCTGGGTCTTGTTTTTCTCTGTATAAACTTTGGAATCAGTTTGTCCATATCCACAAAAATATACTTGCTGGATTTTGATTGGGATTGGGTTGAATCTATAGATCATGTTAGGAAGTATTAATATATTGATAATTTTGAGCCTCCTATCCATGAACATTAAATAAATCTTCACTTATTTAGTTATTCTTTGATTTTGTTCATCAAAGTTTTATAGTTGCAGACACAGAATCTTCTTGCCACTATAATTCCTTCAGGTAAGTCAGGAACTGGACCTGAAGAATTTTTTAGGGGGCACCTGGTTGGCTCAGTTGGTTGAGCGTCTGACTTTTTATTTTGGCTTAGGTCATGATCTTATGGTTCATGAGATCTGGTTCCCATCAGACTCTGTGCTGAAAGAACAGAAACTGCTTGGGATTCTCACTCTTCCTGTCTGTGCCCCTCCCTTGTTTGGGCTCTCTCTCCTTCTCAAAATGAATAAACATAAAAAAAAAGAATTTTTTGGATCTTTTTCTTAAATCTCATATACCAACTCAATACTCTTCTCACTTCATGGGTTATTTTTTCTACTCAACCTTCTGTTTGGGCAGTGCCATTATTTTTTTCTTATATTCTTCCTGCTGCTTTCTACACTTTTTGTCATCACTCTTAGGCTTCGAGGTTAATGAACACGTGGAAATTTGGGAATGGTGGCATGCTCAGAGAGGGCATGGAAGCTCCACATGGTTTCCCCATACCTTGCACTAAGCATCTCTAACTTCTGGCTGTTCCTAAGTTATATCTTCTCATAATACATCAGTAATCTGGTAAGCAAAATGTTTCTCTTAGTTCTGTGAGCTGCTCTAGCAAATTAATGTAATTTGAGGAAAAGGTCATGGAAACCTCGTATTTGTATCTGGTTGGTCAGAAGCATTATAGGCCTAGGCTTGCAACTGGCATCTGAAGTGAGTTGGGGGGAACAGTTTTGTAGGACTGAAACCTTAACTTATGGAAGTGATACCATTTCTGTGTAGAGTGTCAGAATCAAGTTGAACTGTAGGCTGCCAAGCTGGTGTCAGAGCACTGCTTTAGTATTTGTGGGGACCTATCCCCACACGTTGAAACTGGGTCCAGGAGCCCCAAATAAAGGGTAAAATAATATTTCTTATACATTTGTAAGATAATTTAAAATTAGACTTAAACTTGACAACATGGAATACAAATTAATTCAGAAATTGTATTATATACTGCTTATTTTCTATCCATCCAGAAAGAAAAAAAATTATTAACTGTTCAGATCTAATCATTGTTTTATATTTCAGTATACAAATAGGATATCCTAGATTATTTCCACAAATGTTGTAAAGCAATACGTTTTAGAACTCTTCAAAAGTGAGTAGGCCTTTTATTTCTAATGGATTAAATAGCTCTTCTATTGTACACAGAATTTCTACATGCCATCTGGTGTGTGTCACCCTAGATGTATTCTTCAGTTTTATCAGTAACTACTGTTACTATTACCCTTCTTTCAGTCTCAACTGTAGCCCCGTTTGAATGATAAATGAAATGGAAACAGTGGATTTCCGAAAAGTTGCCATGTGCTTTTCAAGAAAAAAAAAAGCTTCAATTTTTATTATAGAGGACATAGTAGCTAAAAAAAAATTAGAAGGATGTGAATACATAAAGACTGAAAGAAAAATGCTTCCAGAGAAAAAAATATGCTGAAGAAACAAAACCAAAACAAAAACAAGCAAACAAAAAGGGTGGGCCTAACTCAACAAACTGCTAAAGAATAATAGAATTTAGGGAGAAAAATGGAGGTAATACAATTTTCGAGTTGGAGAAAAAGAAGTAATTATAGGTATTTAATAGAGAATCAGGGAGTACAAGTCATTAGGTTGAGGATTCTCCTATATGATGATTTCACTGTTCTGTATGCTGTAGGACATAATACTAGTTGTTGCAAGTGATAGATCGAAAGGGAAAGTAGGATACCTACAAGCAAGGATGTTTCTCTATAGCAAGTTTGGGTAACAGGAAATGTAGCTGCACCAAGGCAAATATAGTACAGATATTGAGGATTCATTTGAAATTGACTACCACATATATTTGTAGTTGCAACACTGTGCAGTTTTGTTGTATTTTGCAGTTGTACTTGCCAGCTGTGCAGGTGTGGGGAAGCTGAATACCTGGACTGATCCAGAACTGTAAATATGTAAGGAATAGGATAGAAGAACTTGAGAAAACACACAAGAGAGTGTTTAATAAAATATATCACGGTTAGATAAGGAAGAAAGATGAGAATAAGGAGGGAACTTGTAAAAGAGACTAAGATAGAAGCATAGTAAGGGGTGGTTGGGATGAGATCAGAGGGTAGCTGAAGTTGGGACGAAGGGAGGTACTGGAGCAGGCAAGCAAGGGTTGTTGTCACAGAGGAGGAATTAAGGCTGAGACAACAAACAATCCCTCCACAAAACAATGCCCAGTTGTGGCCATGGAATTTGTTCTAATCATTGGGTTTGAAACATATAGTCTTTAATAATCTTTACATTTCTGATATTATTTTAGAATCACATTCTCTGCAGAGAATAAACAGACATTTGTTCAGAAGTTATATGAAAAATGGTGTTCAGAGACTGGGAAAATTTGCCCTGTTCCCAGGTTGATACTTTCTTGGAGAAATATTTTCCTTAAGCTGTGAAAGAGCTTGCACTGTTCCCTATGCCATGAAGAATGCCGCACGTATCACTCCAAACCCGGAGTACCTAAATCTCTCTGTTGTGCCTCCTCCTGCAATTGGAATGTTGACGCACAATGCATCAATTTTTAAATTTTTCCTGAAAAGGGGCCACACACCTAAATAAGAATATAAAAGCACTGCAGGGTGAGGCCAGGACAACTTGACCTTCATCATCACATTTAGTCATTGTATGTCTGCACACTCTCTCTCTTATCACTTTTATATCCATACATTAACATCTCTCCAAGCTCCTACTCCATTCTAAAAATTGTCCCATTTCTTCTCCTTCCTCTGAGTGTTATTTCTACCACTCATTTTGTTCCTTAACTCTGTATTTTCTATAAAGCTATTAAAAATTGTTCATTTATGTCTCTTTTCTCAGTGTGCTTTATTATTCTTGGAGACAAAGGACTCATATTTATTTGTGTAGCACCTACCAGAGAAGGAGATTATTAAATGCTTTTAGAATTGAGTTATCATGAGGAGTCGCCAGTAAGTTGGGGGAGCAAGGATGTACAGGGAAGTAGGGCTGCATCTTTAGAGACTAACTTGGTCACCACCCTTTCATTGTCTCCTGTGTTACTTGTCTGCATTATTTATCTGCATTGATGTTCTGCAAAGACAACAGGGAGGAATTCATTACGCTTTCAAAGCAGCACATAGTACTAAAAGTGGTTACAGGTCACCAATTTTTCCATTATTCTTGGGAGCTCTTAATTGTACACACTATTAGTATTGTTTCTTTTCAGGCAATAGAAAAATGAGTCTTCATAAATGCTAAGCATATCAGTCCATAAATGTGCAAATTGTATATGCTGCTTAATGTAGTGTTGCTGATGTAGCCCAACTGGGTTTATGACATACATATTCCTGACTCACTAACGAGGCTGGGAGAAATCTGTAAGTATGTGCTTCTTAGTTCTGCTACTGCCCTTACTGCATGAATAGGGTCATGGCCTTGATGAGGTTTCTTTCTTTATTTATACCAAAGCCTGGTTTTCCAATATATAAGGGGTAAAAGGAGACATCCTTACATGTTTTTATAAAAACTTTTACCAAGCTTAGTATTTCTGTACTTTTTTATAGGAAAATTCAAAGTAAATTGGAAGAACTGAAAACTATTAATATGCACTCATGAGCATCTAGTTGATAATTAGTAATATTCCTATTCAACTGAGTCTCTTATGTATGTTTACCAAATAACAACCTAATTATAAAATCCACCAGGAATGATGTTAACATTTAACAGTCAAGTTAACACTGTTTCAAGAAAGATGTTTTTAGTCATATCATAATTATTACCAATCTCACTAAATATATAGTCATATGCATTTAAAAAGGGTTTTTTTAATGTTTATTTATTTTTGAGAGAGAGAGAGAGAGAGAGAGAGAGAGAGAGAGAGAGAGACAGAACATGAGTGGGGGAGGGGCAGAGAGAGAGGGAGACACAGAATCTGAAGCAGCTGTCAGCACAGAGTCTCACACGGGGCTAGAACTCACAAACTGTGAGATCATGTTCTGAGCCAAAGTTGGACTCTTAACCAACCGAACCACCCAAAGCACCCCATAATCGTATGCATTTCTAATAACACTGTTATTTTCTAAGAAATAAAGGCAAGGGGATATAAGTCATAGTAAATATTTTTAAAAGTAATTCTTAAAATCTAAGTTCTCAATTATGAAACCAATGCCTAAAATAGTATTATCCATGCACCTGAGACTCAATAAATATGTGTTGTCTTGTTGACTGACCACAGCATTTGAGATAAATATTAAGTATGTCTTGAAGCAGCTGCTCATAAAATATAGACAAATTATTGGAATGTTTGAAGGTTAAACTCATTTCCAATAAAATGGAAAGGGTTCATATAAAAAGTAAGATAAGCGATGATTTAAAGTCACTGCTTACCAAGAATTAAGGAATTTCAATGGAAAAAATGGAGAGGTATTTCAGGTGGAAAAAATGAGAATGGTCCTGTGGCTTCCAAAGAAGGAAATTCTTCTTGAGAACACACTTCCTTATGTTTGGAAGAAAAGAGTTTTGTCTGCTCTTGGTTATAAAATATCCCCTCTGTCATTCTTTTAAAAGGCACTGAGTATTCCCAGTTTTCAACCTCATCCACATGAACTACTAGAAAGTATTATCATGATAGAAATAAGGTTTTTTTTTTCTCAGCAACAAACTCATTGAATGCATGCCTTGTTTATCAATGAGGATATAAATGGATATATTTATGGATATAAATTTTTGGATATAAATTTTGGACATAAATTTACGGATATAAATTTACTTCACAAGAAAATAAATATTTTGATCTCAGATAATAATACAGTACAATACTTACAGGAGCTAGTGCAAGGATGGGAATGATAGAGCTATATGCAATTTTGTTGAGAGGATTTTAATTTATAGCAAGCTTAGGCCTAAATCATAATTTAATGATAAACATTATGTGGCATTGCAAATACTTATGTATGTTTCAGCATTTTACCTATTTTCAACAAAGGCAAGTATATAATGAATTATTTCTACCCTTTATCAGTTGTTAAGGATAAAATTCAGGACTTAGATGATCAACATTAAGGGGAATTTTTTAAACAAAACAAAATATAAGAGTAGGCTATTCCTCAGAATGTACCACTTTTCATTTCAAATAAAGTGTTGAATTGATCAACTTGTTCTCATCCAAGTTGCTCCAACCCAACAATATCTAGAGCTCTAAGACTAGAGCCTTATTTTTGTTTTGCAACTGTTTACTTGGATTCTAATTAGTTAACATATAGTGTGATATTGGTTTCAAGGGTAGAATTTAGTGGTTTGTCACTTACAGACATCACCCAGTGCTCATCATAACAAGTGCCCACCTTAAGACCCATCACCCCCCTAGTCCGTCCCCACCCACCTCCCTCCATCAACCCTCAGGTTGTTTACTATTGTTAAGGTTCTCTTATGGTTTGTTTCTCTTCCCCTCCCCCTGCCTTTATTTCTCTTTTCCTCTCCCCATATGTTCATCTGTTTTGTTCCTTACATTCCACATATGAGTGATATCATATGGTATTTGCCTTTCTCTGGACTAGAGCCTTATAAATATTATTAATGCTGCTATCTCACCCAATACTAAGTTAGTTGGTACAGTGGATTTTACCACCAATAAGTATCTTACATTGAGCAATGAGAACAAATAAGAAGCCTATAACTGACATGTAAGAAAGTAAAAGGAAGAGTACCTGGTAAGGGTATGTGAAATAATAAAAGTGTAAGTAGAGACCAGGAAGTTTGTGTGACGGATCATGCTTTGCTGTGATTACTAATGTGACCTTATAAAAATTACTTTCCTCTTTGAGTCTTAGTTTTCTCATCTCTTATATATGCGGGTTACATTAGGTGATCTCTGATCTTTCTTTTGGCTTTTATATCCTTGACTACAACATTAGTCAACAATATACAACTTTATATATCGTATACAGAAACTTAATTTCCTAGCTGTAGAGTAGAGTTAAAAATGTATAATTCCAAATATTGGCCCCAATTATAGGCTTTGAGCCAAGAAGGGAATACAGTCATCATACTACCTTTATAGTTTAAACACATATGACAATTGATAGAGCCTTGGGTAATTTTTCTTCACCTTTTACACCTTCAGTTGCAGACATGACAGGTTAAAAGGGGGGGGGGTGGATTGAGTTCATTTTTTATTCAAATATTTTCAAACAGATTTTACTGGAAAACTTCAATGTTTACTATAGCCTGCCACTATTATCTACATGTCACCTACCAGCATATATCTCAGGAGCAGTACAGCTGCTGAACTGAAGCTGTGGTGTTTCAATAAGGCATATGGACCAGAAAGGGCAACTGAGATATTTTAGGTTAGAAGCAAGAAGGAGCTAATGGGAAAACAAGTTTGAATATTTGTTCTAGAAGGTCATTGGCAATTAATTTTTGAGTCTCATTCTAGTTAATGTAAGAGTATGATAGATAAAACTATTTTCATTTATGATCTAGGTTGTCTTGATTTTTTCCCATAACATCTGTTTTAAGGGAAAATAGTTTATATTTAAAAATGTTTATTCATTTTGAGAGAGAGAGAGAGAGAGAGAGAGAGAGAGCGCATAAGCAACGGAAGGGCAGAAAGTGAGGGAAACAGAGAATCCTAAGCAGGCTTTGCACTGTCAGTGCAGAGCCTGATGCAAGGCCCAAACTCACAAACCGTGAGATCAATGATCCGAGCTAAAATCAAAAGTCCAACACTTAACTGACTGAGCCACTCAGGAGTCCCAGAAAAAAAAAAATAGCTTAGATATTACTATTATCTAACAGCATTATCAAATAATAATAGACAACCTTCATTTACTCAGTATTACTACATATAGGTATATATAATATATTCAATAAGTTATTTCATAGAGAACTGACCATATGAAGATTTTATACATAATTGAATATATATGGACATATATTTAGAGGCAATGGACTACTAAGAACTATGGTTTAGGTCCCTATATTTGTTTTTTCCTATCCAAAAATATATATCTTCTCCAAGTCAGTCATAGGAACCTGGCTGAACCATATAAACATATGTTAATAACTAATATTTAAGAGTCTAGTAAGTCTCAGACCCTGAAATAAGTCCATAGCTAGAACAGCTGGAATTGTATGTACATACACAAAGTTTGTTCTTTCATACTAGCAACCTATTCAGTACACTTTTGGTTTCTGAGGTAAGTATCTCTGCTTGCCAAATGTCCTCCAACTAGAAATTTCCCCAGACTCACTTTTGGTACAGCCAAAATAATCATGGTTCATACCAGTTAACTGACCAAAGATATTTCCTATCTATAGTCATTACTCTGAGAATTCATAATTGTGACTAAGGAATTTCATTTTCAATATGTGCTTGTCTTTTAAAGACAGGAGACATAACAGCCTGTACTGTCATCATGTGGATTTAAAGACAGAAAATCCAGTGCACAGAGTCAGAGTAGAATGAAGCAGATTCTGAGAAAAGTAGAAATGAAGGATGGCAACAGTTTTCTCTTCTTTGGTGTTCTGTACGCTCCCTGCATCCCCACAATAAACTTGATTACCTAGTTTAACTTGATTAACTAGCTTAAGCTAGTTTCTGCTGGTTTCTCTGACTTGTAAATAATCTTCCTGAATAAAAGAAACTTCTAACTAAAATTAAGCATGGTGATTTGGGACTTTATTCTGTTTGGTATAGAGTTACATAGAGGATCCAACCACTGGAGGAAACTGGGTACTCCAATCTCCTTTACCCAATTAACACAGGCTAATCAATTAAGACAGGTTTAAAAAGACATCTAACTGGTAAATCATATGGAGAACAAAAGACATAATCAGTTCCACCTATGGTCCCCACAGCAGAACATTATCTTGGCCCATATGTTCTCTCTCAATGGTTATTAGAGGGATGCCTCCTTTTGGACCAAGGTTTGGACAGAGTCGACAATTTTAATTTTTTTAATAGGAGAAGCAAAATGAGTTGATTTATTCTGAAAGCATTATACAAACAAGTAAGGTATACATTACGACATCCCAAGTCAGTACTAAAAGACAATAGTATTATTGTGATTTCTCCTGAAATTCTTTTTTCAATTCTTTTTTTTTAACTTTCAGTAGTCCATATAACAAAAAGTTATTATACTAGAAGCAATAGTTCACTTCCCATGAGCTTATTTATTCTAAAGCTAACTCCTCAGGCAGTGACCTAATTATTTTATCCATGTTGCTTGAATTTGTTCAGTGAGACAATAACTGAGTACACTAAATACCTCTAGATATTGGTCAGTAGTTGGAATGGCAGGGCACTGCTATTTTGTTTCTTTACTTTCAACACACTTCTAATTCATAGACAGACATCACTTTATCTCTAAAAGCAGAGTTTTAAGTTCTTTTCTTAATGTTTGTTTGTTTGTTTATTTATTTATTTATTTATTTATTTTGAGAGAGAGAAAGAGAGGGAGGGAGCAAGGGGAGGGCCGAGAGAGAGAGAGGGAGAGAAAGAATCCCAGTCAGAGTGCAAAGCCCAGTGCAGGGCTTAAACTCACAAACTGTGAGATCATGACATGAGCTGAAATCAGGAGTCGGACAAATAACTGACTGAACCACCCAGGTGGCCCTTAAGTTCTTAACTGGATAACCAACCACTAACAAAACAAAAATGCAATTTATAACTTCTGAACTTCTGCAGTATATAACTTCTGAACAAAATAGTTTTAAAAATCTATTAATGCAACCTAAAGCTGGAGGAAAAAATAGTGAATGGGGCGCCTGGGTGGCTCAGTTGATTAAGTGTCCGACTTCAGCTCAGGTCATGATCTCATGGTTCATAGGTTCAAGCCCCACAGATAGGCTCTAATTCATAATTAGACTCAGTGTCTGGAAACTGCTTCCAATTCTGTGTCTTCCTCTCTCTCTACCCTCCCCTGCTCATGCTCTGTCTCACTCAAAAGTAAAATAAAAACATTAAAAAAAAAAGAAAAAAGAAGTTAAGGAAAAGTCACAATTTACAAATAATTCTATACATGTATACATTTGTGTATAAAAATCACTAATTACAATAAATGTGAATGGAATATATTCAGTTAATAATGAAAGCTAATACTAAGCACTTCCACAAACTAGTCATGGTTTTAAAGGCTTTAACATAAACTCATTATATAAGTACTCCAAATAAACTCATTATATAAATAATACTCCAAATAAACTCATTATATAAGTACTGTTATTATTCCTATTTGACAAAAGAGAAAGCTTAGATAATTTAAGTAAATTTTCCCAAGGTCACAAAACTGAATCCAGAGAATGCTTTGTTGATCATCATTCTGTTCTCATCAAAATATATATCAAAAATATATTATCAAAAATATAGACAATCACAGGCTTATAAACAACATCCATTGATAGACATTAGGTTGTTTCTGTATTTTGGCTATAGAGAATAATGCTGCAGTAAGCTTGGGAGTGTGGTGTATTTATATAATGGAATACTATCTAGCCATGAGAAAAATGAAATTCAGTCATTTCCAGCAACATGTCTGAGCCTCCAGGACATGCTAAGTGAGAGAAAATGGTGGTTACCAGGGGCTGGGGGGCGGGAAAATGACAGACATGTTTATGGGTACATACTTGTAACCAGTTGGCAAATAAGTCCTGGAGATCAAATACATAGTACAGTGATTATAGACGACAAAACTACTATAAACACTGAATTTTCTAAGTAACTAGATTTTAATCGTTCCCAACGCTAGAAGAAACAATAATTATGTGACACAATAGACGTATTGGCTAACACTACTATGGCGATCATATTGCAATATAAATGTATCAAATCAATATGTTGATAATATTGACACAATATTTTATGTCAGATATAAATTCAATTACAAAATAAGCAGCAAGGTGCTCTTTAAAAGATATACATAAAACAAAACTACTTAGAAACATCGAAATAAGAGATGGAAGAAAATGCATCTAGTAAATTCTAGCAACTAAATGTAGTTAATTCCTGGAACACTGTTTTCCCAGCAACTGACATGATTTGATCTATTAAACATTCTCAGGAATCTATTCCAAAGTCATCTCAAAGAGGCTTGCCATCACACCCTATTTCTTCACCAACTTTATTTTTCCTTATATCAAATATCATTACACAATATTCCAAAACAACCAGTTTTATTTTCATTGTTTATCTCAGTAAATAAGTTAATATAAGTTAGCCCTCCCTTTTTAAAAAAAGAATATTTGCATAAATATAGAAATTAAAGGAATGTTTATAACAGCAACAACAATGCACTAAAATGCTATTAAAATTACTACTAGAAAATTTTTAAAAAAATTTTTTTAAATGTTTGTATTTATTTTTGAAGGAGAGAGAGAAACAGAGCATGAGCAGGGGAGGAACAGAGAGAGAGGGAGAGACAGAATCCGAAGCAGGCTCCAGGCTCTGAGCTGTCAGCACAGAGACTGATGTGGGGCTCGAACCCATGAACTGTGAGATCATGACCTGAACTGAAGTTGGACTCTTAACAGACTGAGCCACCCAGATTCCCCATTACTAGAAATATTTTTAAATAATGCTAATAATTAAAAGGAGAAACTGGCAAATTCACAATCACATTGGGAGATTTTCACACATCTGTCTCAGAGACTGACAGATAAAGCAATTAAACATGAGTAAGGTAATAGAATAGTTGTACAAAAATGTAATGAAATGATTTATTAAATAAAGTCTTAAAATATTAGTGAAGAAACAAAAGGCATTGAACAGAAAATGTGATTTAAAATTTTAAAATTTGATTTTATATGTCTGTATGTGAATACATTAATAGACAGACTGATCCTATACCTGAAATATAGGGGATCCATAGTCTCTTCATGCTTGTTTAATAGGTCACAAAGGGTTTTCACTTAAAAAAAATCTAAAATGGTGCAAATTTCACTCTCTGATTATAAATCAATAAAATTCTTAATAATAAAATAAAACTCAAACCTCTGCCTCAATATACTTAGAAATGAAGAACACACATTTTGTATGCTATGCAAGTCACAAATCTGTACTTCATTCTTTTTGTCGTAGGTATTGCTCTGCTATACTATATAGTATATATATACTATATACTGCTATACTATATATATATATAGTGTATATATATATATGTACACAATATATATATATATACACAGTATACACAGTATATATATATAGTATACTATATATATATATATACTGCCCTGCTCTGCTATTTAATCAAATTTCTACTTTTATTTCTGGCACATGTGGGATACAGCTTCTCATACCATGGAATTGTTACTTTTAACCAACATTAGCTGCTGCTCCATTTGGATGTTATTCATACTAATTATGGTATTTATGTCCTGGTCACAGTCACAAGTACAGATTAAAAGCCCAATATATGAGTAAATGACACCATAATAAAAGATCTGATTTATTTTGGAGGAAATAAAAAGATAGCAGGGGGGATCAAATTGCAGCATATCACCTTGAAGGATACTTAGAGTTCTTGTGAAGTCTCCTAAGTATGTTTATTTTCACACCCTTCAGGAAACTGTACAGAATAGAAAAAAGTGCATAAGGAATAAAACTGACACCTGTGTTTAATAGGGGCTTCCTCTGCTAGTGCTGCCCTCTTAATGCAAGAAGACAGATGAGACACTAAGGTCTAACTTTATTATTTTCTAATCAATATTTTTAGTAAAATTGAATTGAGGAATAAGAAGTAAGTCTTAGGTTACAACTATTTCTCATCTTAGATCCTCTTTTGCTCTATTAATTGGACATCAAAATTATCTCTCTTTTTTCTTCTCTCTCTAAAAAGGCTTAAAAATACCATGTATTTTGATCTGTAATTTAAAATCATCTAAGCAAAATACTGAATTGATTGTTATTCTGAAACCAATACCTGATATAGATGAATACTATAAAACAAGTAGCTTTCTTTATGGCTGGAGCCTAGAAACTACAGTGTCAGCTTTCAGTGAATAAGGGATAATTTGCAATTGCTTAACATGTTACTAACCCTTTTATGGAAGGGGTTTCTACACTGCTTTTAAGACAATGAAAGTTTAGGACTCCCATGTAAACACACATACACACACACACAATTTGCAGGCTTTTCTAGTGTCTAGGATACAGTCAAGTTTATCCATGGGCCCTAGATTAGAGTCTTTGTTAGATGTGAGTCTCATGTTAATATGATATGCTTCTGTTCTCTTAATAGTTTCTTCAAAAATAATAAACAGCTGTTACTAGTTTTACCACTAGTTCTTAATAGTGAAAGTTTCCTAAAGTGACCAAATGATCATGTTTAACATAAAGAGACAGCCAGTTTGTGAATTTGGGTAAGGGGTTTTCATATTATGGAGAACACATTACATTTCACAATGAGAGGTCATACTGAAGAAAACTATATAAATGATGATAATAAGAAAAAAAATAGCACTGCATGTTAATGACACTAGAATAAAAAAAAAGTATTTTTTTAAAGAAAACAAATAGGTGAATCAGAAAGCTTGAATTGAACAATTAAATCCAGTCACTGTATGTTATCATTTATCTGCAGTGTAAAGTCTCATGTATAAAATGAGTTTAGCAAGGGCTTTCTAATAAGATCAAAGATACTGAACAGGCAAATCTCAACTTGGGGAAACAATCGCTGGCTTATTAGTAGCATTTTTATGAGACATGTGTGATAAATTAAACTATTTAACCAGTTTGTTCTGTGTATGTGTAGCATTTTCTAGTGTAGGGCAATGTATTTTTATTTGCTTTTTTGGGGGGATGCATCATATCTATTAAATGATTCTTTGGAACTTATAGAGTTGTAAAATATACTTACATACAATGAGTTACTATGTTTTTAAGTTTGTTTATTTACCTTGAGAGAGAGAGAGAGAGAGAGAGAGAGTGTTGGGGGGAAACAGAGAGAGAGAGAGAGAGTGAAAATCCCAAGCAGGATCCACATTGTCAGTGAGTAGGTCCAACACTGGGCTCAAACTCATGAACTGCGAGATCCTGACTTGAGCTGAAATCAACAGTTGGACACTTAACTGGCTGAGCCACCCAGGTGCCCCTCAGTGAGTTACTAGTTTAGGATATACATTTTCTGTTTTGAAATTAGTTCTGGGTAAAATATTAGGTGCAGTCGTAATTTTAAAATTACTTTGTGTTTGGCATATTCTCTATTATCTGGTTTCAGTGTTGTAATTGATACAACAAAATTGTTTAATAATTATATCATGACCCTTAATTAAAATGTAGGGAACTTAAAATATTAGGTGCAGTCGTAATTTTAAAATTACTTTGTGTTTGGCATATTCTCTATTATCTGGTTTCAGTGTTGTAATTGATACAACAAAATTGTTTAATAATTATATCATGACCCTTAATTAAAATGTAGGGAACTTAGTTTTTGGATATTATCAAAACTAGTGTCTGGACTTATTTTATATAGAATTAACTAAAATACTTATTTGCTTTTTTGATGGTTGAAATATCAGTTTCTTCTGGACATCCTGATTGCTTCCTTAATGAGTGTTTCAGTTTTTAGCTTTTAGGCCTTTAAAAATCTTGTTAAGAATTACTTCTGATAGATAAAAATAATGATTTTGAAAAAATAGTAAAAATGGAAATCATTAGTGAGCCTTCAATTGCTAAAATAATTAAATGCAATAAAATGTTTATTATTCTACATAATATCCAGATGACACAGAGGATTTCGTGAAATTCAACCTAACAGTAATAAAATATGACTGAACAAAGTAGGTCACTATTCTGAAAGTGAAAATGCTTATTCCCTTGATAAAAAAGATGGCATTTATAATTTTTCAGTCTCAAAAGACAATATCAGATTCAGCATGCTAATTAAGAAAAATTATATCAGCTCTGTCTTTAATGGCAATGAATATATGATAGTTGTTTTCATTATCGACTATAATAATAATGTTATAGAAGCAGTATCTACCATGGAAAAGAGTGAAAAGTAAAATTCCCTACCCCTCAATCAATACTACCTGGAGATAATCATTGTCAAAGATTTTTAGTGTAGTTTTTCCTAAATTTTCTGGCAAACGAAATATATGTATAGCTGTATTTTATAAATGATTGAAATAACTGGAATCATCCTGCTTAATCCTGATTTTATGTAAAAATGTAAGAACATTTTATATATAATTTTGAAATCTGATTTTTTAATTAACAGAATATCTTGGAAGATGTTCTATTCCTTTACTTATACCTTACTTTGCATTTATTTTCACACCTGAGCACTGTATTGTCATTATGTAATATATATTTTTTGCTGTTAGAAAAAATCAGATACCATTCATACATATTTGTCTTTACACACCTGTTTTTGACTAGAACTTTTTAAAATTCCTAACAGTGTGATTTCTAGGCAAAGGGGTAGATATGCTCAGATACCCGTTGCTGTCACTAACCTCCTCTCCAAAACTGCTGCATACTTTAGTACTCCCACAAATTGTGAGTGTGTTTCTTTCCTCAGGTACACTGAATAATGAGAAGATTCTTAATATTCCAATTTGACAGATATAAATTCCAGTTACTCTTTCCTATATTTCCTATATAATATTATTTGAGCTTTTTAAAAATTGCTTAACTACTAATGATATTAACCACTTGTGGTCAATATATTTTATAATTCACTCATGCCTAAATCTTGGTAAACTTCTTTGAAACATTTGAACCTTATAGTAAAAATATGAGAGTAGATAATTTAAGCTTTATAAATATTTTCTGATTAAAAATAATACAGAAAATGTAAAACGAGTAATAGAGAAAAACAACCACTATCCATAATTCCAGAAACCAGGTATAACCCCCATTAAATACAGTATATTTCCTACAAGCCATTTCTTCCTTACACACAGCTGGACATTCTTTCTGTCTCTTTTTGTCACATACACCCACACCCACACATATAACTGATATATGTGATTCTGTAATGCAGAGTCATGCTTACTTCATGCTTTGCTTTTTTTTTTTACCCCTGGCATTATTACAATTCCTTAAAAGCTATTTTTAATATATTTACATTACATCCTATGGCTGAATGCTAGTTTCTTTCTTTATTGCTGGACATTTAGCTGGTTTCCAATTATTTACTATAGTAAATAACAGTTATAAATATATTTGATCATATCTGTAAAAATGCACTGCCTATGGTGCTTTATTTAGTATTTGTCATTAGACTGTGCCATATTTTGAAAAGCTGTCTAGCCATGTATCATAGAATAAGCTTACAGCTCTTTTTAGAGTGGGCCTGTCTTGCATAAGTAGGATCTCTGCTAAGGAAAGTGGATATAAAAAGGGGGGTAATCTGGTCTTAGACTGAAGGGAGAACACATTTTTTTGGGAATCACTCTTTGACAATCTCTACTTCAAAAAAACTCAATCATGCTTGAGGGAAGGGAGGACCTTACTGTAGGAAAGTGGAAAGTCAGAGTGAGACATCTCCATAGGCTGTAACTGTAGATAAGTAACGTTTACAAAATAACACATAATAAAGATTTTTATATTACTCTCCATTTATTTCACTTTGGTTGTTCTCTAGAGAGTAAAATTCACCTAGATAGTTTTAGTGCACTCATGGGAAAATGAATGAAGGGTCATACAGCGGGCTTTACGCAAAGATATAAAAGGCAAACAGAGCTTGGCCAAGACCAGACTGGGACTGACTATAGTTTTTAGTAAGATATCATAACTTTGGAGATCAGAAACCAGGATACAGTTCCAGTTACTCTTTCCAATATAGGTTTTTCCTACCTTCCCACATAGACCTGCTCTCTCTGGCTTTAAAATGAGTTCTATTAGAGGTAGGTGCCTGGGTAGGTCAGTCGGTTAAGCAGTTAAGCATACTGCTTTGATTCAGGTCATGATCTCATGGCTTGTGGGTTCAAGCCCCATGTTGGGCTCTGTGCTGACATCTCAGAGCTTAGAGCCTGCTTCAGATTCTTTGTCTCCCTCTCTCTCTGCCCCTCCTCCGCTAATACTCTGTGTCTCTGTTTCTCAAAAATAAATAAACATTAAAAAAATAAAAATAAATAAAATGAGTTATATTAATGTCAATAACACTGTGAATAGTAGCAATAAGAATTAATATTTACTGAGTGCTTAACATTGGCTGAACATGTTCTAAGAATTTTACATATAAAAATTCATTTAATTTTCATGACAAACCTATGAGGTAAACATGATAAATATTTTCATTGTACAAATAAGTTAAGTAAGAAAAAGCAAGTTCAATGTGCTACTTGTGGACACAGTGCTAATCAGTGAAAAAGAGCCTGGATTTGAAACCAAGTGGTGTGCCTTCAGAGACCATGCTCCTAACTACTGATAAACCAGCTGTCAGTATAGGGCAAACACAGATTTTCTTCCAGTAAACAAACTTTAGCTTTCATTTCCAAACTATTTTCTATAGAAATATCACACTGTTTTAGTTTTCCACCTGCAGTGTATTAGATAGCCCATCTCTTTTACCTCTACAAACTGTGTAGTATGCATTTTACCTAATACTTGTCAAATTTGGAATTTGACATTTTATAAGGGTGAGATAGTTTTGATTGCATAAGATTATGAATGATATTACCATATGTATTAATTATTTATAGTTCTTTGATGGATTGGCTGTTCTTTTGTCTGCTTTTTCTTCTCATTTTATATACACTCATTTATGCAGAGGTTAACTTTTAAAAATTGATTTAATTGCAGGCTATCAAAAATGCTTACTGATGTATTAAACTCATTTATATTTTACATGTCAGTATTTTATTTTTTTCCAATATGAATTCGTGGCTTTTTAATTTTTTTGGTAATATGTTTTCTTTCTAATTATAAATATAATACGTATTTATTGATAAAATTTGAAAAAAAGGTAAATATAATTTAGAAAATTTTAAAAGTTATGAATATCACCCAGTACCACCTACTCTAAAAATGTGGTGTATTTTACTCTATTTATATCCACGTATAAACGCATATGTGCATTTATAAAATTCGTATTTTATCCTATAGGAAGCTTTATTTCTTGCACTTTTACTTACAATTATATTATCACTATATACTGTACTTTATTCCTTAAGGTCTGTATACAAATAGATAATGCTTTATTTAATACATTAGCTATTTTGAATATTAGGCTTATTTGTCATTTACACAATAATAAATAATGCAGTGCTAAACATTCTTATTTATATTTATTTAAGGGCATTTATGCTAAGACTATTTCCACTGGATTAGTTCTTAGAGTTTTGAGATCTAAGACCGATTATTTCTAAAACTTTGTATACATATTTTCATATTGCTCTTCAACTTTAAGTGTGTTTCTTAACACACTTATTTCTAAAACTTTGGTTTAGAATCTGAAGCAGTCTCCAGGCTCTGAGCTGTCAGCACAGAGCCCGACGTGGGGCTCCAACCCAGGAGCATGAGTCAGGACCTGAGTGGAAGTCGGACACTTAACCAACTGAGCTACCCATGCACCCTGATCTGTAGGAACTATTTAACGTTAACACTTTATTTATACTTATATCAGATAATATACCATATGTAATATCATACTATAATACATACTAACATTATTTCCAAAATCCTTGCTCATAAGAGTTGTCACTGATTGGGTGGCTTCTTTCGTGCCACTTCTGATCACTTAGTCAACTTTACTAAATTAGTTTCTGGTGTAAATATATAACTGAGGACAAGTTGAATGGTTGACCCTCAGAGAATTATATATTTCAGAGAAGAACCTGAAAAGACATTTTTACCCATTTCACATTAAATGGCACCATGAAGATAAGGGAGAATAAGTTGAAATAACTGTAAAGAGCAAGATTAATGATCATAATTCAGTTCCCTAAATAGACAAATGTAATTTGTACCATTTTCTTATTAATCTTTAGGATTTCACAAATAAAACTGAAAGTAACTATGTAAACTAAGAGTAAATTTAATTTACAATAGCCAAATTATGGAAACAGTCCAATTACCCAACAATAGATGAAAGGATAAAGATGTGGTATATATACACAATGGAATATTATTCAGCCATGAAAAAGAATGAAATCTTGTCATTTGCAGTGATATGGATGGAGCTAGAGAGTATAATGTTAAGCAAATAAGTCAGTCAGAGAAATACAAATATCACAATTTCAGTGATACGTGGAAATCAAATAACAAAAGAAACAAGTAAAGGAAATAAAAAGAAAGAGTTAAACCAAGAAACAGACTCTTAACTACAGAGATCAGACTGATGGTTACCAGAGTGGACAGGGGAAAGGGGATGGGTGAAATAGGTGATGTAGCTTAAGGAGGGCACTTGTGATGAGCACCAGGTGATGTATAGAATTGTGGAATCACTATATTATACACCTGAAACTAATATAACCCTGTATGTTAACTATACTGGAATTAAAAATAAAATAAAATCACAACTGGAAAGAAAAGTAAATTAAAAATTTAGAAAGTGAGTATTTCTGTTAATAACTAAAGTTTTCTAAACTGCTAAAACTGTTGATTTAAATTAGAATTCACTCTACTGAATTATTCATATCTGCTTACTTCATTGAATATGGAAATATGCAAAAATAAGAAAATACTACATTAATACCATATTTGCAATGAAAAACAGTCTCTATTAAATTTTTTTTTTAATTTTACAGAAAAAGAGAGCAAGCGAGGGAGAGGGCCAGAGGAAGAGAAAGAATCTTAAGAAGGCTCCATGCTCAGCGCAGAGCCCGACATGGGGCTTGATCCCTCAATCCTGGCTTCATGACCGGAGCTATAATCAGGAGTCAGACATTCAACCAACTGAACCACCCTGCTGCCCCTCTGTTAACTTTTAAAACCAGGCCATCCTATCTTGAGGAATACATGTACATTTTCCCTAAGCCATAGAAAGTTAATTATTTAAATAGTATCAATAATATTAAAATTCCATACATTACCTATAACAAGCACTACTAACAGTGATATTTGGGTTCATTTCCCAGAATAGATTTCCATGAATTATTTTCTGAGGTTGAGGAGATGGTAAGATAAGGAGGTAAATTAAGGGAAATATAAATGGGAAGTCAAAAATATTACCTGAACTCTCAGATATGTAGCTTGCCTTTCAGCATTTGGATCAATAAAACACATATTTAGAAAATGCCCAGCACCTTTTGTGAAATAATATGTTACAAACTTTGACAGCTTTCTATAATTTCTCTATCAAACAATCAGTTTACTAATCATCTAATGACGTCAGTGTCAGCGTAATTTTCAGTGTTTATCTATAATTAGCACTTTAATAAGCACATTCCAAAGAGAGTATAATATATAGATTCTACCCATGAAGATGGATGCATTTTCTCTTCTATCTGTCTTCTCAGGTGGCAGCTGTGGCACTCTAGAAAAATCACTGCACTTTATTTTTGTTTGGATTTGTGCTATGACTTGTCCAATTACCAGAAACATAAGCAACTTTTCAAGTTTCTGTATCTGTGAACAGATTCCCACAGATTTATTCTACAGATAAAATGTAATCATGTATGCAATCAATGTAATGTGAAAATTTTATGTTGCTGTAATTAAAAATAAGTACAAATAGAGAGATACAGAAATGAATATAATTAAACCAGACAGCAAAAATGCTTATTTTTCAGGGAGTAGATATAATCCTGATATCCATGCTTTAAACTATTTGAGGGTTGCAATATCAGTAGAGTGTTCAGAGTTTATCATAGTTTTGGGAAAGTTAACAAAGCCGGGATCAGTAAATTCTACCTTAAGGTTAAAAAAAGGTAAATAATGTTAGGAAGACAAGAGATTGTAACAAGTGGCATTGCTGAAGAATGACCGGGTAGCAACCACTGAGGATGCAGGTGTTTCCTGAATGGACAGGAGGTTAGTTATCATCCCTCTCCTGCAACACTGCATTGGAGGTTGTTGGGAATACTTCAAAAAAGAAATGATTATGACAAACTGTCAATGATAATGAAAAGAAAATTAAAAAGGAAAGAAAATGGGACCAAAACAGTCATAAATTGAGATTTGAAATCTGTGAGGGGTATAACTTCCATTAAAACTTATCTCATTAGTTTAAGTAAGGCAAGCACTGTAACAAAATTAAAGCATTAGTTCAGTAAAGCTTCCCCAAAACTTTACAGTATAGTAGATAGAAACCAAAAGAAAATAAACATTCTACGTGCACTGCAGAAAAAAGTCAGGTAACTTGTTTGTGTTTATTAGTAGACTTTTTGTTTTGAGTTTTAATTAAAAATTAAATATTATTAGAGCAAATTCATCATCTCACATAAAGGTGTAAAATTCTATTTTATTTTAGGAAAGTGCAAAAGTTACTTGATTTTTGAAAATTTTGTGAAAAGAGTAGATATGTTTTCTCAGAGTCTAGAATGTGTGTTGTGAGATCACTGATAAAATGCTTGCTGTCTCCCTAGGCCATTTTGAAAGGTTGCATTCATATGATCAAGGGAAGTTCTGAAGGAAACAATGCCACTTGTTTTGCTTTTTCACAGTTTAAAAAAAAAAAAAGTGTGTCTGACTGTAGCCTTTGTATTGCCTTTTCTGAGCTCCAGAAGTTTAAATAAAATACTCATAAAATTAGTTATTTGTTTTAAAACCAAATCATATATACTTTGTTGAATTTATTGATACTTTAATCATTTGAGCCAGATAATGTGCAAAATCAGGTTCATAACAGGACTTTTGCTTATTTTTATTTTTTTTAATTTAATGTTTATTATTTAAAATTTTTTCAATGTTTTTTTTTTTTTTTTTTTTTTTTTTTTGAGAGAGACAGAGCATGAGAAGGGGAAGAGCAGAGAGAGAGGGAGATACAGAATCTGAAGCAGGCTCCAGGCTCTGAGCTATCAGCACGGAGCCCAATGCAAGGCTCCAACGCATGAACCCTGAGATGATGACCTGTGCTTAACCAACTGAGCCACCCAGGACCCCCTTTTATTTTTTTTTACTTTTGAGAGAGAGAGAGAGAGAGAGAGAGAGAGAGAGAGAGAGAGAGAGAGAGAGAGATTGTGAGCAGAGAAGGGGCAGAGAGAGGGAGACACAGAATCTGCAGCAGGCTCTAGGCTCTGAGCTATCAGCACAGAGCCTGACGTGGGGCTCAAACTCACGAGCTGTGAGATCATGACCTGAGCTGAAGTCAGATGTTCAACCAACAGAGCCACCAGGCACCTCTGGACATTTGCTTTAAAGTTGCCCTATTTTAATTCTACTTAAAAGATGTGTAATAGGAGCTACATTTACTGGTCCTCAAGTTTATAATTACAAGCACCAAATATAATTATTCGAATATTCAGAATTACCTTGAACTCTTAGAAATACATTTTATTTTTAAAGAAAAATCTAACTGCTGTCCTGAAAAATAAAGTATATATATCAATGCCTAAAGTTAAAGGTGACTGGTAGTTACAATATCGCTTATTATGAAATATTTAGAACAAAACCATAGAAATCAGCATGTAATTTAACTCAGCCAATCTAAAAAAAAATGCTCATGAAAACAGATACATGCAGGAAGAAAGAAAGAAAGAAAGAAAGAAAGAAAGAAAGAAAGAAAGAAAGAAAGAGGAAGAAAGAGAGAAAGAAGAAAGAAAGAAAGAAAGAAAGAAAGAAAGAAAGAAAGAAAGAAAGAAAGAAAGAAAGAGGAAGAGAAAGAGAAAGAAAAGGAAGGAAGAAAGAAAGAGAAAGACTTAAAGGAACAAAGAGAGAGAAAGAGAAAGAAAGAAAAGGGTAAGAGAAAGAAAGAAAGAAAGAAAGAAAGAAAGAAAGAAAGAAAGAAAGAAAGAAAGAAAGAAAGAAAAGAAAGAAAAAGAAGGAGGGAGAGAAAGAAAGAGGTAGGGAGAGAGGAAGCAAGAGAGGAAGGAAGGAAGGAAGGAAGGAAGGAAGGAAAGAAGGAAGGAAGGAAGGAAGGAAGGAGGGAAGGAAGGAAGGAAGGAAGGAAGGACCCCAAATCTAAGAATTCTACAGTGACTCATGCAATGGAGCAATAAATAGTTTTCCTTTTTTCTTTTAGGTTTGATTACAATTATTTGAAGTAAAGTAGGCTATAATCTGTTCCTGGTTTAGAGAGCCATGCTTCCAAAGCAAGGGGACAAAGATATTGCAGACGATATTCCAAAAATACTTCTCATAAACCTATCTGCATATAAGTCCAAAGTAACACCATCCAAATGAATCTGCGTTCAAGTAACTGCTTTGTCTATTTTGCGTGCATGTATGTGTGAGGTTGGGCAAAAGAGGGCAGTGGCTTTGTTTTGCCAGTAGCTTTGTTCTTGCTACAAAAGATTAAGTACTGATGTTTCATAACTAGAGATGTTTCTCTTTTTTTATGGAGAACTTTATGTTTTTGAAAAACATTTGCAAGATGAGTTGGATGTTATAGTAAATTAGTATCACACTTTATCACACTTTATTTTTTCCATTTGGCAGGATACTAAGAAGATCAGAGAAGATATCCTCTATTCATTTTTTCACCATGGTCATCACCCAATTATTATCAAATCCTGAGTAGATGATTAGGTAAAAAAAAAAAAAAAGGAGAAAATGGGGCAATGAATCTAGGAGGGTGGCTGGTATATTTTCTGAGTTGTCACACTGTCACATCCGATACTGTTTTTATAAGATATATACATAAAGGTAAAATACAATCTCTGGTGTCAAGATATGTATTTTTTAAGTATAAAATATAATCATTGGTAAAATAATATTCACTGTGCCAATTTGAGTCATTTTGTTCACTCCTCTCAGAAGGTTGTGCTGGGGGTTATTAATATCGCATAAAATTTTGAAAAAATTCTTTTCAGCAGAAGCTTCACAAATGTGGGGGATCCTTTCAGTTTATTTCATTTTTAAGTCAAATTAAAATAGTCAACATAATGGTATGCATTAATTTTTTTCCTTTTCCTGATCAAGTTCCTTCTTCACATTGTCCAAGGACTGAGCTTAAAAGTCAAAGCTCCAGTCAATTTGGCAATACTCATTTACTCTCCATTTATGTAATTGTTGAGAAGCATTTGTTGAGTGGTTTCCCTGTGCTAGGCACTGGGGTAGGAACAAGGGAACTGAGCAGCCAACACAACAGACGCTGGCTGAAAACTTATCTAGTGAACTAGACTGTCATGCAAATTAAAACATGAGTACAGTGTGACGTGGCTATTGTAAAAGGTTTATGTGAGTTGTGATTGGGTGCATGTGGGAAAAAGCACTATTCCTCTTAAAGGACTTCTGGGAGTTGGTAATCAAAGGGCAGCCTCAAATCCTTTCTGCTAGGCAGCTGTCATCTGCCTGTCAGTTTAAAAGTTGACATGTCTTTCCTATCCCTTCTCTGATGGTAAAAATTATATAGAGGCTGGAAGCAGAAACAAAATTGAGATGACAGTGCTACAGCATGAAAACTGGAAAGCTGCCAGGAAATGTAATGATGAGGAGGTGCGCATCGATATAAAGAACCGCAGAGATATCAGAATCCATACTTTCAGAGTGCGTGGCAGAGAGCTAAAACAAATGAGTAGACTTCACAAGTGCACATTCTGTAGAATAGAGGCAAAATTGAGAACACAAAGAGTAAGAAGTGCAGATTGCGAGAGGTCAGTTTCAGGTCTGCTCCCTTTCTTACTTCCATTTGGAATCTGCTAGTAATTTATTTCGAGATTAAAATATTAGGAAGTGCTGTCTAAAGAAATATATTGCTTCTGTGCCACTGAAAATAAATTTAAGCAATCAAAACCTAAATTATATTATTTTTAAAAGTTTTAATTTATTTAAGTAATCTCTATACCCCGCGTGGGGCTCAAACTCACAACCTTGAGATCAAAAGAACCAGCCAGTTGCCCCTAAGCCATATTTTTTGAACAAAAATAATATTTTATGAGAGATTATTATGAAACTAAAAATGCTCTTGAAAATAATCAGAGGTTAAAGATTTTGTATAACACATATATCTATTCCATCTTGAAACTGTGGTTGTTAAGAAAGTACTCTATTTGCACTGTGGTTAAGTGTAAGAAACATTAATCAGAAGATCACTTGATTCTTAAGGATTTATTTAGGAAGTTCTATAGATTCAGGCATCACAATGATATTTTAGTGAATATATTTTATGTGTGTGTACAGTGGGGAATGAGATCATGTATGGTGTCCTAATATAAATTTAGGGGGCATCTGGATGGGTCAGTCAGTTAAGCATCTGACTTTTAATTTCAGGTCAGGTCATGATCTCACGATTCGTGAGTTCAAGTCCTGCTCCAGGCTCCACACTGGCAGTGCAGAGAATTCTTGGGATTTTCCCTCTCCCCTCCTCTCTCTGTTCCTCCCCTGCTCACTCTCTCTCTCTCTCAAAATAAATAAATATTAAAAAAATGAAATTAGGAAATATAAAGGACTTTTAACAAATTAAGATGCATAGATTAAGTGAAGATAGGAATACAAAATATGTTGTCAATCCCAATTATTTCTAACACATGGGTATTCATAGAGGACAATTTTTTTCTGTGTAGTTAGGCAACTCTCAGTGCCCTTTCCAAAGGTCAGCAACTCCCAGAAAGATGGATTATATATAGGTAGAACGATCTGGCATTCGTTATGTTTAAATTCCTGCTAACACTAATAAGATTATCTCTGCCCTTTTCCTCCATTTCCAAACAGTTTTGGAGACTACATTTTAGAAAAATGTCCAATATAGCTTATTTGAAAGAATATTCCCCTTTCCTATTATTTGATAATAAGATATTTTACAAAGAGTATTATTAAAACAAAGCCTTTTTGGAAATGAAGAAAGCGTTGGAGTATAAAGGGCATTTCTCGATTTCTAACTGAACTCCAATATGTTTTAGTTGGAAAAGCATTAGCACAATAGCTATATTAACTTTCTTTATTTTAGAATGGTATAAATAACTGTGAGTAATCAATCCCTTTACAAGCAAAATGAGGTGTTTATCAGTAATGTTTGGTTTCCCCAGGTGCTTGCCTACGAGGTGGGCCCTGCCATGGACTACTGGTCATGCTATTATCCTTTCTGAGTTTTTAAGGTCCTTTGCTTATGGAATACAAAACAATACATCACTTGCAAAAGTGGGCCTGCTTCTCTTCATGCAAACGCTTGCATTAAATAACATCATCATGAAAAATTTAGTAGACAAACAAAACCTGGTACAATCTCATTTCCCTTGTATATGCAGACTTAGAGTAGACACATTCATTGTGGGATACAGATTGATATTAGAAAGAATGTGCATAGAAAGATTTATTTTACAGAACACACATGACGAATGGTGATGTGTGTAAAGTGAAATTAGAAATCATAAAGATTGTGATGAATTTACTCCAAGCAGTCTTTTTAAAGAATTTAAAACAGCAAGTGTTAATTTATCCATTAAGAATATTACAGTTCCTAATAGCCAACTGGTTTGGTAGAAGAAGTCCCCTGAAAACAAAAGCATAATTATATTATTTGCTTATCATTTACAATAATAGTGAAAATGACAATGAAGGTATTAACTAGGATAAAAATTATTTAATATCATGGTTATATATTTTAAACATTACTGAAAATAAATTCTGTCCACATCCCTATATCTTTCTTATATTTTTATAGTAAAATCATATTTCCAGCTCTAAATTTTTATCACATTTTTGAAGTAATTAAAAATTAACAATGACTTAGTTTTTATGGCTCCTGTTTCTCCATATGGAGAAGGAATGTAATATAAGTTATTATGGTGTTGTAATTTTAAATAGATGGACTTTTATCATCAAAGTAATGCACACTCAAGGGCAAAAAAGAACAACAAAATGCATTCAAATCCCACTACTCAAGAGACTGGTAGTGTGAACCAATAATACACTATATAACCTAATCCAGACATTTTTATATACTTAAAATAACTTAAAAAATGAATCATTCAGCAGATTTCTGTAATATCCTTTCTCCTGCATTTTTATAGTACTCTGATACATTTTATGTGCCATCATGTGTTAATCAAAATCCTTAATGTTAGGAATTCAGTAACTTCTAAATCTGGATTTTTATATTACATTGCAAGGTGCACTGTTGCAGCAATCTTGCCTCTCACCCTTTATACATACAGCATTTGAAAAGAATGCCCAAATGGCCTTCAAAAATCTGTACAAAGCAGTTCATGCAAGTGAATTGTTTAAGCAGTTCAGGTAAGTGGTTACTTCTTTGCATGCATTAATTATCTTATTGAACATGATTCTGTTTTAATTTGCTTTTCTGATTTTAAAAAGTGGGCAATTTAAATATGTTTATTAGATTTCTAAAAATAAATTTCTTGTACAAGTTATTTGTATTTCAATAGGCATATTTTCATCATTTTCTAATGAATATGTAGTGTCCTTTATATATTTTAATAAGCAATGACTTCTGCAAAATTTCTCATCCTGAGCTACGTGAGATACTCAGCGCTGAATTTAAAAATTTTGCATTTTAAAGAATCAGTCATATAACTGACCAACTTATATGTTACATGAAAACCACTGCTATGGATGGGTTAATGTTAACCTGAAAAAAATCTAGTGATTATCTGTACTATATAAAACATTATTAAGTCAAACACATGAAGAAATTACAAAATACAGATGTTGAAAATAGGAGATGCATGTGCCCTCGTGAAATAAGTTTAAAATTAAAATTGGCCATGTTTAAGAAGAAAAATCATAACATGCTAACAAAATAAAGAGTAATTAATGAATAGTATACTACGGGAGGAAGGACAAATTGACAGGATATAAAGTTTGATGATCTAATATTTTGGGTGGAAAATAATTTTTGTGTATAGTGGACTGTAACATTGAAGTGTTTCAATGATAAGGAGTGAGTGGTGATGAAAAAGCATGACATTTGATAGCATTAATGACTAATGTAATAGGAAATTGATTTCCTAACACCTTCCCTTTGCATAGTGTCTTTTCCCTTAGATTGAAAGAGAATCAATATGTGAATATCTGAGTATATGAGAGGCAGCCAAGTGAAAAGAAAATGCTCTTCAATTAGCAATTAGAAGACTGGATTTCTTAACTTAATTGCACCACAAATGAGTTGTATGACCTTGGGCAAGTCATTTGGTCTTTCCAAGGTTTACTTTTCTCATGCACAAAAGAAAATGGTATCTAAGGCCCAGTATTAAATTTATGCAATTCAAATTTGGAATAAATTTAAATCAAAAAGGGAGTATTAAATGCACTGAATGTCCTTTAGTGATGTTTCCCAAACCATTTTCTACTGAAGACCATTTTCCTTTTTGTAATAACTAATGTTTTGTTAAGGTTTAATTTGGAGTTAGCACCATTCTTAATGAAAGCTCACAGAACTCTAGAAGATCAGTATTGCTATTATTTCACATTATAAACTAAGAAACTAATCTAAAGGGAGGATAAACAATTCATTCCAGTTCTCCATGCTAGGATTCAAAGTCAATCTGACACCATAATCTGTAACTGTAAGCATTGCCCACACTTTCTAAAATATGTTTTTTTTTTCTCAAATAAACTTGGAAAACACTGGCTTCCACAGAACAAAATCAGTTGATACAAAGTACTTTGGAATACTGAAGATTTACTTTGAATATCCAAGAAGGACATCATGTTCAGGGCGGCCTACATTTATTTTGACTATGGAAGTTGTATGAAAAGGAATAGTGACCACATCAAAGGAAGTTCTGCAAAATGATTTGAAAAATGCTAATTCTTGGGTCTTAGGAGGCATCTAATTGTATTTTTATTCAGGGAGATCTGTATAGAAAATAATTTCTTAGTAACTTGAAGAAGTAGTAGTAAGTATAAATAAAAAAGATCTCTATGGGATTTACTCTTCCATAAAATTAATTCCCACTTTCCATTTTTCATTTTTTTAGTGCATGTTAATGTAAAAATTCTTACCAGCATATTAAATATGTGTTTACCCAGGGAAAATTGTTTCAGGATGGGGACTGTAGTGCTCTGAAGAGGTCTAGATATTTTTACATTAGGATCATTCATTCCTAGCAGTGTTGCTTATGATGCCTCCAGTGTGGGTAACGTTGTTTACCATCTGTTAGTAGTTATGAAACACAAACATATTGGTTGTTTGAAAAATATTTCTGTATTATAAAATGATAAAATAAATACAATTTATACCATTATCCTGTAATGCTTATACCTTTAAGCATTTCATTTATACTCATCAAATAAGCAAGCTATAATAAAATGAAAGACATAAATCTTCCAAATTAGATACTTCACCATATTTAATCATCTGAGATTTCCCAAATATCAATTTGAGTGACAAAGATTTACAAAAAATCACATAATCAAAGAAATAATTTATACTTGATGACAGTGTCAATGATGGATATAGAATAGATAGATTAGTATTTGATATATCTCATATTGCTATTTCTCTTTCTCCTGGAACCCATAAAACATATTCAATCTCATGAAATACACCAGAATTAGAATACAGGGAACAGCATTATACAGTTCATACCTACTATTTACAGATTCTGTATTTGCCAATTAGCTTACACGCTAACATGCATCTGAAACCCCAAAAGGAATACTTACAGATACTTTGCGGTCATTCACAGATACGCTCAAAACCAAGGAAAATTTGTGTCACTCAACGCACTTGTTTCCAGTTCAGGCTGAATGAGATTGTACTCTGCCTTTGCTTCAGTTCTCATATTGTAATAAAGTATCCTTTTCAAGATCTATTTATTGCCTTTTTTTTCCTCTACATTTTGTGCTTTTTGTTGGTGGCTTTGCTGTTTAAAATGCCCCATTAGCATAGTGCTGACGTGAGGTTCAGTGTTCCTAAGTGCATGAAGCCCGCAATGTGCCTTATGGAGAAAATATGTGTATTAGATAAGCTTCATTCAGGCATGAGTTATAGTTCTGTTGGCTGTGAGTTCAATGTTAATGAATCAACAATGCCATACATCTAGGAAAGGAAGACAGATTAAAAAAAAAGTGCAATAGATAACATTGTTGTGAGCTGAAATACGAAGAAATTTACAGTCATGTTACCCAGGATAAGGAAAATGTTAAAATCTTCCTGGCTAGTCTGGTTGGATTCTATGTTTCAAAAGGTGATAAGGTCTGAGGAATGTTAAACTCTCAGGCAAGGCAAGTTCTGCAGATTGGGATGCCTTGGAAAAAAATTTAAAATACTTGCATATAGTATTTATACTATATGGAAAATAGTTATGTAGAACAACAGATTTTCAATGCTGATGAGAATATGTTGCTTTTTAAGAACTTTGCCAAAGAACTACCTTTGTAAGGCCTTTGTTGAGACCAGAGGCTCTCAACAACCTGATCCTGTATTTCCCTAGGTGGGATAGTTCAGTATTTGCTAATTCAGTGTTCATGGCAACTTTGTAGTAGATAAATACTGTGATCAATGAGAATCAACTATATATTTTTAAAATTTGTTTTTTGATACCTCCCTGGCTTATGTTCAAAACTTGTAGAAATAAAGCTTGCAAAAAAATGCTGAGGTACTTTCCAAAGTCATATCACTGCTCTAGGGTTCTAATGTGGGGGTGGGGGGGTGGGGAGTGGTGTCTAGTGTGGTTGAAAGATTTTCCCTATTCCAAAAATGAACTGTTGTATAATAGGACTAAGGAGCTAAGGTGCCACTTTGAGACCTCAAAGGAAAATTATGAGAGAGAACCCATGACATAAAAATCAGGATTCTTTAAGCTATGTGGGTAGAAAGAAGACCCTCTACTCCCTTAAAGTAGATTCCTGGACAGGAAACTGCCAGAGTGGCAGAATATGGCAGGATGGGTCTTAAGCATGAATAAGATACTGAGATTCACCAGACATACTTGGGAAACTTAGGAGCTGCATTTATTCTTTATGCAAATATTCAGAAAAGTTTAAATTATTTTCATTCATATGATACAGTCAATCGTGTTAGCGGGTGGTATACTTTAGCAAAGCCTGTAGAATCTAGGATTATAGCAATAGAAGACATATGAGATTTTATGTTGTAGACAGGCTGCTATATATATAATATGGTACTGTACATGTGAACTTTAAGGAAAAGCAGTTATTTCGAAAAGCAGATCTCTGTTTTAAGAGAAAGGGGTACAGATTTTAGGTATAGATATATTTATTGATATAGCTACCAAGAATTATAGATACTAACATATATGTATACGTACTATTGAATATATATATATACACACACATATATATACACTTAATAATGTTTATATTTTCTAACTATATATTTATCCATATAAATCACAATACATAGATTTGGTACTCAGTTGCAAATAAGGGTTGTTGAACACAAAGATACATATGAATCTCCAAGGCAAAATGTATAAGGAATGGTCGTCAGCAGCAAAAACTTGGTAAATGTCCACTTTAGGGAGTTTGTAGAAGAAAATAAATTAGCAAAATAGAATACATGCCATAATGCTATGAAGAAAGTAAGAGAGAATATAATGATGTGTGACCGCTGGGACCGGATGTCATCATTAATGTGATTTTCACATCAACGGAGGTAACAGGCTGAAATAAGATGTGTTATATTTAAGGCAATCAGTGTGCCTCACAAAAACAAAGTTGAAGGAACACTATATGGAACACTTGCGATAGGGAGGAGGGTGAGGGGATGAGAAAAACAGTGATCTAAGCAAAACTAACCTTCCTTATGCTTCCACAGCATATGTACTTTCATTTTGAAAAAGAATTCTATGGTGGTTGGAACGTGGTAGAACACTCAAGAGATTTAATTTATATGAAATAATTTATTTGGAGTCTAATAATAAAAGGAATGATGTGACCTAGATAATATCAATACTTACATTAACGTAGGAAAAAGCTGAGGTAGTGACATTAAGTAAACTGTACTAGGATACACAGTACAGTCAGGGTGTAAATGCAGGCCATTTCAGATTCTCAGTTGTAAGGCCTACTCACATAAGTTAGGATGTTGGTGTGTAAAACCTTTCTCTCTAAAGACTGACTGACTAATTGATTGGTTGAAGTAAACTTTATTTTTTAGAGTAGTTTTAGGTTCACTGCAAAACTGAGGGGAAAGTACAGAGATTTCCCACATACTGATTGTCCTTATACACACATAGCCTCCCCAATTATCAACATTCCCCACAGAGTGGTATAACTGTTACAGCTGATGAACCTGTACTGACACACTATTAATATTCAGAATCCATATTTTGCATTAGGTTTCAATAGGTGTACATTCTATGGATTTGGACATATGTACAATGGAATATATCCACCATTATGGTATCTTATAAAGTAGTTTCATTGCCCCCCAAATTCTCTGTGTTCTGCCTATTCATCTGTCCCTGCCCCTTAACCTTTAGTAATCACCCATCTATTTACTGTCTCCATAGTTTTGTCTTTTCCAGAATGTCATATGGGTGAGATCATATAGTATATCAATTTTTCAGATTGGCTTATTTCACTGACTAATACCCACTTAAGGTTTCTCTATATCTTTTCATGGCATGATACCTCTGAATAATATTCCATTCTTTGGATGTATCATAGTTTATTTATCCATTCACCATAGTTTATTTATCCATTTTACTGAAGGAAAGACATTTCGGTTGCTTCCAAGTTTTAGCAACTATGAATAATGCTGATATAAATATTTTGATACTGTCTTTTGTGTAGCTACACTTTGCAGTTCCTTGGGACAAATATCAAGGAGTGTGATTGCTGGATCATATGGTGAGAGTATGTTTCATTTTGTAAGAAACCATCAAATAGTCTTCTATTGTACCATATTGTCATCCCACCAGCACTGTATGAGAGTTCCAGTTGCTGCACATCCTCACCAGAATTTCACATTGGGGCACCTGGATGGCTCAATTGCTTAAGTGTCTGACTTCAGCTCAGGTCATGATCTCACGGTTCATGAGTTTGATTCCAGCATCAGGCTCCATGCTGACAGCTCGGAGCCTGGAGCCTGCTTCTGACTCTGTGTCTCCCTCTCTCTCTGCTCCTCCCTTGCTTGCACTCTGTCTCTGTCTCTCTTAAAAATAAAAATAAATATTAAAAAAATTTAAAAAAGAACTTTGTGTTATCAGTTTCTTGGATTTTGGACATTCTCTAATAGGTCTATAAGGGTATCTCACTACTGTTTTAATTTGTATTTCCTTGATGACATGAAAGGTGGAACATCTTTTTACATATTCATATTTGCTATTTCTATATCACCTTTGGTAGAGTGTCTATTAAGATCTTTGGCCCATTTTTATATCAGGTTGATCATTTTCTCAGCGCTGACTTTTGAGGGTTCTTTGTATATTGTGGATAACGGTTCTTTATTAGTCTGTATCAGTTGTTTGCAAATATTTTCTCCCAATTTGTGGCTTGTTTTCCATTCTCTTGGCATTGCTTCTTGCAGAGCAGTTTTTAATTTTAATGAAATCCATTTTATTAATTCTTCCTTTCATGGACTGTGCTTTTTGTGTTACATCTAAAGTCATCAACAAGCTGAAGGTCATTTGATTTTATGTTCTCTTCCAGGACACTATAGTTTGTCTTGTTATTTAGGCCTGTGATACATTTTGGATTTAGTTTTTGTGAAGGATATAAGGTCTGTATTTAGTTTTTTTTTTTAATTTTGCATCTATATGTCCAGTTGTTCCAGCACCATTTGTTGAAAAGAATATTTTGCTCCATTGTATTGTCCTTGCTCCTTTGGCAAGGCCAGTTGATGTAGGTCTACTTCTGGGTCCTCTATTCTGTTCCATTGATTTGTTTATTATTTTGCCAATACCACCTTGTCTTAATTATTATAGCTTTATAGTATGTCTTGAGATTGTGTAGTGTCAGTACTCCAACTTTTTTCTCTTTAATATTGTGGTGGTTATACTGGTTATTTGTCTTTCCATATAAAATAAGAATCAGATTGTCTATATCCATAAAATTATTTACTGAGCTTTGACTGGGATTACACAGAATCAACAGGTCAAGGATAGAAAGAACTGACATTGACAATATTGAGGCTTCCTATCCATGAACTATTTATTTAGCTTTTTGATTTCTTTCATCTGTATTTTGTGTTTCTCAGATCTTGTACATATTTTTTTATTTACATCTAAGTATTTTACTTTTGGGATGCTAATGTAAAATGTATTATGCTTTTTATTTCAAATTCCACTAGTTCATTGCTGGTAGATAGGGAAGCAATAAACTTTTGTGTATTAACCTTGTATCCTCAATGCTGCTATAATCACTTATTTGTTTTAGGAGTATTTTTTGTCAATTTTTTTTTTTTTTGGATTTTCTCCATAGTCTATCATGTTAGCTGTGAATAGAGGTAATTTTATTCTTTCCTTCCTAATTTGTATACTTTATTTAATTTTCTTGTCTAATTGCACTGGCTTGGTCTGCTAGTACAATGTAAAAAAGAAGTGGTGTGGGAAGATTCTTGCCTTACGCTGATCTTAGTGGGAACACTTCTAGTCTCTCACCACTAATTATGAAGTTAGTTTTAAGTTTTCTTAGACATTTTTTTGTGTCAAATTGAAGAAGTTCCCCTTTGTTCTTAATTTACTGAGAGTTTTTATCATGAATTGGTGTTGAATTTTGTCAACACTGCTTTTCTGCATCATGTGATTTTTCTTTTGTTCCTCTTCTTCTTTTTTTCAATCTGCTGTAATGGAATACATAAATTGATTTTCAAATGTTGAACTAACAATACCAAGGAAAAATCCACTTTGTCATGGTGTAGAATTCTTTTTATCTTTTAGTGGATTTGATTTGTCTTTGTTGAGGATTTTTTCATCGATGTTCAAACTATAGTCTGTAGTTTACTTCTAATGTTTTTATGTAGTTTTGGAATTAGAGTAATGATAATCTCATAGAATGAATTAGGAAGTATCCCCTATGCTTCTGTCTTCTGTGAGAGATTGTGCAGAGAATTGGTATAATTTTTTCCTTAAATGTTTGGTAGACTTCACCTGAACCCATCTGGGTCTTGTGTTTTCTATTTTGACAGGTTATTAATTACTGATTTATTTAATAGATAAAGGCCTATTAAACTTATCTATTTCTTCTTATGTGAATTTTGGCAAATTTTCACCCCTCTTTATCCCTGAAAACTTTCCTTGGTCTGAAGTCTGCTCTATTTGAAATTCATACAGCTCTTCCTGCATACTTCGATTACTGTCCACGTGGCATATCTTTTCCCATCTACTGTACTTTTAATCTATATGCATCTTTACAATTAATGTGGGTTTCTTGAAGACAACATATAGTTGGCTCTTGTTTCCAGATCCACTCTGACAATCTTTGACTTTTAACTGGTTCATTCAGACTTCTGACATTCAAAATGGTTATTGATATAGTTGAATGAGTATCTATACTATTTGTTTCTGTTTTCTATTTGCTTCCTTTGCTGTTTTTTTCTATTTTTGTCTTCCAGTCTTCTTTATTTTATGGTTTTAACTGAGCATTTTATACAATTTCATTTTCTTTCTTTTCTTAGCATATCAGTTATACTTCTTTTTTCTCATTTATTTTTGAATCAGTAAATCATTTAATTTTATTTGTATTTTTATAATTAGTATATTATTTGTGAATGTATAATTCTCTGAATGGTGTATGTAAAAGGATCACATACTCAAAAAATCAATGATTTTTATATTTTTCATTATAAATATTTCATGTTGAACATTATTCAACATTTCATTTTGGCACAGTTAGCATTTTTTTAAATGTGGTTTTAAAGAGGTTAATTTCCACTACATCATAAATGTAAGCGTTCATTTTAACAGTATTTGTATTTTAATTCAGAAGTATTGAAGGGTGCCTGGGTGGCTCAGTCAGTTAAACATCCACTTTTTGATATTGGCTCAGGTCGGGATCTCAAGGTCCGGAGATGGAGTCCTACCAACAAGGGGCTCCGTGCTGGACTCCACGCAGAAAGAAGCCTGCTTGGGATTCTCTCTCTCTGCCTCTGTGCCCTTCCCCCACTCACACACACACACACTCTCTCTCAGAATAAGTAAATAAACTTAAAAAAAAAGTATCGATGCCTACTAATGTGTGTGTGACATCTTGCCATCCCCATCTTAAGTATTCATCCATTTAAAATTCACATGAATATTAAAGGATATATCCCATTTGATATTTGCAAACTAAATATTTCTAGGACAGGAAACTTTGTACTATTTCACATTTTATGAAATCATATTGTACAAAATAAAAGTTGTAAAAAATAAAAATAAATTGTTAGAAGAAAGATAGTATTTTGTATATCTATATGAGTACCTGACACATTTCTACTACAATAGTAAACGTTGTTCAAATATGATTAGGCTCTTTTCAAGGGGTGAATGCCTTTATTACTCATTCAGGTTTCCCATCTTTGATATATAATATTTTTTGAACATTCAGGAATGGATTTTAATTGTATCAATTTAGCTAAACTGGAACTACTTTTCCCAGAATTCTCTTCCCCTATGTTACCAATTATGGTGAGCCACAAGAGGTTTTTTGTTTTTTGTTTGTTTGTTTGTTTGTCTGTTTTGTATGAGAAACAGAAAGTAGAAAGCATAGGTGGGCACTCCTTTATTCCACAGAAGATAGTTCATACAGATCCCATGCTCCAATACTGCTCACATTCATTGTTGCTCATCTGCCGCCTCACTTACTGGTGCATGGCAGCATCCAGGACTTCCAGATCTGGCCAGTCCTTTCTTCAGTCTCACGGACTCCTTAGGACCATTTTCAACACAGGGCCAAATGGAATTGACCTTCCTTACACATCACCTCCATTATCAGTGTTTGGAGTTTGGAGGTGGTGAGGCACTGACAACTGTGTCCATTGTAGATTTCAGCTCACCCTAGCAGGTCCCCATTTTTCCCTGCTCCATCCCACTTAGTACTTATTTTTCCTTCCAGACCACCTTATCTTGTGGTTTTGAGTCATCTCAAAATGAAGTTGCTATGCTTCTTTGTTCAAACCTGACTGAAACAGGCAGAGACAAATTTCGGCAATATTTTCTACTTCGGTGGTATCCTGGCCATACCTCTATCTCAACATTTATCAAATTGTCTTGCACTTACCCATTTGTCTCTCCCACTGCATTGAGGGTAATGACAGGAAGATTTCTTTTTCTTTATCTATCTTTTTATTGTAATAGAGGAGTTCTGTGCATTGTGCATTAAAAATAATATATGCATGCTGAATTGAATCAGGCCCTTTACAAATTCATGTTTACTTAAACATTTCCAATAAATTATTTTTAAAAAGTAAAGTGCTTCAAGGAAGTCTAATGTTGTTATGGTTTTTATCTTAAAGGGCTCATGTATGTAATAGTAGTAAGGTGAGCAGGTGTCTAATTATAAGGAAGCCCTTAGGTCAATTGCTGATGTATTTAATAAAGGCTATTTTCACCCCAAACCATCTGTGAATCTTAGCTTTCATCATTCAAGGACTGTAGCTTTGTTTTTGGTTACATTTGAGAACTAATGGTATAATAGGCTGTATCATTCTATAAACCTTAATCTATTATAATTCTTGCTTTTATGTTTACAACCAAAGACTCTGTTTTCAAAGCCTGTTCTGTCCTGAATCCATATACTGGCTCAGTCACTGCTACCGTTTTTTTGGGAAAGACACACCACTCCAAGTGTGTCAGGGATAATATCTACATTATAAACAGGGTTATTATAAAGGATAAAAAAACATGTAAATACAAATTATACACAGTCCTCAGCACATAATATTTGTTCAATGGGTATTAGCTATTGTTACTATCAGATTTGTTTTAAGAAAAAGGAGAGTAATAACTGAGCACTTTATAGGTGGCTATGTAACACCATAGTTTAATTCATTGCATATATATACTTAGGTACAAAAAAAAAGTTCACTGCTCGGTTGAAGCTATGAATTTTTCATATCTGTAACCAGGTCCTACTAAATTAAGAAATCATTTCTGACTACAAGTTAACCAATTTTTAAAATTGCTATTCTTCCATTCCTGACAGTATAACAGCAACATATTAAAATGCTAAAAATGCAACTCTTAACATTTGTAGGTATAGCTCATGAAATACTATTTACAACGAGAAGTTGACTCATTGTCTTTCAACCCCGTATTTCATAAAAGAAAAAAAAAGTTCTTGGCCATGTAGACTGTGGAATTTTTTTTTTTACATTTGATATTTCTCTATGTGACAGTCTGAATAAGTTAAAAGTTAATGAAAACAATTTCCAAGGAAGAAAATATCTGGTTTTTAAATAGTCATATGTAGTGATATTACATTGGTATTTATTTTGGTATTCACCCTAATCTGAGTCTAAATAAATATTGATGACTATATCCTGTTCCCAATAATATAGATTCACATTTAGTAAACTGTACAATATCTGCCAACAGAATCTTGAAGTGTTGTTAGGACACTGATACTATGACTAAGAGTAATAGCAAAGTATTTTAGGGACTTTAGCAAATCCCTGTCTTGGGGGTTTCCTTTTATTATTACTATCCATAAACAATGAACTGTCAAATGTGTGAGGAAAGTTATGTGATTATAAAAATCATTATGTGACTTTTAAGAGCCAATATGCTCCTTTTTAAAGTATGTTATCAGGTATAAATAAATAGACAATTATAAATAAATAAATAAATAAACAATTAATTAATTAATTAATGGAATTAATAATTTTATATAATCTGTATTGTGACACTTTATGACATAGAGCAATATCATGACAAGTGACCAACTGATTAACAGTCTGTCAAACCTTCATGGAGGGGAGATTTCCTAGGAGAAAGATTTTAAAGCAGAACAAAACAAAATGAAACAAAACAAAGCACACAAAAAACACAACTTCCTTTAAGTAGGAAATTTTTCTGGTCAGAACATCTGTGTAAAAAATGTGTAATGCTTTCTCTACATGTTTACCAGGTGAGGTTTCCAGATTCAGTTCATCCTTATCATTGTTAAACATCACCCTGATAATCCATAGTGCCATTCCCCTCTCATCTGTGAGCTCAACATTTATGTGCATCATGATTATAATTCTAACTAATTAGTTTATTTTAATTATAATCAATACACTAAGGAGAAGTTTGAGACAGCTGATATGATGTATTACCAATTCTAAAAGCATTTGTCTTGCTTTTGGCAGTTGTGCTATCTCTGGAATGGCCCTGCCTGCTTGGCAGGAACCTGTCAGGGCCATTATGATTGCTGCATGCAGGGGCATTAGCTGACAGTTCTTCTTCCACTCCTGATAAATGTATGCCTGCAGTGTAATCACATCCACATGGTCTTGCTCTAGCATTTACCTATAGCTTCATCAAATATGAGAATATGTAACATAAATATATGAGAGTCACACATATACATGAATCAAGCATAGCATCATAGTAGATGACAGGAAGTCTATGTGATAGTCTCTTCTGAAAGCCTATGCTACATGAAGCTATGTAAGTAGCTCTGTGGGGAGAAAACACTTCTGTTACTATGTTAAGGATACTTGAGTGGTTCTTAAAAACTGATATACTGGAAAATGATTTCAGAGGCATGAGAGGATTTTCCCCCAGTGTAATATTTACAAATCAGTGATTCTGAAATATCATAGGCTTTGTGGTAAGGTGGGAAATTCCTATATGAAGTTATTAACAAAGACCTGTACTGGACTTAAATTGAGCATTCAAATATATAACTTTCCTCTGATGTTGTTCTAGCATATACTCATATTTTAAAACTCCACATTGGAAACTTGACCCTGTTTTTATTGATAAATCTTTTATTCTTCTCTCATGAATTATTCAAGTACTTGTGCCAGGCAAGCTTATTTTCAGAGAGTGAAAAGGAGATTCTGAAATCATATGCCATAATTTCTTTCAGTAAAAACCAAACTCTTTTTCTATACACATAATTTTATTTTGATAAAACTGTATGTGTTTGGTGATTTAACATTCTTTATTGTTGAAATAAACATAATGATTTTAAATGTATTTGATGCATTGAATCAATCTTAAATGAATTAACTTGCTCATGCTATTGGTCAACACCAAAGAATACGGCTCCATTAGAAATGTGCACCTTGTCACACTGATATGCTAGACTCAGTACTGCTCTGAGAAGGAGACAGAATTGAAACCACTAAAGACTATGTAATTGTGTGATAAGGAAGAGACAGAAAGATACTCACAGCTGATAAGAGCTGAAAAATGGCCAGGAATAAGGTACTGATCTCTGGCTTACTGACTGCATGTACATTAAAATGAGAGATAAAAGTTGTCAGATAGGATATATTTTTAAAAAAAGAAAAAATAATTAGCTTTAGAGAGATTAAAGGCAACCTTATTAAGCAGTGGACTTTGACTATAGGCAGTATTTGATAGTAAGTTAAATAAATGAATATTTTACCATGGAAATATAAGAGGGAAAACAGACAAAAACATTTTACTTTTTTTTTTAAGTGGAAAAACTTTGTATCTTAATTTCTTCATCTATGTATTTGTTTTTTTAGTTTTCTTGAAGTTAGATTATTGGAAATAGAAGGAAACTTTAAAACACTCTTAATTTTACAGGAAAGGAAACTAAAAAGTCTAAGTGACAATCCCCCAAATCTATTTATTATAAGGACTGCTTAGGTTAGAATGTTTTCCAGTTTCAGTTCATGTTAAACATTCTGTACTGGCTTTCCCTTTTTCAAATGTGACTTCTTCCTTAAATATATATTAACTATGCATTGTTTTAATATTCTATATATATGAGACTTCATATATACACAAAGTGTTTCTTTACATCAAAGCCACTACATATTATAATTTTAAAAATGAAAAAATTGTGGTATGTATAAAGGATCAGTAATATGGTTAATTTTCCAGTAAAATGTAAGAATAATTTTCCTAGTGAATGTCTATAGTTCTATGTATTCACTGTGCAAATATGCCTTAATATCAAGAATGACTGAATTCCAGGGTCCTTGGGTGGCTCAGTCAGTTATGTGTCCAACTTCGGCTCAGGTCATGATCTTTTGGTTCGTGAGTTTGAGCCCTGCGTCAGGCTCTGTGCTGACAGCTTGGAGCCTGGAGTCTGCTTTGGATTCTGTGTCTCCCTCTCTCTGTGCCCCTACCCAGCTTGTGCTCTGTCTCTCTCTCAAAAATAAAATAAACATTAAAAAAATTAAAAAAAGAATGTCTGAATTCCAACCACTCATCTATATAGCAAAATTAAATGTACCTAAACCTACTTTCCTGTGAACTCCCTTTCAATAGGCACATCTACTCTATATGTTGACCACAATCACATAGTGCTGGGCTTTATTTTCTGTAACTCATATTACAAGATCAATTATACTATAGATTACGCTAAATGCTTTCCAAAAGTACATATTGTCCCCTCCTCTGTATCCTCTTAGAGCAAGTATACTGTCTTTAGAGACATGGAACTGCCCTCCCTCTCCAATTCCTCTAATAAAAGTCACTCTTCAGAAAAGGTGAGGGAGATGGAGAAGGAAAAGGAGAAGGAGGATAGGGAGGTGTAGGGGGAGGAGGAGATGATAAGTAGGATAGTTGATGGTTGCTTAGGGCTACACAGTAGGTGGTCTGCTGTAACTGGCTTTAAAAAACAATGTGTTAAGGTCATTGCCCACTTTTTCCATATTAACAGACTCTCCATTTTAAGGACTATCCAACTCCCATGTGATTTAGGATTATATTTCAAATTAATCTAAAAATTAATTATAGTAATCTCATTCAAGCTTCAATTTTGACTTCCATGAGGCCTAGCACTTTACCTTTGTGAGTCTGCTGGGAAATGTTTCCTCCTTTATAAAAGAAAGACCATAAGAAGAAATAATCCATCTTTGTGGATTTATTTATTTATTTATTTATTTATTTATTTATTTTTCCCCACTAGACATATTAGGACTTGTTACTGAATTGTGACACATATATATAACAAAGAGGGGACTATGGAGTTGGATCAGGACTCTCAGGGGTAAGGATATTTAATGTAGATAATAAAATATATTCTAATTTATAAATCTTTCTTTTTGTTTCCTATTTGTGTTCTTTCCCAAATGCAGTGCAGTTTTTTTGTCCCCAAGATATAGTATAGTTCCATCTATATTATGGAAAATATATATGTATATAAAGATCCATGAACCACTTGAACAGCAGCTTTGAGGTAGGTGTTGAGAGATGAGACAAACCCCTTGGGATCTTAGTGATGTGGTATCTGAAGAGAATCTTAAACGTGTGAGTTGCTGGTATGTATTCTGAACATTTACTGACCATTGCTCTCCCTTCTGAGACTATCCTGGTTTTCTCTATCAGGAGCCTTGGAGGGTTTTGTGGTTTGGGTTCATGAAAGTGTGTGGATGGTAAGAGTAAACATTTCTTTCTCTCTCTCTTCTTTCCTCCCTCCCTCCTTTCTTCCCTTCTTTCCTCACTTAATTGCATTCCATTTTATTGAAAAATATGCCAATTAAACATTCACTGTCTACCATTAGAAGTTTATCACATATTTCCATTTCTGCTCCACTTCCCTACCATCCCCACTGAATACTGTACTCCATTAGCCAATGTACTTTCTTAGTTATCATTCTCACCTTCATCTCATAACAATGAGTCTCCTGCTAATAGTCATTTAAAAAAATGTGACATGGATGAATGATTAAATATGTGAAAGAAATGTCTTGTAGTATGCTTCAATCTTTTCATGACTTAATGTTATTGTCAGGGAATTATATTACTCATTCTATTAAACGATACTCTCTCACTAAAATTTTATTCTGCATTAGATGAAACTGGGGGAGTTGGGATCCTTTCATAATTGAAGTTTTTCCCAGAAGTAGGTTGGCATCATCTTGTTTACAGAACAGAAAGAACTAAGGAGTTGTCAGTAACAGATATCTTAGGAAATCTAGTGGGGTGGGAAAGGTGGGAAACTAAATGTGTTATAGATTTCAAAAATCAACCTAGGAAGAAATATATTTCATTGGAGGTGATCAGGAAGTTGAGAAAGGGGAAATAGAGTATAACTAATTTTGCAAGCCATGTTTATGCTGAGAAATACATAATTACAACAAACAACAATCACTAAAGAGAGTTTCAATGAGACTGTCAGACTATCTTCACAGATTTATATATTGCTGATCCATATACATGGTAGCCTTCATAGCTCCTAAGGAACATAAGTGGTAAAAAAAAAAAAAGGCAGACATAGAAGATAGAGGTGACACAGAGAGTAAAAATGACTTGTAGTTTCTTTGTGGGTATTTATATGAACAAAATATATTTAACAAATTTCAAATAACCACTGTTGTAAGATAGTTTTTAAAGATTTTACTATTGGGGCACCTGGGTGGCTCGGTCAGTTAAGCTTCCGATTTTGGCTCATATCATGATCTGATGGTTTGTGAGTTCGAGCCCTGCATTCACCTCTGTGCTGACAGCTCAGAGCCTGGAGCCTGCTTCAGATTCTGTGTCTCCCCCTCTCTCTGCCCCTCCCATACTCATGCTATGTCTCTCTCTGTCTCTCTCTGTCTCTCAATAATAATAAATAGATGTTAAAAATTAAAAAAAAAAAAGATTTTACTATTATCTAGGCATAGTTATGTCCATGCCTTCCAGTTGTACTTTTATTATATCACTTACTATTATTGATGGTTCCTCTTTTGTTTACTGTATTGATTTTTTAAATAAAGAAACCAAAATATCAAAAACTCAAATCAGTAAGGTTTTAATAACATCACAAAATTTTAGAAAAAGTAATGCAAAATATCAATGCCCAAAATGTTTCTACGAAAAAATTTAAAATAACAAAACATTTAGTAATTAGCTATTGTTCATGTTGGAAATACTGGATTTGACTGCATGGTTTTTCTTTGTTTTCAGTCATTTGTAGTATCTAAGGCCAGGAATAGAATGGTATTTTTATCAAATGCATTTACATTTGTAAACAAGATGATTTATAGGTTATTATCTGCCATCTAATTACTCCTTTTCCTATACATTATTCCTATGGGAGGACATCACTTTAACATATTATTTCAAAAAATTCTAATCAACGTGTCAAGTTAAAATCCTCCTTTGTCTCTCATTCCTCTAAGTTAATTTTCCTAAAACAGTCTTTGTGATATAATGGGGAAATTAGAGTGTATGATGTTCAAATACTTGTCTCTAATTAGTTTAATCACCCTGAAATATTTTCCACATCTATAAAATATTCACTCAAATACTTAGCTGATGCAGAAATTTACTGTGAAATCAAGGGAGAATAAAATGTGAAAGCTCTTTTTAAACTGCTATAAATATCTTAATAGAATCAATGTTTTACAAATTATACCTTTATAAAAAAATTGGAAACATAAAAATATCCACCTTTGAGCATATATGTAGTATCTTAACTCCTAATCCTAACATAAGCCACTGTGAAATTAGATAGTACTTAATAACCAGAAGTAAATTTCCGATATTTCTTATGTTTTTTTTTTCAATATCTCATTCATTCCTTCATTAATTCATCTACTCCTCATCTATTCATTCATAAAACAAATAATTGTTAATATCTACTTATTATCTCACAGCCTGTGACAGATCTTGGGGCTATAATTGAAAAGAATATGCTATTTCTGTTTCAAAGATATATTGGTCTTGGGTGAATGCATCAGTTATCTTCAGCAACACCAATGCTGCATAACAGGTAACTTCAAAACACTTGTTGGCATATTACAATAAACAGTGAGTTTTGTTTATTACTTTAGAGGTCAGCAAGGTGGCTTTGCTGATCTGAACTAAGAGGAACTCATCTTAGCTGGTATTTCCCTTGTGTTGTGGTTACCTGGCAAGTGATGTGGGGAATAGCAGCTCTAAAATAACCTTGGCATGGGTGCGGGGGGGGGGGGGGGGGTTACAATTTGTCTCTGCATCATGTCAATACTCATCATCTAGCAACTAGCCTGGGCTGGTGATGATAGTCTAAGCAGACAACCAACAGAAGACACGTCCTCATAGTGAACACAAAGAAGCAAGACAGAAAGAGGAACGTATAAGGTCTTTTGAGAACAAGGCTCAGAATGGCATACTTTCACAATAGCGTCCTTCTATTAATTAAACAAGTCATATAGCCAGTATTCAAAGGATGGAAAATAAACTCCACTTCTTGATGAAAGTACTATTAAGTCATATTTACGAGTGTAGGTACAGGGTGGGGTGTAGAATCAGGCATTTTTGCAATCAATTTCCTAAAGTATGAGACACACATAAATGGACAATAATATAGTATAAATGCTTCATTTTTTCTCCAGCTTGTCTTCAACTTTCTCTCTTTTCCTTTTGTCCACAATTGTTCTCAAACTCAATGAACGGTATTTTAAATCATTAATACTATCCCCTTTGCTCTTTCTTCTCTATATGTTAACATCTTATTGGAAAACTTTAAGTCTCTTCTCCCAAAACAATCTATAAGCAACTTTTCTTTCCCTTCAAGCTCTCACCTCACACCTTTTTTCCCCCTTACTATCAAATTCTGTAAAATTGATATTCTAAGTGCAGGTTTTTTTTAGATTTGCTTTTCCTGCTTCCAAACCCCACATTTTTTCCCTAGCCTATGTTGTTGACTTCTATGTTGCCTACCACTCTGTGACAATATTTCCAGTGATTTCCACACCCTAGTCTAGGTCTAATGACCTGATTGATACTTTTTTTAACTTGAAACTTCATCTTTTGTTTTTCTACTGCCTCTTATTTTCTATGAGCACTAAATCTCAATCTACCACTTGGCTTTCTCTTATTCTCCAAGTGAAAAGAAGTAATGAAATGGTGGAAGAAGCAAGCACAGAAAATCTTGAAATCTACATATTGACTTTGTTTTTCCAAGTCTTTGATTACCTAGTGTGCATCAAATATCATAAGGTTAGATTAATAAGTTTTAAAGTCAATTTTTAAAAAGCCATTTGTTAAAGACTCTTAAACTAAAAATATTTGGAAAGATTATGTGTGGCATGGGTTAAACTATATGTAAATGAAACAAGTAAACAAAAAACCTAATTCTTGACACAGAACTGCTTATATTCTAGCTAAAAACGTAAGAATATGCAAACACATTTAGGATTGTGTGGTGGTTTTCATTAAACGTTCAATAGATGAATAAATGAACACAGCCAATGAGAGAAGCTTAGGAATATTTGAAGATAAATTTTGACATTGGAGAGAGAAACTGTTCATTATTGAAGAAGATTCTGTAAACAAGAAAAGAAAACATTGATTTTGGAGATCAACCTATTTAGAACTTGAAAATCTCCAGATTAAAGCAAATAATAATAATAATTGATAATTGATAATAATATTGTTTCATTCAGTTGATTCTGAAAGGAATTATATTCCCTAGGACTAACTGCTCATCTTCTACCTGTATACTACAATAAGTTTTCTTACTTCCTTGTTTTTCTGAGTCCTCAGCTTGCAACTAATTTTCTGGAGCTGCAGTTGTCCCTGCTTTAGTCTACTTCATTTAAGAGCATTAGTCCTGGGGCGCCTGGGTGGCTCAGTCGGTTAAGCGTCCGACTTCGGCTCAGGTCATGATCTCACGGTTTGTGGGTTTGAGCCCCGCGTCGGGCTCTGTGCTGACAGCTCAGAGCCTGGAGCCTGTTTCGGATTCTGTGTCTCCTTCTCTCTGTGACCCTCCCCCGTTCATACTCTGTCTCTCTCTGTCTCAAAAATAAATAAACGTTAAAAAAATTAAAAAAAAAAAAAAAAGAGCATTAGTCCTTACTCCAGCAATATTCTTGACCTCACCTGTTCAGCATACTTGAATACAGATAGGACTCTATCTCTTCCCTGCTTTATTCTGGACTTGTTTGACTCTTGTCTCCAGTGAAACTAAAATTTCTACTGACTTGCTACTTGCTATACAAAATGTGGTCCCAGATCAGCAGAATTACTGTTACCTGGAAGCTGATTAAAAATGAAGAATTCCAGGCCCCATCAGAGACCTATTAAATAAAAATCTACATATTAAAAGATCTCCCTGTAACTTGTTTGGTATTAAAGTTTCAGAAGCATTTAACTATCAGTTTCTTGGTTTAATAAGTAAAATTATAATAGATTTTTCTGTTAAAGAAACAAAATCATCTTTTGTAATCCTGTTTATTTTAAAACTTTTAATTAAACTGCAATTTATTTTTTTAATGTTTTTATTTATTTTTGAAGGAGAGACAGAGAGAGACAGAGCATGAGCAGGGGAGGAGCAGAGAGACAGGGAAACACAGAATTCGAAGCAGGCTCCAGGCTCTAAGGTGTCAGCACAGAGCCCGGTGCGGGGCTCGAACTCATGAACTGTGAGATCATGACCTGAGCCGAAGTCGGACACTTAACTGACTGAGCCACCCAGGTGCCCCAAACTTCAATTTATTTTTAATATATGATGTAACTTGTGAGTGACCTCTGTTTAGTCTTAAATAATCTTTGGAGTTCAAAGAACGGAGATGGTATGTGAAGTTTCTATTCTAGGTAAACAACTGCTTTGGACATCTTATTAAGAGACTGATGTCATAGATGCATTTTTACATTCAGTCATTCATTAACTCATGAATTCATTAGTCAGTATTTCAATAAATATTTAATGAGAATTAAATAATTGTGTGCAAGCTCTGTGTTCTTGATGGTTTTTAGTCTAAAGAAGGTGTAAATAATGATCCACGTAAATTTTCTTCAGGGCTATTGTCAGAGTTAATTTTTGAGTGACAGTATGAAAACTAATATAAAGTTGTGTAGCCAGTCAGAAACATATAATATCAAAATGATAACAATAACAACAAGAGAAATGAAACCCTCATTTCGCTATCAGTCCTTCCTAGCTCTGCCATAGTGGGGTCTCCTCGTGGTTTGTTTGTTTATTAAGTTTATTCATTTATTTTTGAGAAAGAGAGAGAAAGAGCATGTGCACACAGGAGTGGGGGAGGGGCAGAGAAAGAGGGAGAGAGAGAGAGAATCCGAAGCAGGCTCCCCCCTGTCAGCACAAAGCCTGATGTGGGGCTCAAATTCAACTGCAAGATCATGAGCCAAAATCAAGAGTTGGTCGCTTAATTGACTGAGCCACCCATGCACCCCCCTCATGGCTTATTTAATAGTTAACTAAATGTAGGTGCCTTTAGTCCATAAATAAATACTCCCTAGTACTCTTCCAATTTGACAATGTGTGAAAGAATAATAAATATAGTGGATAAACAAAATAAAAATTACTCAGACCTGCATGCCTTCTTAAAAAGCATCTGAAAGCATCTAATTAGTCACTCCATTTTATTTTGTACACTCATTTGACAATAGGCTTTCCAGAAATGCTAATAATAATGGAATAAGTAGAACCTTATTTTCAGGTAAAGAAGATATATTTATTTGTCCCAATATAGTATATTCTATTCATTTGCATGTGTGAGTATGTGTGTAAATGTGAGTGAGATTGAGAGACAGCATGTACAAAATAGGGAGAATGAGAGAGAGGAGAGTATTAACAAGTGCAGATATATGTTTTAAAAAATATTACCATGGGGGAGCCTGGGTGGCTCAGTCGGTTGAGTGTCCGGCTTTGGCTCAGGTCATGATCTCATGATATGTTAGTTTGAGCTCCATGTCAGTCTCTGTGCTGACAGCTCAGAGCCTGGAGTCTGCTTTGGATTCTGTGTCTCCCTCTCTCTGTCCCTCCCCCCACCCTTTCAAAAATAGATAAAAATTAAATTTTTTTTTAATTACCATGTACTTATGCACCATACACTTTCCCAGGCTATAGGAGTTTTATATATATTCTCTCACAGTATCCTCACAAGGAACCTAGGAGATAAATTACGCCACCAATCCTATGTTTCAGATGAGGAAATTGAGGCTTAGGAAGGCAAAATAATTCAGTAAAAGTCATATAGATAATAAATGTTAATCCAGGATTCAAATTCCAGATCAGGCAGATTCCCAACCTTCCTTCCCTGGGGAAGGATGGGCTGCAGTACTCCTCATATGAGATACAAACACCTCATTTTTCAGATTGAAGGACACCGACTTTCACACAGATGGCTCTATGATTAGCAGTAAATTGGCTCTTAATTGGAAAGTAAAAAAATGATCTCTGAAATCCCATGTAAAAAAAAATCACTTAATACCAGTCACAGTGCTTTCTGGCAAGAGATAATGAATTAATTATATTTATATAAGCAAAACAATGAAGCAGAAAGTAGCTCCTCAAACTTAAAAAAAAAAAAAAGACTGCTTTTTAAATATATTACCCAAGCAGAATCCCCAATGAGAAGATGATCTTCAATACCCCTAAATCAGCAAGTTAAAGTTAAAAGATCTGCTTTAATGTGCTGCTATCACACTTAACCTTGCACCCGCTCCTTTCACTTGTGTAAATTGAGGAAGAAATCTCAAATTAAAAGGAAACAAAAATGCTGACATTATCTGAGGATTAAAAAATTTATCTAGTCAAATGTATTTATGCAGAGTAAGTAAAGGGACATGGTTCATATTTGGAAAGTTATGTGTAAGATCTCTGTTGGTAGTAGTCCCCCCTTCCAAAAACAAAAAAGGTTTGAAAACAAGCCTTCTATAGAAAGTGTAGATAAATAACCGGTATAGTTTGTTAACTTAATAGCCATTTACAGGCTTCCCTGGAATAAGACGACAAATGTGACTGGAATATGCCATGCCAGAGTCTAATATTCATTTGGTATGGTCACTTGTTTTGACTGAGAGGGATTGCTGGAAGCTGAGAGAGCATGGTGAATTGGATTATTGAGAAGGATTTAACCAAACACAAAGGGATAGTAGAATTGTATCTTTATGAGTTCCCCTTCTGCAGAAGGCCCTCATAATGTATTTACCACAGCTGAGTGAGCTCACTTGAGAGCCATTTATGATGTGTAATGCTCTGTGTCCTTTGTTGGAACGCTGGATGACAGGTTAATTGAATAGTGGCAGGGCAAGCGATCAGGGTCACGCAAGACGACCAGTGTATTTGATGGCTAAAGACAGTACTTCATTACTAAAAGACTTTTATATACAAGTACAATTTCAAACTGTTTTTTTTTTTAAGAAAAGTATTCATTTATCTCTTCTGAGGCATCCAGAGATTTATTACATAAAAATGTCAATAAAAAAATTTTACATAGTGAATCGGTATTGTAGGTCAGACAATTAATTAACAATCCTGAAAAATGATATACTTGATTATTCAATATCACTATCTTAAAACCCTATGGGCCTCTATGGTGTACCAATTCACTGTCTGTTCTCAGTTGTACTAAAGCTGAACGATTAACCCAGTCATGTGTTTATTTTCTATGAAAATAAATCACTTCACATATGTTTGATCCACTACAGACATAGCCATATAGAGTTTTGAGAAAAATAATTAAAATAGAAAACCAGTGTGCAATATTACTAGAATGCACCATCAATAACTTCCTACATAATGCAGTTTTAAAATTTTTTCTGACACTTCAAATCACTAATTAATCTCCCCAAACTTAATTTATTACTTTTTTACATTTATATGCATCCTCTATCAGTGTACATTTTTTAATTTTGAAAATATTAATGTCAACTTTACACTTCAGATGTATTTTTTCCATTAAAATCCATTTTACTCTTTGAAATGGCACAGTAAGAATATCAAAAAACTCACTCTCTTGTAAGAAGAATGAGAACACTATTCAAATGGTCAATATCAACTTTGAAAGCTTGGAATTCACTAAAGTATTGCTATAATCTGAGGAGGATTTTATCAAGTAAAATAACTGAACCTTGGGAAGAACAGCAAGTTTTGTGGCATTTTTTACTTGTCCTTTTCCCATCCTCTTCTCCCAGATCTAAGGTAGACTTGAAAAACATCAATCACACAACCAAGCAAGCTTAGAAAATGAGTAGTCTAACAGTGACTGGAGGATGCAGAATGGGTTTGAAACTTCTCAAAAAGCTTTGTTGCCAGAGAATTATTACTATCTGACCTGCATATTAGTTCTCTGAAGAAGGTCCAGTTGCAGGACTTATCTTTACTTGATCTGATCCAGAGACCACTCAGTGAGAAAAGCCCTATCCCCAGGATCTTGTTAAAAAACAAAAACAAAAACAAAACAGCAGCAATGGTTTAATAACGTATCTGCCTAAGGAGATAATAGCAGCAGTTGGACAATAAAGAAACTTGGAAAAACTTAAAAGGAACATCTGTGAAATGGGATATTCATAGCGGCTTTGAAAAGCTACACCACATCCCTGGGGATCTAGGACATTCTCATGTGCAGGAATGTGTGCATACAGAGCGAAGGCCTGACAAGACTGTCTCCCCTCACTGGCTAATCCTGAAGTACTGCACAAAGAGGTAAGAGGTAAGGCAAAGATATACACTGTTAGAGTGTCAAAATTGTGTGTCAACATACACACAGAGCCCTTAGCAAAGGGTGGGAGTGTTATTAATTGAATGTATTTAAGGACACCTTCGTTTAATCTCGGGCTGACCCTTATCTAACTGAGCATAGGCTTCAGTGTCCACACACAACAAGGAATTCAGAATTTATAGAATTAGTTTAAGAAGGCAATTAAATCAACAAACAAGAAAAGCAGCAATGACGACAAACCTTGTGTATGATGAGGGGTAATTTGATTTCCATAGTAGCTATTTTTTATAATTTAAAATGTTTAGTTTCCAACAACGACAACAATGAGATGTGCAAGCAAATAGAAAAGCACGGCCAGCACTTAAAAGAAAAAAGTTCATGGAAACTGTTCCTGAAGAAGACCAGGTGTACCATGTACTACACAAAGACTTAAATCAGCTATTACAAATACTTTCAAAGAACTAAAGGAAACCATGTCTAAAAAATTTTATTGGAAATTATCAAACTGATGTCTCTCCAAATGGAAAATATCAATAAAGATACAGCAATTATAAAAAATAACCACAGAGATATTCTGCAATTGAAAATTTCAATAAATGAAATGAAAACAAACAAACCAACACTTGAAGGACTTGGAAGCATGTCTGAATCACAGAAGAAAGAATCAGCAAACCAGTTAAGTCAATTGAGATGATCTATTCTGAGGAACAGAGAGAAAAAAAGAAAGAAGAGACATGAACTGATCTTCAGAGATCTATGGGATACTGTCAGGCTACTGACATATGAATAAAGGGATTTTGAGAGGGAGAAGAGTATGACAAAGGGGAAGAAGAATATTTGAAGAAATGATGGCCAAAAACTTCCCAAATTTGATGAAAAACATTAATCTACACATCCAAGAAACAAAACAAACTCCAAGTAGCATAAACTCGACACCAAAACACATTATAATCAAACTTTTAAAAACCAAATTACAAAGATTAAATCTCAAAAATAGCAAAGAAAAATCGCCCATCACATACAAGGGATCCTTAATAAGATTAACAACTCACTTACCAGAAACCATGGTGGCCACAGGCAGTGGGATAACAGATCCACAGTGCTGAAAGAAAAATAATATCAAATAAGAATTCTATATTCCATAAAACTATCCATAAACATGAAGAAGAAATTAAGATATTTCCAGACAAAGTCTGAGATAAATTGTCACTAGCAGACATGCTCTATAAGAAATACTAAAAGGAGTCCTCAGGTTAAAATGAAATGAAACTGCATAGCAACTCACATCTACCCACACACTCACATACAATAAAGAGTATCAGTAAAGGTAACTACAGTGTTAAATATAAAAGACACTGAATACATTTTTATTTGTGGCTCTTTTCTTTGCATATCTGATTTAAAAAGCAAATTCAAAGAGAAATACTTATTAAACAATTTTAATGGATTTGCAATGTATAAAGATGTAAGTTTATGACAGCACTAGTGCAAGGAGGGTTGAGGGACAATCGGTATATTAGAGGAGAATTTTAACACACTATTCAAATTCAATTGGTATTAACTGATCATTCCAGTTTAAGTGGTTGTCTTATTCTTCTCATGCTACCAAATAAAATATCATAGGGTATTGGTTTTGCTTAAACAATTTTTTCCAAAGTTCGGGAGGGTGAGAAGTCATAATTAAGATGCTGGCAAGATAGACTTTAGCCTGAAGTCTCTCATCTTGGCTAGTAGATGGCTACCATGGCACTGTGTGCTTACATGATCTCTACTTAATGTGTTCCCAGATAGAATAAGCTCTAATCTCTCTTGTTTTTCTTATAAGGACACTAAATCCATCATGGGAGCCCACTTATGACCGCATCTAAATCTACTTACCTCCCAAAGACCCAACCTCTAAATACCATCATGTTTGGGGATAGGTCTTCAATCAATGAGATTAGGGGAACATATAAATATTCAATCTACAACAAATATTAATTTAATACTCAGGGCAACAAATCAAAAAAAAAAAAAAGAGAGAAGGAGAAAGGGAAGGGGCTGGGAAGAAGAAGAGAAAGAATTCAAATAGATTTTAAAAGAAACATGAAGGAATTTTAAGTAGAAAATATTTAACTAGGAATATTAAATAGAAAATATTTAACACAAAAGAAAACAGCAATAGAAGAGTATCAGAGTAACATAATACATTTAGAAAACAGAAAATGGTAGACATTGATCATACATTATCAGTACTTACAGTAAACTTAATTAAACACTAATAAAAATGAAGTTAAGCAGAATTCATTTTAAAAATGAGCAAACTCTATGATGTCTATAAACTACATACTTCAGACTCAAACACACAAATTGGTTGAAAGTAAAATAATGGAAAAATATATACCAATATCATGCAAAACAAAGTTGAAGTGGGTGTAACTATATAAAAAAATACACTTCTAGACAAATATCATTTTTAGACACAAAGGAGGTCATTTCATAATGATAAAAAGGATAATCCATCAGAAATACATAACAATTACTAACATATGCACACTTACCTACAAAGTCCCTACCAACATAATGCCTCTCAATGTTTAAGGTGGCTTTGTTTTTTCCAGAAATTGACAATTTGACCTTAAAGTTCATATGAACCAGGAATAGCCAAAATAATCTTGGAAAAGAAGAACAAATTTGGAAGACACTTCTCACTTTCAAAACATAACAAATATGCAGGAATACACAGTCAGTAATTGTATGAGCAAAAGCCTTACAGACCTTTTCAAAGGTTTCTGGGCATATTACCATAGTATCACTATGTAGCTGCTTATTTTAATAACAATTTCTGGAAAAACCAACTATATTATGTTTAATGATCTGTTTATAAGGAAAAGATAACACTGTTAATTTCACAAATACTTGCACTAAAACAGTTAAATAATTGAAAGCATTGGACTCCATGGGTATGATTCATTTATCTAGAAAGTGTACTTGTGTGTTTTCTCCCTAAAGCCAGGAAAAATTTAAGACTGCTATATAGGTGTCATCTAAAATTTTAAAGTATCCAAATTGTCATGTCAGAGGCACCACTATATATGGGGAATACGTTGGGAAATGAATTCAGTATAATTAAGATGATATTCTGAAACTATTGAATAAAACAAGTATATTTTTTATTTTTTTTTCCTTTTGAATCAGTTTTGGAAATCATACTGACAGTAAGGTCCCAGGAAAGAGGAAAATATAAATGCATTTGGGCAAAAAGTGTAAGACAAGGGACAATTCCTTGTCCAACAGCAAGGATGAAGGGAAAAGCTACTGGCTGAGAAACTGAAGGAAAGAGAAGACAGGCAAGTGTTCTGTAATAGGAACACTATTTTCTCTTTTCAAGAGATGGTACTTTAATGGGAAAGGAATGCTAGATTGGGTCATGCAAATCAAAAGCAGTATTTGGTTTCTCACATCCCACAGGGATCTCTGTGGAGGTGATTCAACAATGCTACCCAGGGACTTGCTCTCACAACATGCAAAGGAGAGTGTCCAGCAAAATGAAGGCAGTCCCGTGGTAAGGAGGCAGAGAGAGAGGATCTGAGTTTCTATTTTTTTAAGTTTCCTTTTGTCTAAATTTAAATAATAGGAATCCAGAGTTTTCTGTTTGCCCCATGGGGAACCTAAACTGTAGTTTTTGATGCTGAACAGGAACTCACCCTTCCAGTGTTATCTCTAACAGGGCCTGAAGGCTTGTATTTGGGATAAGGGAGTTTGGGGGACTATTCTGTGGCCTATGGCTTCAAGATAGACAACTAAAGGTCAAGTTGAGTCTACAGGCCAGAAGAAGTTTTATGGCTCAAAAGTGACAGGGGAGGATCTCCAGGCACTGAAAAACCCAGAGAAAACCTATAAACCTATATATATATAATATATACACCTATATAAACCTATATATATATATATATATATAGGTTTTATATACACCTATATAAAACCTATATATATATACACACACACACACACACACAAATATATACATACACGTGTGTGTGTGACGTGTGTGTATATATATATATGTATATATATATATATATGTGTATATATATATATATATATATATTATACATACATGTGTGTGTGTGCGTGTCTACAAATCAGTTATGCTTACGCATTTAAAATATATGATTTATAGCTGACTATTGAGTCCTTGGAACTTCAGTTGCCCAAATCCAGAGAGCCCTGCTTATCAGCGCTTTACTTTCACCCTTAGCCCTGCAGGGCTATATATAACATCACAATTATTTCACTGTCCTGCAGACATCTGGTTGTTGACTTAACCATAGCGTGGTTCATTAATTGGGCCAAGCCTTTAAGGACTGATACTGAAAAACTGCTGTTTAAGACATTGCCCATTATGTAACTCTGTTCCTGATTTAAAGCACCACATGACAGAATTCTCCCAGAAATTAGTTAAACACACACACACACACACCCACACACAGAGAAAAAAAATTATTCTTGAATAATGGATACTTTCTTGTTTTATTTTAAAATTAATGAGATTTTTAAGCTCTTTATCATTAGTATCTAAGAAAGTTGGTGGTAAAATTTTTTTAATTTATTTATTTTTCAGACAGAGACAGAACACAAGCAGGGGAGGGGCAGAGAGAGACACACACAGAATCTGAAGCAGGCTCCAGGCTCTGAGCTGTCAGGACAGAGCTTGTGGCACGGCTTGAACCCACGAACTGCAAGTTGGACGCTTAACGGTCTGAGCCATTCAGGCACCCCAAAAGTTGGTGGTAAATATGCTTACCCCAGGTTTCTAGAAAATTATCTATTGCCTTACTCATTATGATTCTTATTAATTTACATTTTTTACTCCTTTTATATACACAATATCTACAGTGTAGTCCTTACACCTAAACCTATACCTACCCTCACCTCTATTTTCACATCAGCACATTTCCTATCTCTATCTCTCATCTACATCTGTTCCTATTATTATTGTTTTTACTATTTCTCTATCTATGCCTAGGCTTATTAACTTTGTACCTGGTTTGAGACTAAAAAAGTTTGGCTACACTTTGACTTCAAACTCAGAATTAATGGGGTAATAACAATTGACATGTATTAAAACAACATGTTTTACTCATAGGTTTACCTGCAGATTTACAACAGACAATGGATTTTGTATTGTTTTTATTAATTCTTAGTCCAAATTTCTTTTTTGCAAAGTTGCTTATGTTTTATCTGGCTTACACACAAAACTTGGAAGATCTTGTGAGCCACTGGAAATGTCCTAAGGAATTAAAGGATCCATAGGACCCAGAAAATGGAGCATATGTTGAAGCCTGGGAACAAATGTATGGTAAGAAATAGTTTCCCGCAATGGAGATATTTTTCTTCTTTATGATGTATGTCCGTGATTTCTTCACCAGTGGCCACATGTGTACATTTGAATACTGTTCATTTATTTCCTTTAATTTTATTTTTCTTCCTTCTCCTTCTAACTTTTCTTTAGATTTCTAAACTCCCTGTAGCACAATTGAAAGTTGCATTATCAGAGGAGGTTTCATGAACAGCAAGCCTATTGAATGTAATTAATTTGGGTGCATAATAAGCATTTTTGTCTTTGAGGAACACATTACTGAACTAAAGAATGGTGAGCATGCACACTATTTTTAATCAGATCCTTGGCGAGTAATTTGAAAATAATAAACTCTGCATAAATAAAGATGATTATAATTATAACTAAAACCAGAAAAGAACTCTTTTTTCTCATTTATAGAATTTTGGAACACACACGTGTCAAAATTCAATTCATTTACTGTCACTGAATTTGACCTCAAAGTTTAGTTTTGCAGATTTTAAAACATTGGTTATAAATCATTAATTGATAACAATGGCCACAAAACTTGTAATTTTTGTTTTGTTTATAAATTTGGAGGTAAAATTAGGTACAATAACATGCACAGATCTTACATTTACAATTCAATGAATTTTAACAAATGTCTCACCACAATATGGAATATTTCCAACCCTTTAGAGACTTCATTTCTCTTTCTAGTAATGCACTATAATATCTCCCTGTGTCATAGTTACAGGGACCCAATTTTTCATTGGTTTCATCATGGATTAGTTACTCCTATTTTTGAACTTGATGTAAACGACATCAATGCAGCATGCACTCCCTTGTGGTCAGCTTCTTTTGTTTCAGCATAATGCCTATGAGATCCACCCAGTCAAGCAATCACGTATTAAGGTGACCAGTTAGGACAATAGGCCAAAATGAAAGTAACAACCATTTGTCCATGTACTGTGATAGCAGTGCAAACAAGAGGTAAAAAGCAGTGTCAAACTTCTAAATTTGATTTTCCATTTTCCCACTACAGACCAGTACTGAACCAGAGTCAAGTGGACTGGTGCAAAATGGGAAGAACTGTGTCACTGCCAAAGAACCCTGAACAAAAGTCTGCTGCCTCTTTATAGATCATGGTCCAAGAGGGAAGGGCTAAGAGTAGAAAGGTACAGAGTCCTGATGGAGAAGACTGCCTCAGCCAAGGCCCCCATAATGAAGCCTCTGAATGGAGGCACCTGGATCAAAACTGCAAAGATACTGGGCATGGTGGGCCCAGGGGTACCTGAGTCCTTGATGCAACTCCCTCCAGAAAACTTCAGTGCACTGGCTGTGCACCAAGTCTGGTGTGGGGAGGGCACTGCCCCCACTATAAGGCCTGCCTAGCTAAGCAAAGCTTTCCAATTTCCAGTGGCCATGCCCGAAAGATCACACCTAGGATTTTGGCCTAAAGCCAGACTCCTCACACCCATATTGTTTCACGTCTCAGGATCTTATTCCTTTACATCACTGAGTAATGTTCCAATGTCTGAATATATCTCAATGTTGTTTATCAGTTTTTTTGTTGGAAGGCAGTTGTAGCTGTCTCCAGTTTGGACAATTATGAATAAAGGTATAGTGAACTTTCCTGTACAAGACTTATAAAGATATGCCTTTATTTCTCTTAGATAAATGTCCCAAGGTAGAACTTCTGAGCCATTTTCCTTATAAGGAAAGACTATAAAAAATTTCCCAAAGTTTTTCAAGTAGCCATACCACTTTGCACACCTGAAACCAATCTATGAGAGTTCCAGCTCCCAAGTGTGTGCTTAGTGACATTTACTGTCTTCAGCCTTTTAAATTTTAGTCACCTTTATCCAGTGTGTAGCACAGTATCTCAACAGGGTTTCAATTTTCTTTCCCCAGATGACTAATGATGTTGAATACTTTTGTTTTTCATGTGCTAATGGCTATTTTTATGTTTGCTCTGTGAAGTGTCTGTTCAAGTCTTTTTCACCCTCTTTTTTATTGAGGATTTCTTCTTTTCAGTGCTGAGTCCGCTTCCCTGTGAGATTATAATTTCCAGATGAAATTATGTTACTACATTTTAGCCATCCAGATATTGCATTGTTTTCACCTCTCTGAAAACATGCAAGCGATCCTGAGACTCTATGTCAGCATGGGAATTTGAACTTCCAGCACTATCAGGACTTTGCAGCACTCTAAGCATTCACCTGTAAGCTCCTGTCCCTCTCTCTCTCCATGTTCCAGCTGAAACCCACACCACCTCTGACCTGGGCCCTTGATGTGGCTTCCCAACTTGTCCTGCTACCTTGTCTCTTGCTCACCCCAGTTGATTCTTCCCATTCATACTGAAGTGAGTATAACATAAACCTCACCATGCAATTTCCCTTCTCACGATCCTGCCCCAGCTCCTCCGCAACAGTCCTAAAGTTCTCCACGATTGGTCCCCCCACCCTCTACAGCATCAGCTTCAGCCATCTTCACCTCACTCCCAACATTCCACTGGCACTAACCAGTTATAACTCTGACATTTCTCTACCCTGCTCATTTCTAGTCTATGGGAGGCTACTTATCCACTCATCCAACATATATTTATATCATGCCTACTGTATAAGTACCAATTTTCTGTACTTGGAACACATTAGTGAATGAAAGAGGGGAAAAATGCCTAGCTAGTCTATTTGCCTGTGATACCAGGCAGTAATTGTCATCTTCACTTGGCTGATTCTTATTTAACCTTGTGGTCTCATTTCAAGTTGAAGGACTAATTTCTTCCAAGAAGTCTCCTTTGATCAACTTTTTCTTAGTCATGTTTCAAACCAGCATGTAGTAAATGTCCCCATGTGTACTTTACTCTTTCCTTATACTTACTTTATTCAAATTATACATTTAACTGTGTTTTCACTAAGGTATAAATTCCTTGAGTGCTAAAACCATGCTTCATATATCCTTACAACCAGAACATCTAACACAATTGTCACCTAATAAATATGTGTATGTCTTGGGAAATGCCCACAGAAAAGAGATGAGACCAGAAAATAATTGAACACGAATTCTTGGGGAACCAAGTCATATCTGTGAATGGTAGGGGATGATTGTCAAAGGGACATTTACCTGGCTGCCTTTTCCTAGATGCTCAAACATAGTGGCCCAGAAGTGTCTCTAGGCTCCTGTTCTCTGACCATTTAATTCCATCTCCACTACTCCTGTATCCTTTAAAAAGTCGCAATCATTACTAATCTACCTTTAATATTTGATTTCAGAATTTAGGAAACCTAACTATTTTTTAACTTTAGAATATATCATTTCCAAAAAAAAGTTATTATGTGTTCCTTTTGCATGAAACATAAGGGTTAGAAAATAACATTTAGAGAAAACTAAGATTATAGTGACTCAAATTCAAATTCAATGAAGTATGTCAAATATAATGTATATGCAATAATATGTATGGTATGTTCAAGGAAAATAGTGAATAGGATTTGAAACACACCCAGATTTCTCTCAGTCTGAAGCTGGACCATTTGACATTCCTGTCTGTATGTCCCACCTCTGAGTTTTACCTCTACCTAAATTTCTCTTTTACAGCAGCCTTTGTCAAAACAAGCAAACTGCCTTATGACACTTTCCCTGATTCTGTTCCCTGCTAAAAGTTATTTATGGTAACCTCCTAGACATTATGAAAGTTTATTTTTATATTTCCCTTTTGGCATTGTTTTCTTTCTACCATGATTTAAACTATTCTGTACTTTCATAGACTCCCCTGACTTTGGAGAGTAGGAAGGTGTGTTTGAACTCCACATGCTTTCATAGCATAGAAACTCAGTAAATGTTGCAAATTGGTTGACCATGAACTAGAATATTTGAACTTTTCTATGAAATTAGGAATAAAATGGATCTTTTCATAACAGAAGTCCTGCATATAGGATGGCTCTTTAGGATGATTAATAGGTTAATCATTTTGATAGAAAGCTGATTTATAATATTGTGGTATATAATATTGTGGCCACTTAAGCAGAGAAAGATTCCATTCATTCATTTATATTTTAATTAAATAAATATTTTTAAAGAGCCAACTATGTTCTACATTATTTAGGTCCTGGGCTACAGTGGTGCTATGGACTACATCATGTCCTCTAAAAATTTGTGTGTTGAAGCCTTAACCCTCAATGGGGGTTATTGTGATTATTTACAGTAAAGAAGTACTTAAAGTCAAAAGAGTGGTGGCCTGATCCAATAGGATTAATGTCCTTAGAAGAGAAGACAGGACAGAGTCTTCTCTCTCTCTCTCTCTTTATTCTGTGAGAACACAAGAAGCAGGTAGCTGTCTATAAGCCAAGAAGAAAGCTCTCACCAGGAACTGAATCAGCTGGCACCTTGATCTTGAATTTCCCTGTTTCCAGATCTATGAGAAAATAAATTTCTGTTGTTTAAGCAACTAATTAGCAGACTAATGCAAATAGTAAGCAAGACAAGGTCTTATCCACATTCTAGTTGGGGAGACTAGATTGAATTTTACTAATATAAGTGATACATGAGTGCTAAGTCCCCAACATAAGGCCATAATAAAAACAAAGGAAAGGCACAGGGAGTCCACTAGAAAAATAATATTAAATGTTTATAGACAACTGGAGTACCTGGGTGGCTCAGTCAGTTAAGTGTCTGACTCTTGATTTTGTCTTAGGTCATGATCTCACAGTGGTGAGATTGAGCTCCATGTCAGGCTCACTTAAGCTTCTCTCTCCCTCTCTCTCTGCCCCTCCTTCACTTGCTCATGCACAGGTGTGTGTGTGTGTGTGTGTGTGTGTGTGTGTGTGTGTGTGTGTATGCGCTCTCTCTCAAAAAAAAGTTTATAGACTTCTGAGAAAAATAAATCAAGGGAGTTACCTACTTTCTATGTGGAGAAGGAAGGGGAAATAAGAGAGATATCACAGCAGCTTCTTGAAGGTGACATGAATAAAAAGGAGACTGGTATTTGGAGAGGTCTGGGAACCATAGCTTGCTGTGAGAAGATGAAACTGAAGACAGAACTAAATCATTTTTTGCTTGAGTGGTAAGTCAGGGAAAAATACAAAGGAACCATAAGAGGCCTATGCTTAAGCGACATGAGTGATTTGTTTTGGAGTCCTGAGCTCTCTAGAAAGGGTTTCTCCAAAGAGTGAAGGGAAGAAAGAAACCTGGGAAGGCTGCCCTATGGTGGATGAAATAATCCATGTAAGGGAAGAAATCTGTTTAATCACTGTCTCTGGAAGAACAGAGATCTAAATTATCAACATTCAAGAACAGTAGAAGAGATGGTGGAGAAAACAATTTTAAGATAGTAGCGTATGTGTGGGAGTCGACAGGATTCTAAACAGAAGTATTGCTCAGAGAGTAGCTGCAGCCTTGTGAAATCTTCAAAGCTAGAAACAGTTACTTTTATCCTGAACACTTATCCTATACTCAGGATGATATGTTCTGGAGAAGTAAAATTTTCATTTATTTCAAGAAAATTAATGAATTGTCAGAATCTATATAGTAGATGCTGTTTGAATATTTGGTGGGATAGAGAGTTCAGAGGGTAGATGGGTATATGACAGAACACATGAGAAATTTTCAACTCTAGTAATTATTTACTTAAGTATCTATGGAAACATTACTGAGGATTTTTTTATCGTAATAATATAATTAACTCTTTCAAACTGACAAATTATGAGAGTAGGAACAAAGAAGTTAAGAGACTCACATAAAATTGATGATATGATGAGTTCATGACATGGTTAATATAAAACCAAGAATTTTGTTCCTATCCTAGAATTTTCAAATATTTCCTAACAGTAAGAAGGTTGGAGGGCATGCTTTCAAGGACCATAGGAGTATGTTTTGAATAATACTTCCATGAAGATGAATCTTTAATTTTTATTTATAATAAAAGTATTAAAATTTACATTCTAATCAGTAATATTTGTTTCTAAATAAAGTTTATATTATAAATCCCCCTTAAAGAACTCACACACACATAAAATATTTCCCATCTGCTTCATTAAGTGGTCTTTCAATCAAGCTATCAAGTCAGAACAATAAGTTAAATTGAAAACAGCTGATATTGAATTTCATTTTTATTTTTACCAGCTTTAATGAAGTGCAATTGACAAATAATATTGTGTAAGTTTAAGGTGCACAATGTGATGATTTGACACATGTATATATTTTGAACTGATTACAACAATATGGTTAAGTAACACATCCATCAAATTACATAGTTACCTTTGTGTATGATGTGTGGTGAGGACATTTAAAATTTACCCCTTTAGCAACATTAAAGTATACAATATTGTTAACTATCATTCACATGTACTCACATTCATATCCACATGTAATGCTGTACATTAGATCCCTAGAATTTATACATATTATAATTGGAAATTTGTACATTTTGACCACCTCCTCCCATTTTCCAAACCCCTCTCTCCCTGGAAACCACCATTCTATACTTTGATTCTATGAATTTGTTTTTCTTTTTCTTTTTTGTAATTCCACATATAAGTGAGATCACACATTTTTTGTCTTTCTTTTTCTAATCTATTGTTATTAGCATGATGCCCTCAAGTTCTTTCATATTGTCACAAATACCAAAATTTCCTCTTTTTATTATTCAATAATCAATTGTGTATATATATGTATACATATATGTGTATGTATGTATATACACATGCATGTGTGTGTATATATGTGTATGTGTGTATAACATTTTCTTTTTCATTCATCCATAGACACCTAGATTGTTTCCATATCTTCACCATTGTAAATAATGTCCAATAATCATAAAAAGTTCCAATATAGTTTTGCATTGACATAGATGGAGCTAGAGAGTATTAAGCTAAGTGAAATAAGTCAGAGAAAGACAAATATATGATTTCATTCAGATGTGAAATTTAAGAAACAAAACAAATGAGCAAAGTGAAGAGAGAGAATATGAGAGAGAGAGAGAGAGAGAGAGAGAGAGAGAGAGAGAGATAGAGAGAGAGAGAGAGAGGCCAACCAAGAAACAGACTCTTAAGTATAGAGGATGAAATGATGGGTACTAGAGGGGAGGTAGGTAGGGTGAAATAGGTGATGGCGATTAAGGAGGGCACTTGTGATGAGCACAGGGTGATGTATGGGAGTGCTGAATCACTATATTGTATATCTGAAACTAATATTACACTGTACGTTAACTAATTGGATTTTATTTTATTTTAATTTTTTAAAAGTTTTCATTTATTTGTTTTTGAGAGAGAGACAGAGAAGAGAGCAGGGGAGGGGCAGAGAGAGAGGGACAGAGAGAATACCAGGCAGGCCCCATGTTGCCAGCACAGAGCCAGGCATGGGGCTTGAACTCACAAACTGTGAGATCATGACCTGAGCGGAAACCAAGAGTCATCCACTTAACCGAATGAGACACCCAGGTGCCCCTAACTAATTGGATTTTAAATAAAAACTTTTTGATTCTACTCCTGAAGCCAAGGCTACACTGTAGATTAACTAACTTGACAATAAATTAAATAATTTTTAAAAAGAAAGTACAAAAAAATAATAAAAGTATAGATATCTCTTTAATATACTGTTTTCATTTCCTTCAGATAATTACCCAGAAGTGGTATTGCTGGATCCTATGGTAGTTCTCTTTTTAATTTTAGAGAAACCTCAATACTGTTATCCATAGTCACTGTACCAATTTACAATCCCAACAACAGTGCACAAGGATTCCCATTTTTCTATACCCTTACATTGTTATCTCCTGTTACTTTTTTTTTATAATAGCCATTCTAATGGAAGTGAGGTGGTATTTATTGTGGTTTCAATTTGCATTTCCCTGAAGATTAGTGATGCTGAGCACATTTTCATATCTGTTGGCCATCTGTGTGTCTTTTTTTGGAAAAAGGCCTACTAAGGTATTTGTCCATTTTTTTGTTTGTTTTGCTATTGAGTTACATGAGTGAGTGTGTGTGTGTGTGTGTGTGTGTGTGTGTGTGTGTGTAATTTGTATATTAATCCTTCCTCAGATTGGTGGTTTGCTAATATATTCTACCATTCCGTAAGTTGTGTTTTCATTTTGTTGACCATTCTCTTGCTGTGCAGAGAAGCTTTTTACTTTGATGTAATCCTGGTTTATGTTTGCTTTTTTTTCTTAATGTTTTTGGTGCCATATCCAAAAATATCATTGCCAAGAACAATGTCAAGGAATTTAACCCTAGGTTTTCTTATAGGAGCTTTAAGGTTTAAGGACTTACATTTAAGTCTTTATCAATTTCAAGCTAATTTTTGTGAGGGGTATTAGAAAGGGATCCAGTTAATTCTTTTTTATGTGGCTATATCCAGTTTTCTCAACACCATTTACTAAAGAGACTGTCTTTTCCCCATTGAATGTTCTTGGCTCTCCTGTCAAATATCGGTTGACTATATATGCAGGACTTTATTTCTGGACTCTCAATTCTGATCTATTGGTCTATGTGTCTGTTTTTAGGCCAGTACCATACTGTTTTGGTTATAATACTTTTGTAGTAGTTTGAAATCAGGAAGTGTGATGCCTCCAGCTTTGATCTTTGGGTATTTAGGGTCTTTTATATTTCCACATGAATTTTAGGACTTTTTTTTTTCTATTTTGGTAAAACATGCCACTGGAATTTTGATGGAGGTTGCATTAAGTACATAGATGGCTTTAGGTAATATTGACATTTTAACAACATTAATTCTTCTGATCCATGAACATGGGCTATCATTCCATTTGGGCCAATTTCTTTCACCAGTATCTTATAGTTTTCAGTGTATATTTTTCATCTCCATAGTTAAATTTATTCCTGTTTTTTTATTGTTTTTGATGCTCTTATAAATTTGATTCTTTCCTTTTATTTATTTTTTTTCATATAATTTGTTGTTAGTGCACAGAAATACAACTGACTTTTGTATGTTGATTTTGTATCCTGAAAGCTTACTGAATTCATTTATTAGTTCTAGGTGTCTCTGGTACAGTTTAGAGTTTTCTACATAGAAAATCATGTCATCTACAGACAGAGACAATTTTACTTCTTCCTTTCCAATTTGGATGACTTTTTTTTTTTTCTTTTTCTTGCCTGATTGCTCTGGCTAGGACTTCCAGTAATATGTTGAATAGGATTGATCAGTGAAGTCACCCTGGGTTTTTTGTTTTGTTTTGTTTTTTTTGTTTTTTTGTTTTTTTTACTGATCTTAGAGAAAAAGCTTTCAAACTTTCACCGCTGAGTATGATGTTAATTGTGTGATGTTATACACAACTGATTATAGTGTTAGATTGTCACATCTGACCGTTGTTTTGCTGAGGCATTCTCCTTCCATACTCAATTTGTTGAGAGTTTTTAAAATGAAAGGATATTAAATTTTGTCAATTTCTGTAAAACTATTGAAACAATCGTATAATTTGTATCTTTCATTGTAATGTGATGTATCACATTTATTGATTTGCATATTTTAATAATTTCTTTGCACCCCACAGTTGAATCCCACTTGATCATAGTGTACTATACTTTCAATATGCCATTGAACTCAGTTTACTAGTATTTTGCTGAGAATTTTGCATCTATATTAACCACGGATATTAGCCTTTAGTTTTCTTTTCTTATAATGTCCTCATCTTGCTTTGGTATCAGGATTATGTTAGCCTCATAAAATGATTGGAAGTGGTTCCTCCTTTCCCATTTTTTGCAATTTTTTATTTTTATTTTTTTAAAATATTTTCTATGTTTTTATTTATTTTTGAGAGAGAGAGAGAGAGAGCGTGCGCACCAGCAGGGGAGGGGCAGAGAGAGAAGGAGACACAGAATCCGAAGTGGGCTCCAGGCTTTGGGCTGTCAGCACAGAGCCCAACTAGGGGCTCGAACCCACAAACCATGAGATCATGACCTGAGCCAAAGTCGGACACTAACCAACTGAGCCACCCAGGTGCCACTCCATTTTTAGCAATTTTAAAAAGGACTGTAATTAGTTTGTCTTTAAATGTTTGGTATAATTCACCAGTGAAACTATTTGGTCCTGGATGTTTCTTTGGTTTTTGACTAGTGCTTCAATGTCTTCACTTGTTACTGACTGTTCAAATTTTCGGTTTCTTTATGATTTGGTCTCAGTAGTCTGTATGTTCTTAGAGATTTATCTATTTTTCTAGGTTTTTCAATACGTTGGTGTGTAACTGTACATAGTAGTCTCTAATGACTCTATTTCTGACATATCAGTTGCAAGGTCATCTCTTTTATTGTAATTTTATTAAGTCCTCTTTTTTTCTTGGGGAGTCTAGCTAAAGGTTGTCAATTGTATCTTTTCAAAGAACCCACTCTTAGTTAACAAAACCTTACTATTTTTCCCATTCTCTCATTTATTTCTGCTTTTATCTTTGTTATTTCATTTCTTTTAATTGTGGACTTAGTTTGCCCTTATTTTTTCTAGTTCTTGAGGTATGTTAGGTTGTTTGAGATTTTTTCCCCTTGACATATGCATTTATAGCTATAAACTTCCCTCTGTGAACTGCTTTTGTTGCGTCCTGTAAGTTTTGATATGCTGTGTTTCCATTTTTGTTTATCTCAAGATTTTTAATTTTTTTTTTAATGTTTATTTAGTTTTGAGAGACAGAGACAGAACCCGAGTGGGGAAGGGGCAGAGATAGAGGGAGAGATATAGAATCTGAAGCAGGCTCCAGGCTCTGAGCTGTCAGCACAGAGCCTGACATGGGGCTGGAACCCACGAACCGTGAGATCATGACCTGAGCTGAAGTTGGATGCTTAACCAACTGAGCCACCCAGGCGCCCCTCAAGACTTTTTTTAATTTACCTTTTTATTTCTTCTGTTGATCTTTGTTTTTAAGGAGCATGTTTTTTAATTTTCACTTTTTATGAACTGTTAAGCTTTCATTCTGTTACTGATTTTAGTTTCATATCATTGTGACTAGAAAAGATACTTAATATAATTTCTATCTTACTGAATTTGTTGAGACTTATTTTGTGACCTTACAAATAATCTAGAAAATGTTCCATGTGCACTTAGGAAAAATGTGTATCCAGAGCCCCTGGGTGGCTCAGTCAGGTAAGTGTCCGACTTCAGCTCAGGTCATGATCTTGCAGTGGTTTCATGGGTTCTAGGCATTGGGTTCTGTGCTGACAGCTCAGAACCTGGATCCTGCTTTGGATTCTGTGTCTCCCTCCATCTCTACCTCTCCCTTGCTCGTGCTCTCTCTCTCAAAAATAAACATTAAAAAAAAAGAAAAAGAAAAAGAAAAAATGTGTATCCTATTGCTGTAGGATGGAAAGTTTTGTACAGGTCTGTTAGGTCCATTTGGTCTATAGTATTGTTCTAATCACTGATTCTTTAGTGATTTTCTATCTGTCTGATCTCCCCATTATTGAGAGTGGGGTACTAAAGTTCCCAATTATTACTGTGTTGCTATTTATTTCTCCTTTTGATTCTATTAGTATTTGCTTAATATACTTAGATGCTCCAAAGTTGGGTGCATAAATATTTATAATTATGATGTATTCTTGATGAAATGTGTCCTTTTATCATTAAGAAATGTTATTCTCTGTCTTGTGACCATTTTTAGCTTAAATTCTGTTTTTTCTTTTTTTTTTCTGATGTAACTATAGCTACTTCTGCTTACTTTTGCTTTTGCTTAGTTTTCTATTTGCTTGGAATATCTCTTTCCATCCCTTTCTCTCAACCTATGTGTATCCTTAAAGCTAAAGTAAACCTCTTGTGGGAAGCATATCATTGGATCTTTTGTAAATCCATTTGGCTTTTTACATTTTTTGATTGGATAAGTTAATCTATTTACTTTAGAAGAAATTAGAATAGGTGAGGACTTATTATTGCCATTTAATTTATTGTTTTCTGGCTACTTCAAATGATCTGTATTTGAGTTTATTGACTCTCATCTCCTGTTGAAGCTCTCTTTTGAATTCTTCAGTTTAGTCATTGTATTCTTCAGCTTTAGGATATCTGTTTGGATTTTTTTTATGGTTCCTGGGATTTTGTTGTTGTTGTTCTTGTTGTTGTTAAACTTCTCTTTTTTTTAACCTTATTTTTCTAATTTTGTTTAGTTGTCTGTGTGTTCAATGTAGTTCACTGAATTTCTTTAAAATTATTATGAACCCTTTATCAGACAGGTCATACATATGCATTTATTTAGAATCAGTTATTGGAACTTTATTAGTTTCCTTTGGTAGTTTCATGTTCGCATGATCCTTCATGATCTTTGTATCTTTGTATTGGTAAGTGCACATTTGAGTAAGTGGCCTCTTCCTCCAGACTTTATGACCCTGAATTTCAAGTTCATGTTTGAGACAATCCATCATCTCTTGTTCCCTTCATTTCCAAATCCAAATATAATAATGTAAAATACAGAACAGTGGTTTTTCCACTGCTTTATATGTTACATAAGTATTAATTATTATTTAATTATTAGGTAAAAATTCCCAAACAGCTCCCATCAAATTAGTCACTGTTAAGCTATACAGTTGGTGGAAATTCAATAAAAATATCTGATGACAAAAACAGATGATGTGTATCCTGTGGATGCTCGAGTGGTCACTGATAGAATTGTCAGTATCTTTTATTGCCTTAGTAAAATATGTCAAAATAGACTTTACGACGAAAAAACTGTGATCTTTCCACCTCATTGTAATTTAAACTCTTGGATAAACTCAGTTTCCAAAAAACTCACCCACGTAACAATATATACATTTTATTATTTATTTCCAAGATACTTTCTTTCATATCTAATGCCACCACCTATTTTCAGAGCCTTATTTCCCATGTATCACTGACTCTTGCAATTGTCTTTTTACCTGTTTTTCAGATATATCACCAACTGTTTTTATGAAGTAGTATTACATGAATGTTCTCAATATGGCATGACTACCACTGCAAAATAAATTCTACAGTCCCTTGACTGACATTCTGATACTGACCCAATAAGATTTGGTGTATCAATCTTTCCTCATAGTATCCCTTACCAATACATAGTCTAATGTTGCACTCACCAATTTCCTAAGGGAAAAAAAAAAAGTCTGTTTTCTGCCACTTTATGATCTTCTATAGTAATACTCTTCCCCTCTCCACACATTATAAAGATCTAGCTGTCTGTCATGACTCAACTCAGTTCCCACTTACTCTCCAAAGCTTTCCAAAGTTATTTCAGTTTATGCAACTCCTTCCCTCTAAAGAGCAATTATATATTCAGTATTTACTAAATACCAGGCTCAGCTTGGTTATTGTAATTCCCTTCCTCATGGAGATCTTTGGTTGAATGTGGGAGGAGGCACAAGTAAAGGTATAATAAAAATGTAAAAATAGGCTGTGGTAGAAGTCTGGGTTGGTGTTAGAATATAAAAAGGGACTGCTGACCTAACAATATGAGAGAAAGGACATCCTGGAGATAAGGACCTGTGCTGAGTCGTGAAAGACTGGAGTTGGTCAAGTGGGGATAAGAAAAATATTTAAGACTGAAGAAATATCATTGCCAAAATTCTTGGAAACATGCCCATGTACTATATGTATTGTCCATTAGGCTCTAAGTGTGTGTGTGTGTGTGTGTGTGTGTGTGTGTGTGTGTATTCATTTATTCAATAAGTATTTGTTAAGTACATAAATATATGTTAGGATATATTCCTATAAGGAACCAAATATCTTTTTTGGATTTAAATATTTTCTATGTCAAATAAGATTTTTAATGTAATGTATCTTCAAAATGGATTAATTTGGTGGCTCTACCAATGTTAAGTACCAGGATTCATTCCATCTCCCCCTTGCCATCTCTCTGCTTAACTCCCCTGATGAACTCAAAGATTCAGAAGAGGTACTGTTTCTTCTCATGTATCAGGTTTTAAGAGCAAGGAAAATTTTCCTTGAAGTCCCCACATAGATTCAAGTCTCACTGAACTGGATAGAATATGTCACATGTAAAGCCCAAGCCAGTCACATACAAGGGGAATTGGATAGTAATTATCGACCTGATCAATGAAGAAGTACCCTAGTAGCTGAAGTAAGGAACCTAATTCCCATTGTATGTGGATGCAGTGCACACCTGAACCAAACTGGGCTGTGCTAGTAAGGAAATGTGGGAAATAGGTGTCAGACTGCCTTCGGTATCTGCAACGAGTATTTTAACTGTGCCAGATGCCGGAAAGGTAATGTTAAGCAAAATCCACCGTCTCTGACCTCAGGGAGCTTAGAAACAGAAGTAATTACAAATAACAATAAGCTTTTTTTTTTTTTTTTTTTTTTAATGTGCAGGGAGCTATAAGAGCATTTAATGGTCAACTTTATTTAACATGGCATATCAAGTAAGGCTTCCATGAGGAAATGCATTTGAGCTATAATCTGAATTCTAAGTCAGAGTAAATCACGTGAAGCGATTTAAAGGAAAGTATATTCCTGGCAAAGAAATAGCATGTGCATAGGCTATGAGGCTAGCTGTAGTACAGTACCCTGTAAGTAATGAAAAGAATTCCAGTGTGAATTCTTTAGAGAATAGAGAACATACAGAAATACCATAGGAGCAAAGGCTGGGCAGGATATACAGAGTCTGTTCTATTAGCACATTTCAGATTGCTCTTCAGAGAAATTAAAAGACAGAAAAACTGAAAGCACAGGATAAATGAGATTTTCAGAATGCTATAAAGTGGGTATAAATATAATATTCAGGAATACTTTGGAACTGACATTGTTTTAAGTTTAGGATGAAGAAGTGTCTTTTAAGTATAAGTCAGTTTTAAAACTAATCTGTAAATGAAATCACACACACACAAAAAAACTATTAGTGTAAAATTTTCTGGAACTATGACATAATCCCCAAATATAAAATAGAGGATTAAGAAGATACAGAATTTTCCTGATCCAATTTGTTCAGGGAAAGTGAACAGATATATTAATCTAATCTTTCAGTTGGAGGATGAAGTGAAATATGTGTGGTCTCTTGAAGCCTGTATGGAAACCCCATCACACTATATCCTTGATTTCTTCTCTTACTTAATCTCTTTTATTCCTATCAATCATGAAGTAATATTGTGCCATCTTCAATGGCACTTCAAATATTTAGAAATATTTGAAATATTTCTTGAATTCTAAATATTTCTTGAATTGATCCATATCTCTGCATCTCAACTCACACTACTACCATCTATCCCTCATCTCACATTTGGAACACTGTAACTAATCTCTGCCTATATGGCTAGGATATGCCTAGCTGCAAGCAAGCAAGCAAGCAAGCAAATAAATAAAAAATAAATAAATAAATAAGGCGAGGTGGCTCTCCTCTCCTTATGCCCTAAAATACAATGGCTCAAGCACAATAAGAGTATTATATTCCTCATATAACAGTCCAAGTTGAGTGTTTCTGATTTGCACACAGCTATTTTTCATGAAAAATGCAGAGACTTCCACCTTGTGACTCCATAATGGTATCTACATCCATGTAGCAGGAGGAAAAAGAAAGGATTTGGAGGCTCTTTAATAGCCTTACTCCAGAGACTGTTCACATTGCTTCCACTTATATTCTGTCAGCAAGAATTTGGTTATTTCTCTCAACCAAGAGAAAGAAGGCTGAGGAATATGATGTGGCTTTGTGCTGAGAAGAAAGAGGACTCGTTTTCTGGCTGTTAGCTGGTGAACTCTACCACACCTGCCTCTCATCTTGCTGTAACCCAAAGTGTCCTCCATACTATTATAAGAATAAGCTTTAAAATAGTTTAATGTATTTAATTTTTTTTTATTTGTTTACAGCCTTCAAAGGTATCCACTGAATTTTGAACAAAGTTTACTCCTTTTCATGGATGCTGATATTCAATATTTATTTTATCACAGTCCTAGTTACCAGCCTCATTTCTTGGCAAGCTCTCCTTTACAAATTATGCTGCAGACTTAACTAAACTTTTACCTGTTCTTTAGACATGCTGTATTATCTTGCCTCCAGGCTCTGAAACTTGGATCTTCTTTCTGCCAATAACACTCTCTCTGCCAATTCATTTCCCTAACTCCCACATAATACTTAAAGTCTTAGCTTAAGTTTCACGGCCCACAGTGGCCATCTCAATCCCAGACCAGGCAAGGTACTCCTGCAGGTATTCCCATTGTGCTCTGTATTCTCTTTTAATTAAATCTCATCATACTTAAATTGAGGTTTTAGTAAATGTCTCCCCAGTGTAGTTCATACCCCTTGGGGCCAAATTTGTAACTCTTGCACACTATACATAGCAACTGCTGAAGACTTTTAAATTATGGTCAGTTCTGTTATGCTTATTTTTAAAATACATATTGGTTCCAACATAGTTGATATTTTAGGAAAAAAAATTGACCATAATGCAAATTTTTCACTTGCTCATGTGTACTTCTGTCCCCTAGGAACATTAGGTGAATGAAGAAAACTGCACCCAGCTGAATTGTGTCATGTAGCAATATGCAAAATGCACATGCATGCACACGTACACAAACATACGCACACACACACACACCCCTCAAATATTTCCCAGATGTGAGTCACCTGTGTATGGTATGTACCACATCCAACCATATTTGGAGTTAAATTTTTCTATTTAATTTCTAATAATCTCCCTTTACCATTCCATAAAAGTGCCCCAAGAGCAACCTTGACAACCCTGACCCAGCTCTCTGACAAGAGCAACCCATAAAAGTGCCCCAAGCCCACTTCCAGAAGTAAATATCAGGTCTTCTTTAGAGGAAAGAATCATATTTATTCCAGTTTTTATGTATTCTTAACCACCTAACATGTGTAAAATGGTCTGCTATTTTTAGTAGGTTTCCATCACATTTCCTTATGTGTCTCGATAGCTGTGCTCTTAACCTCGTTTTTGCTTTATAAACTCGTTTTTATTTTGTGATTTTGTATAACAAATGAATTTTAGGAAAGCAGATGCTGTGTTAAACAGAACTGACTGACTAAAGGTGAGTTTAAGCTAACTGAGCAGGGACTGGCAGGGTGAGAAGTTGTGGCGGGGGTGGGGGGACTTGGTTGTGTGTGTGAAGGGTTGAAACGGCTGCAATCTCCTATGTTAGACAATATCTGAGCTTACAGGACTGCCAGATCATACTTACCCTCAGGCCTTCATGTAGTATATTTCTGACAATATCACCCAAAGAACTAACCTTCCTCTCCATGGTACAGTGCCAGGAAAGGAGAACAAGGGAGGAGAAAGCACCCGTGTGGGTAGAAGCTCTTTCAGGGTCACCATGAGCATGTCTGTGGCTGCAAACATTTCATGCGCATTCTGTGCAGTCTGCCAGACCACAGTCCTGAGATTACCCTACCTGCTCTGTGGCTTTACTTTCCATATGAGCTTTTTAGTTGCCATTCTTTTTCTCTGAGATTTTGCCAATCACTTCACTTCCACTGGTCTTAGTTTTTTCATCTATCAAAAGAAGTGATTGAAACAGCTCATCAATAAGATTTCCTTCTTTCCTCATGAAAGCCTTTCATCTGTGGTCTCACTCTCATTTTACCTGTGCCAAATCTAAGCATCAAGGCAATAAGGAAATGGAAGTGTGAATTGAAGAAACTCTGCATGGCAGCATATCAGATTCCTAATCATAAAAGTTATTATACCTTGAGCCCTGTGTCAGCTTTTCACTGAGCATTACACACCTATAGATCAATCTTTGCAGTGTTGCTTCTTGGAACATAAAATACCACAAAACATCTATTAATCTAAAAAAGGTAGAATAGGACAACAAAACCCAGAATTCAAATTGGGAATAGGTGACCCCTCTCCAAATGCTGCTTGGTGTGGTCAAAGCAGCAGGAATATTCCCTGGTGTCAGTGCTGAATGTGGGGGTTGGGCATGGGAATGTTGTTTTCCACTATGGATCTTGAGCAGATATGAACAAAAAGGGGAGTATTACTGTGTTTTCAGTTAAAAAGGAAGATAAAATGACATTAAAACCTGATGGCAAAACATTTAGAACATATCACAAAGGATACATTTTAAGGAAAAAAAAAACTATTTGCAAAGAGGAAAACATCCCATTTAAAAATAATGTAAAATTTCTTGAATATAAATAATATAAAACTGCTTGATGGGATGCCTGGGTGGCTCAGTCAGTTAAGCATCCGACTCTGGCTCAGGTCATGATCTCGTGGTTCATGAGATTGAGCCCCTCATTGGGCCCTGCACTGACAGCACGGAGACTGCTTGGGATTCTCTCTCTCCCTCTGTACCTCCTGTGTGCACTCGCTCTTTCTCTCAAAATAAATAAATAAACATTAATTTTTTAAAATAATGTAACACTACTCAAATATAAAAATATAACAAAACTGCTTGAAAAAACTATAAATACACACACATTTTACTTTAAACTTAATGGAGGTGAGAGTGCATCGTTATATCCCGATCCTAGATCATTAAATGTAATACTCCTGGCAGAGACAAATGTGTGTAGAGATTATTTTAAAAATGGAATTTTTCTCAGATTATTTTCACCTTCTATGTGCTTAATTTTTCTGACCTGATTCATAAAGCCTTGCGGTTCAAACGATGATACAAATTTTGTGCATCAGAGTACAAAATGTCAAGTAATTTAAAACAAAGAAAAGAATAAAATCCTCTTTAGCATTATTAGAAACCTATAGCAAAAAACCCAATAAAGGAGAATGAAGAGCAGAGAGATAAAGATGGGATTAACCAAAAAAATCCACAGATGAAGACACAGTGTCAAGCTTACCCCTGAAATGAGCGCTGACACATCAATATCACTGGGAAAGGTAAAGGTAATTTCAGTGTCTCTAAACAAATAGAGGCACTGCTAGAACAAAATCAGAAAGATCTTTATCAACAGTAGTTGCAGCACTTTGTATGCATTGGGGGACTTTCTCTCTCTCTCTCTCTTTTTTTTTTTTTTTAAAGTAAATTGATCTAAACAAAGCCTGCCAGGTATTCACAGTCTCTGTTACATGAGTATCATTTTGAAGAGTAAAATCCCTGCTTGGAGGTGCTGGCCTCAGAAGACAATTTATGTAGGGGGGATTATCACTTAAATGTCTTTTTTTTTTTTTTTTACCTTTGCTCTCAAAAAAAAAAAAGTGATGCACAGTGGTTGGCTGAAGAAAATAAAAAGGAATAAAGATGAAAAGTTACTGTCATTCAGAGGATAGAGTCAAAATTTAGCAATTTCCACTGTCTAACCTTTGTTTTTGCTCTTGACTCTTAACTTTTCCTCTTTGATGCATTATTAGTTTCTAAATAGATTATGATAAACCAATGCTGATTTTGTTTTCCCTCTTACTATTTTGTTAGAGGATGTGATATTGTTTTAAATGGGTCTATGGCTATCCCAGTCACTTTTAAACTTTCAGCATGTTGAATAAACACTTCATTAGGGTTAGGACTATAGATGGGGTTACGTCTGCAGAATTCACTGCATTTACCTAAACACTTGTACCAGGGTACAAAGAAAAGTAGAACCAAGATGAGTGGTGTAGCATAAGTGATTTAGTATAGAGTTAGATTGTAAGCAACTATAGGAGTTGGTGGAAAAACTTCTGCAGGCTAATATCTCTGTGTCTAGTGTTAAGCCTAAATCACTATAGCTTAGCCAGACAGTAACAAAAAAATAAAAGTTGGATACAGAAAAGAATAAGGGAAAAATGGAACCCAAAAGAATGAAAGAGAATGCACACCTGTCTTGTACTACCTCCAACTTTGATGCAATATGTGACTTGTTAGAAAGATGCTGCCCCTCACCGCAGAGCTACACATGTGCTTGGCCTAGGACTCAGAGAAGTTCAAGGAGGAGATTTGGCAGGAACCGAAGATCGAGTGCTTCCTTACACCAACAAGATGAGCTACTGAATCAGTGAGAGCATATCAGAGCTACTGTGGCTCCCAACATAGGTCTTCAGAATATGAAAGGATACAGCTGTTACTTCTCTTTGCCTTCCAAATAGGTTTTGAATGCTTCTTATGCCAATACTAATGCAGAACCACAGAGTGAAGGGAAATTTGGGGTAACACAGTCCCAGATTAGCAAAATTAATATAGTATGAATTCACTCAAGTCCTCTCCTTGGCAAATTTGCATCCACACATTCTTTTAATCAAACAATTTCCAAATAAGACAAGAACAAGCCATCGTTTTGCCTAACAGGGTGAAAGCACTCCTTCCACAACTGAAAGTATGGTAACAATGTCTGCAAAAGTCAATTTGTTTCCACAAGAAAGTTGTTGTAGATGAATCATACTCTTAGGTATCTTATAACTTAAACATGAGATTACAAGCAAAACACTATCGACACAACTTATGTTACATGGTAAGGAGATGGGAGAAGGGAAGAAAAATCTAATTAAAATACATACAGACATAGTATCACACTGAGGAAGAAATACTCTTAACTACTGCAGGGCGTGTTTCTGCAACTGGTCATGACCAAAGTTCTTCCAGTAGCCATTCCATATTGCCTTGACTAGTCACGTTTTCTTGCATGTACCAAACCTTCATTCCTGAAGGATCTGGGTCATGAGAAGTTCTATAAGATTAGATTATAGTAGTCTTCTATTACTTTAATCAGAAGATGTGGGAATTCTAAGAAGCATCTTGGGCAATCTCCTGCATTCCAGACATGGCCCTTCTCACCCATATTGTACAGTAGCCATACAATATCCCTTGGTAGTCAGGAGAAACTACCCCAGTACTGATGTTCCTTGTCTGATCATTCTCTAGCATTAAGACAAAAAATAAGCAGCTTTTTTGAGGTTTCAACTCAGAGTTTAATGAAACTATTGGTTTATCCCCTAATGGAATGATTTCTCCTTGAAACTAGAGCCTTTAAGGCCAGTAAAGTCCAGAGTATCAGGGATGGGAAGCAAAGATTTTCACAGGGGGTAAGAGTAACAAAGACAGTTAATTCCTGGACTGGTGAATTCTGGCTATGTGGAGAAAAAAAATCATCATAAATTAGTCACTTATTTAAAACATATATTCTATCTCGGACAACATTGCCACAGTGTATCATCATTACTTATACCTCAATAGGTCAGTTCACTGTTCTATCAGGCAAGCTATTTCGAGATGATGAGTTAAAAAAAGGGTAGAAGTGAATTCCATGGACATGATCATATTACTGCCCTTCAACTACTGTAAAACTCTGATGACCACAAATTGGGCTTCTGTAAGTCCATGAACTTGGAAAAATCATCGTGGGCAAGGAAGCAAATCCAGATCCTGAGTAAGTATCTATTCAAGTGAGAAAAACAAAACAAAACAAAAAGCCCCTTGCTCCTTCCATGACAAAAGTAGTTCAGTGTCCATGCCCAACATGACACATAATGCTTGGCTAGTTTTTGTAGGGAATGAAGCCACAATGGGCTCTCATTATTGGCCTCTTCTTTTAGCAAGTTGGCCACTTAGCGATAGTTATAGTCAGATTGGCTTCAGCAAGTGGAAGACCATGGTGCTGATCCCATACTTAAGCTGTATCCCTGATGTCATGACCACTTTATTCATTAACTCATTGGGGAAAACCAGGTTGGCTAAAGTAAGAGGCTGACTGGTATCCACAGAATGGGTATGCTTGTGCACCTACTTATTAAAATCCTCTTCCCCTAAGATATTTCTTTTTGGTGAGCGTTCACATGCAACACAAACAACCTCATACTCTTTTATCACTAGGATAAGTCTATCCAAATTCATATTCCCCAGTCATCCACCTCACCAATTTTCAATTATCTTCCTTATAATTTGTGACAATCCAGTCAAATCACTAGCCACTGCTCATGAATATCTGTTGATCTCTAACTCTGGCCATGTCTTCTTTCAGGAAAAAATGATAAAGCACATTGCTTTAAGTTTTGTATCCTGGAAGGATTTGGCATTACCATTGTCTTCAAGGCCATCTTGCAGTTGGGCATCAAGACTGCAGACCTCTATTTTTGTCTAGTACCTATTGTCCAACATCTATGAACTAAGACTGAATGTTTTCTTCATCAATCAACTGATAATATGGAGCTCCCCAAGAGGCCATAGTATAAGTTGAGAGATAGAAGGCAAAGTAGCAGTGGACTTAAGTCAAAACTCTCTTTTTTTTTTTTTTTTTTTTTTTTTTTTTAAATTTTTTTTTAACATTTATTTATTTTTGAGACAGAGAGAGACACAGCGTGAACGGGGGAGGGGCAGAGAGAGAGGGAGACACAGAATCGGAAGCAAGCTCCAGGTTCTGAGCCATCAGCCCAGAGCCCGACGCGGGGCTCGAACTCGCGGACCGCAAGGTCGTGACCTGAGCTGAAGTCGGACGCTTAACCGACTGAGCCACCCAGGCGCCCCTAGTCAAAACTCTCTTAATTGTGACCTACGTAAATCCACACTATTGTTGATGGACAACCGTGAAATTTTAGATTTTCAGGTATTAGTGTCAGTTCAAACTTATGTTGACAATCACCCTAAATTATGATAATTTCTCTACTCAAAGCAAAGACTGTGAGAAATGGCTTAGGTGACATAGGAGAGGACTAGGAAGAAGGTAATAAAGTTTTGGCTCTATAGCATGGTCTTTCCTCTAAGGACCCAATTTTCCATTTTATTTAAATGCTTCTGTACCCATGGAATGGCATAATCAAGGAATTGGTTGAGGAATCAAAATTCTGTATCATAGTGATTCAAGTCAGGTTTCTGTTCACCAGACCTAAAGCTTTTCAAATCATACAAATCAATGAAATCTTTAGTAGTCTGTCCATCTATGGAAACATGGTTCATTAGTCAATGACAAATATCTCTTCAGATAAGACTATTAGATTGCTCCTTTGTCTCTACTTCCCTTTCAGTTAACAGCATCTATATGTCTTTGATAACTTACAGCTTCTATTTGGCTACAGCCACTTTGGGATCTCTTCATAGTTACTGCATTAAGGGACCTTGGTTTGAAAGCAGCATTTCTTATTTTCATTTCCAGGCTACAGGAAATAAAAACAGCTCTTCAAGAATAAAGAGCTATAACATAGCTCTTCAAAGCTCTCCTTATGAAGGAATACCTTCTGAACTCTTCGGGGGGATATACTGAGGGAACAGCAGGTAACTTTTACTGCATAAATCATATCTAATATTCTAATCTCTCTAAACCTTTGGAAAACTTCCCCTATAGTAAAGCCAGAAAGCTCTGGCATTTTAATTTCCTCTAGTGTAGGCCACATTTGGGTACAAATGCCAGTCAACATAAACTGTTAGAGCCATTCCTTTCTATCTGAGCTAATAATTCAAATGAGATTCTTACATCAATAGATTCAGCCCAATCAAATATTATACTCATTCCAACTGAACCCAACACTCCTAGGATCCATTTTCACATATTTCTCCCCAGACTTCTGTCTATATAAATTGGGAAAATAATGCAATTAACTTGATGTATGTCACAGTACCAACTGTTCATACTTTGCAGTTCATCTTCTGGGGACAACTGGGACTTCAGTATAGTTATACATCTACAAGCTATCTTCTGAGAAGGATCAACAATCCCTTATTAAAAGACATGAGATATTCGGGCAAGGGAAGACTAACTTCCTGAAATAGAGGGAATGTCTGCTTTTACTATCAAATGAGGCTCAGTAGAATTTAAGGGACTGAAGTCCTCAGTTTCATGAAAATCTGCTTATATGTTCCCATTTGAATTTCAGAAACTAAGTCTTTCCCAATCAATGCCCTATATCTAATATAAGAGATCCTCTATGCAGAGTAATTCAAGTTGCATTATAATTCCACTACCTATAGGGACAGACTTCAGTTTTCAGAAATCTCAACCATGTGTCTATAAGAAATAAGAGTTTCTTATAGGGCAGTCTTGGAGCTTTTCTAATCCCTTGAACCTGAGTTGAGGATTCATGACCCTGAGCTCATCATTTTAGTTCTATAAGTTCCCCATTGTATTTATAAGCTAACAACCAACTCAATTTTACTACTTATTTTCACTAAAAACTTCCATAGCAGCAATTACTTGTCATTCATTCTTTCTCCTTTCTCTTCCTACCTGCTTGAATACAGGTCTACAGGTGATAATTTTAAGTAACCATTTCCCCACTGCATGTCAAGACTACCAGTGCCTGCTCTACAAGTGGAAACAACAAAAGATGGAAACTGAAGTAGTTTGGAAAAATCATATTTTAGTGTTTTTATTCCTACTGTTAAGTGGACCACAGGAGGTAGGGAGCCTTCTAAAGAGCAAAATACAATTCTTTACTTGAGATTATTCATCCCAATGCACAACTGACTTATTTCTCATGAAAACACAACATTCAGATAGACTACTGATTCATTTGGCTTATTTTATCAGCTAGAGAGATCAACCTCCCAGCACTCATTTTTGCACCAAAATAAAATTATCTCTTTCATGTGTTAATTTTTGTGTTAGCTTGGTATAAATGCATCAAGAAAAGTAGACCTTGCATCCTTTACCAGTTAAGAAAAGAAATCTATCTGGTCCCAACTAAATCTAACTAGAAAGAGGCTATTTAAGAAAGTTATAAGTAAAAATGTGTTTCTCTACTGCCTTGAGTCATATAGTCAGTAAACGCTTACTTTTTCAAAAATAGCATTTAGAGAGCCCATGGATTTTCAAACTTGGGAATGGCTATAAGTTGAAAAGAAAAGAAAAGAAAAGAAGAGAAAAGAAAAGAAAACAAGAGAAAAAATACAAGAGGAAATGAAGGAAAAAGAAAACAAAATAAATAAAATAAAGTAAAATAAAACAGTAACAAGATTGACACCAGTCAGGCAAGTCTTCAAAACAGAATGATCTTGTGGCAGCACTGTCAGTTTCATTGTTCTGTAATAAATGAGGGTCTACTGCTAAGATGCCAGAGAAACACTTCATTACCCCTATGAGTCCTGGATGAGTAACGAGGTGTGTGTGCATGAATTGATGGGTGGATATTGCTCTGTTTACTGTTAAATTTCTAGTGGCATAGTGAAATGCCAGCTACAGAGTCTCTGATACAGCTAGCAGAATAAGTGAGGGCAGTTTGGGACATAGAGAAATTCTACTGCCTGTTGTTATTCTCCACTGGCTCAGAACAGAAGAAATCAGTTAGAAGTCACAGAGGGAAATTGAAGTACTAAATTTCATTTGGCTTCAAAGTTGGGAAAAAATAAAGTGTTAGTCACACAGAGAGGAAGAGCATATAGAATCCAAAGTGGTCACACAGAAAAAACTCTTGGAAGATTACTGAGGCCATTAGAGATGAGGGCTACTAGGTACCATTAAAAGGATATTTCGTCTAACACTTAGTAGAGGTATATAATTTCAATTGTTCTAAGCTCGAAAATAAACTTAAATTTTATTCATATGAAGTCAAATTCAACTACTGGATCAAAGAGTTTAATATGGTATATCTCAAAGAATATGTACATCAGAAATAACTGAATAAGCAGATGGCTTCATGGAAGAAACACATTCATATTTTTTGACAGGTAGTCTAGATGTTAGGGTCCCTGATTCTAGATTCAGGTTAACCTGAGTTTGAATCCTGACTATATCTCCTCTTAGCTATATGACCTGGGAAACTACCTTAACTTCTTTGTACCTCCAATTTCCATAAGAAGTACTGGTGGTGAATGGTTATACTATCTTGTAGGAGTTATTGTTTTAAGGACAATAACCTTTTTAAGGTTAAATAAACAAATGCATATAAAGCACTTAATTCTGTTCATAGTAAATACATTCTAACTCTTGCCTCTGTTTAAACCCAAATCTTAGTACTTATGTAAATAGACACTATTGATCTCCTGCCCTCCATTTGCTACTAAATCAGATTTCTTGGTTAAATATTTTAGTAAAGATTGATGTTTTCCTGGATCCTAGTAACATTCAGATAAAGCTTAGGAGGTACAGTTAGCTGATAAATGGCAAATGTGCAGAAGTAAACTTTTTAAGAAGTCATTGCTTGGTTACCAGTATTGAAACTCCCTCTACTACAACCCTTAAAAATCTCACATCTCCTCTCACTTAGAAGATATACAATGTCCTCCCAGTCAGGGAATATCTCACACTTGAACAAAATCTCTTCAGTTTTGATCTTCCCTTTTGAGAAGTGAATATTTCATATTATCTATGCTAGGATATAAAATAAGTTTTTAATTAGCTTTTTGGAATAAATGCTTACTATGCCCACCGTGAATAAGTCTCAGAGAAGGTATTTGCATAAGAATACTACTAAGACTCCCTGGACACCTGAGTATTTACTGGATTGAGTAGCAAGGCTTCAAACATTTCAGATATTTATATATAATACTACCGGAATAGAATTTTTCAATCCAGGACTTTAAATATAACACAAGGGTTTACTGACAAATATTGAATCCATACTCAGTGTTGAGGGAACGTAGAGCAAGCTGAGGGCAAAATACGGGCTAACGGCCCCTGTCCAGGTGGAATAATGTGTGATATTCCTCAGCACTCTTGGCTACCCAAGAACAAAGGAAAGGGGTTTAAGTGCTTGCCATGGTGATGTGGGAAACCAAGGCAAATGAAAAATTAAATACCCTTACTGCCTATAGCCCATTGACAAGTCCTTGAAACTGGCAGAAGGACCTCCCTTTTAGGAGCTCAGCTGCCTCCATGATGACACTTTGCTAGGAGCAAAAGAGAATCATTATCCTGAGCTCGCCCCACACCCCCACCCCGAAACCTACAAGTCTACTTTAATATACACAAATTCTTTTGGAAACTTCCTTTATCTCAACTGCCCAAAGATATATGTTAGCAATCATACTCCAAGCTTATGGCCCCTGACATACATCTGAAAAGGTCTCATGACTAAGGTTTTGCTAAATGGTAATCAATGGTGTTTCCCTAGCAACAGTTAGCCCCTCAAGATCCTGAAAAACTTGCTTCCAAAATTCCTTAGAGACTGACTCTATCCCTGACCCTCTCCCAACCTTAGGGTATATAATGAGTTACCCTTCATGACCCCAGTGCCACTGTTCCCGCCCATGGGTCCTGTCCCCATGCTTTAATAAACTCACCTTTTTGCACCAAAGATGTCTTCAAGAATTCTTTCTTTTTTTTTTTTTTATTTTAAAAAAAAAAATTTTTTTTCAACGTTTTTTATTTATTTTTGGGACAGAGAGAGACAGAGCATGAACGGGGGGAGGGGCAGAGAGAGAGGGAGACACAGAATCGGAAACAGGCTCCAGGCTCCGAGCCATCAGCCCAGAGCCCGACGCGGGGCTCGAACTCACAGACCGCAAGATCGTGACCTGGCTGAAGTCGTACGCTTAACCGACTGCGCCACCCAGGCGCCCCAAGAATTCTTTCTTAGCTATCGGCTCCAGATCACTCTACCATCACCCCAAACTTCTACTCAGTAGAAGCATATGTTGGGTACTATGTATATATACATATACAGAGCTGCACTGCCCAATAAAGCAGTCACTAGTCCTATGGGGTTATTGAATACTTTTGTAATGTGGCTAGCCTGATTAAGATATACTCTAAGTGTAAAATACACTTCAGAATTGAAGGCTTCTTCCAAAAAAATAATGTAAGAAATCTCAATCATGTTTACTATTTATTGCATATTGGAATAATATTTTGATCATGAAGGATTAAAAATATGCTGTTAAAATTAATTTTTTTCTTTTTTTTAAAACGTTTTTAGTGTTCATTTACTTGTGAGAGACAGAAAGAGACTGAGCATGAGTGGGGGAGATTGGGACACAGAATCTGAAACAGGCTCCAGGCTCTGAGCTGTCAGCACAGAGCCCAATGGAGGGCTCGAACTCACGGACCGCGAGATCATGACCTGAGCCAAAGTCAGACGCTTAACTGACTGAGCCACCCAGGTGCCCCAATATTTACATTACCTTTAAAAGGCCAGTTTGTTTTCTGCAAAATGGGTTAAAAAGGAATGATTTAAAACTTTACTGGCAGAAAAAAAAAACAACTTTATTGGCAGTATAGGTTCTTTTCCACTTAAAGTAGGAGCTGAAAACCTAATTCCCCCCATTCATGAATACTATGATATTTCTGTAAAACAACAGTTAATTCTCCTCAGTAGATGAAACCTCGGAAGCCTTCTATTTACTATTTCTGCCATCATTGTTACAGCCTTGCCATTATAGTTTAATATTCCTCTATGAATGGCAATCTACCCTCCCCTCCCATAGGCATAACCTCAGCTGGCTCTCTCCATTTCCATTTTACAAGGTAGTCTTAATCAGGTTCTCCTGGAAATCTCCCTTTCTATTTTTAGATGTTTGCTTTACTTTTTGTTTTGAAACAATTAAAAACTTATTGAAAACTTATAAGAATATAACATTTCAATTAAATATTTTTCTGGAACTATTTGTGGGTAAGTTGCCAACATAATGTACCATCACCATAATGTACCATAATGTACCTGAATATTTAACTATGATTTCCTATGTATAAGGTGACTGCCTTATAAAACTGCAGCACAGCTCTTTCAAAACCAGTTCATTATCATTACACATGAGACAGGCTTTATTTTCTAAAGATGACTAAAACCTAATCTCTCTTTTATTTCACATGTTCTTTTTATAAAGTGAGTTTCACATTCCTCCCATCAAATGTGTAGTTTTTGCCTAAAAAAGGAGGAAAGAGGAAAGTCTTTACTTCCTGTTCTTGAATCTGAGTAGGCTTTGTAACTTCCAAAGCTAAGTCATAAATGATGATAGAACTTCTGTCTGATTCTCCTGGAAAACACACAATTGAAACTCAGCCACCAAACTATGAAGAAACACAAGCATCAATATGGAGGTGTGGGTTCTGAGCCAACAGCTAGAATCAACCACCAGACATATGAATAAATAAGCCTTCAGATGATTCCTACTCCTAGCCAGCGAAATGTTTTTAGCTAAAACCTCTGATATCATGGAGCAGAAAGAAATCAACTCCACTGAGCCCTTTCCAAATTCCTAACCCTAATACAGAATCTGTAAGCATTATAAAATCATTATGGTTTTATACCATTAGGTGGGAAGTGATTTCATATGCAATAGATAACTAGAAAAATACATTACCATCATCCAATCCTCAAATCCCATTCAAGTTTTACCAATTATCCTCCTAAACAAATCAGTTCTAACAGAATTCAGTTCAGAGATAATGTTATATTCATTTAGTAACCTCCTTCACCTGAAACAATTTCTCAGTCTCTCTTTTCATGATCTTAAAGCTTTTAAAGATTAAAGACCCTCTATTTTACAGAATGTTCTTACATTTAGGTTTGTGTAAGATTTCCTTTTGATAAGATTCAGATTTATTTCTTTGGCAGGAATTCTGTGGAGTGATGCTGTGTTTTTCTCATTCATATCTATCAGGTAGCACATAAGTTCAACTTGTCCCAATACTGGTAATTTAACTTAGATGCTCATTTAAGGTGATGTCAATAAGGCTTCTCCATTCCTTTTTTTTTTCCTTTTGTAATTGTGTTTTCTTGGAAGATAGCTTGACATTATACGAATATCTTATTTCTCATCATTTATTTATTCGTTTAGTTTCACATAAGCCTGGATTCATAGATTCTTACTTTATGCTATGGTATGATCCATTATCATTTTATTTATTTTGATGTCCAAACTGTTCTAGATTTGATCAGTTTGATCCCCTTTTGATGTTTCTGTATCATTGTTTGATAGGGTATTCTTTATTTCTGAAAAATAAAAATATTTTCTACTTTCTGATTCAAGAAGATATTTAGGTTCATCTGGTACTTACCTCCTCTAGCCTTAGAATCAATCATTTTTCCAAGGAGTTCAAAGTCACTTTTAGTGGAGAATGGTGTTTAAAACACAATGTCTGGTCAATAAGTGGGTATGTGTTTAATGCTAACCACATGCACAGTATCTTTCCTAGCTTTGGCAATTCTGGTGCCCTACTACTGGACCCTAATACATTTATCCAAGGCTAGAACAATATATATTGTAGTTTTACTTTTTATCCACTAGTAAATAAATAAATATTCCTTTGGTAAGTGAGCATCTCCATTATTTTTTCCCAACTCTGTTATTCTAAAGGAATAATACTGTTTGTTCACTAATTTATAGACACCGTAATTCTGTCCAGACCAAATACACACACACACACACACACACACACACACACACGCACACACACACACTTTATACCCTAGATCACTTCATTGGCAAACTAAAGAAGAATGTTTGGTTAAACACATTTTGAGAACTGCAATTCCAAGAGAGTCAACTGTGAAAATCTGTTTTATGTGATAAGTGACTAAGTAAAACCTGAATTACAACAATATAGAATGGTTTGGAATTTTATTTAGACAGTTCCAGAGTCAAACAAGAGGGAGTTAGGTTTATTCAATGGAATGTTAATTTTCATAAAAATTAAGGTCACAACTAAGTCATGTTTTCTAACACAGTGCAGAATAAGGTTATGGATATAGATAAAACTTGGTGAAAATTAGATAAATAGTCAAAGATACACTGACTAAAATTTGGTGTCAAAAATAGTTTAAGGGATTGGAGATACATAGATTTTTTTAAACTTTTTTAAAATGTTTATTGGTTTTTGAGAGAGAGAGACAGACAGACAGAGAGAATCTGAAGCAGGCTCCAGGCTCTGAGCTGTCAGCATAGAGCATGACGTGGGGCTTGAACCCACAAACCATGAGATCATGACCTGAACCGAAGTCAAATGCTCAAACAACTGAGCCACCCAGGTACTCCTGGAGACACATAGATTTAAGACACATTCTCTGTTCTCAAGGAGTTTAGTCTCTACTAGGAAAGGTAACCACATAAATAATTACAATACAGTGTGAAAAGGGTGACAGTAGTGATGAGCACATAGTGGGCAGATGCAGAGAAGAGGCTTCCCTGACAGTCAGCAGGAGAGGCATTTGGTAAGAAAGGACTCCTACCATCTTGCTCCTTGAACCGGGCCAACCAAGGTGGGAAACCACCTACAGAACACACTTTTGCAAGCAGCTTTCCTACTATGGGAGTATTTTTTTACCTAAGGGAACTGATGTAACCACAGCTAAGTTGGAGAACCAGAAATATTTTCAAGAGTAGACAAGTTCACAACAAGGAGAATAATGACAATATTTGAGCTAGTCTCCAAGAGCTGTTGTTCTTCAATATTTTTAAAGGAGAGCTTTTAATCCCTTCAAATTAGGACTGTGATTTTTTAATATAAATAAATAAATAAATAAAACAGAGAAAGCAAAAATGGAATGATTTTCCTATTCTGAAAAAAGAGGCTATACTACAATACTTACTCTTTTCTTCTGTTAACATGACACAGCTTCAGAACATATCATTCACTTATATTTCTACACTGACAGAGTATATAACATATTGTGCTAAAAAAACATTAGATAAATTTATCCTCCTGGCTTTCTATGTTTATGGAATAAGGTGAAGAATTATAATTAACTAGTTCTCCAGTTTTCCACTTAAAAAATAATATTTCTTTAAGCCACTTATAGATTATTTATAGCCTCAATTTTAAGTTTGTCCATCTTTCAAAAGTGTTGGCTATATTAAGACTGATTATATTTTAGTGCATTTGAAGATAGTAGGAAGCCATAACGTCTTCCACATTGTGTTAAATCACAAATTTATTCAAGGCTGCACATAACTTGTTTTAAATAGTTGTTTCATTTCATTATTCTGAGTCCCAGGACAAACATCATGGGATAAATGTACTGTAAATATTTATATTTCTTTACAATAATGGGAATCACAAGGCTAAATCCCTATGTATTGCTCTAAATATTTACCCTCCTATGTTAGTAAATGCACTCAAGGACAAGAGCAATCATTCTCAGTGTTCACAAATAAGAGCTGCTTAATCCAGAAAAGTTGATATTTCCTGCATTTAACAGGAAAATGCAGAAAAATAAACTAAGAGTCCCATCAAGTTTTTTTCCCATATACATATATGTACACTTATAACTAATTAATAATTATATGTTAACAATATATTTTCATATATTATAATATATACTTGTACTTCCAAATCACAAGTACTTGAATGCATCAAAGGACAATTATAACTCCTGCTGCTTGTAAAAGACGATGATAAAATAGGAAGTCAGGATAAAGTCCTTAAAAATGAGAAAAGAGAGACTTAAGTTAGCCTCAGAAAGTACCTCTCCCTCCAAGAAATGTCAAGGCAGCAAAGTAATTTTTATAATTTTTTTAAAGTAGGTTTTTTTAAGTTTATTTTGTAAGTTTTTAAAAAATTTTTTAATGTTTTCTTATTTTTGAGAGACAGAAAGCAAGCAGGGAAGGGGCAAAGAGAGAGAGACACACAGAATCCAAAGCAGGCTCTATGCTCTGAGCTGTCAGCACAGAGCCTGATGGGGGACTCGAAACCCATGAACTGTGAGGTCATGACCTGAGCCAAAGCTGGACGCTTAACTGACTGAGCCACCCAGACACCCCTAAGTTTACTTATATTGGTAGAGAGAGAGAGTGTGTGTGTGTGAGCAGGAGAGGGGCAGACAGACAGGGAGAGAGAGAATCCCAAGCAGGTTCCATGGTATCAGCACAGAGCCTGACACAAGGCTCCATCTCACAAACCATGACATCATGACCTGAACTGATGCTTAACTGACTGAACCACCAGGTACTCCATTTTCTTCTTCTTTTAATCAGGTAGCTGATTAACACTGAAATCACAAAGTCCCTCTCTGATTATAATATTTTACCCTTACGGCTGCTTTCTTTTGTTATTCACAGTATACTTGACCTACTTCTTTAGTGACAAGGTTCTTCACTTTTAAGTCACTCTTATTTTCCCCTCCAATCTGTTTAGTTCTATTAATTTTCACTTCTTTTCTTGTGTAGAGTAATATTTATGGACTACTACTCCAAATATCTGTTCACATTAATTTCCCCAAATTTTTATAAATCAGTATAAGATTAAATATAAACAGGCAGAAAAAATTATACCTTAAAATATAAACTTATAACAATTAAAAGCAGACACAACTTTGGTGTGAGACTATATCCCAATAATAGGGAAGAATTGTGAAACTGACATCACAGATACATAAATCCCAGCAAATGACAAGAAAAGAAGAAAATTTTGAATTAAGCCATGATAAAGACTATATATATCATATACACACCCCCCACACCCCTATATATATATACATATACATACACATATATATGTGTGTATATATATATATATATATATACATATATATAAAACATTAAAAAACATTAGATAAATTTATCCTCCGTATGTGTGTGTGTGTGTGTGTGTGTGTGTATATATATATATATATATATATATATATATATATATAAAACATTAAAAAACATTAGATAAATTTATCCTCCATATGTGTGTGTGTGTGTGTGTGTGTATATATATATATATATATATACACACACACACACACACACACACATATATATGTATGTCACATCTGGCTTAAGTTTTTATCAAACATTTATAAACTAGAAACTGATATTTTAATCATATAATCTCATGGGGCACCTGGGTGGCTCACTTCGGCTCAGGTCATGATTTTGCAGTCTGTGAGTTCGAGCCCCACGTCGGGCTCTGTGCTGACAGCTTAGAGCCTGGAGCCTGCTTCGGATTCTGTGTCTCCCTCTCTCTCTGCCCCTCCCCTGCTCATGCTCTGTCTCTCTCTCTGGAAAAAAATAAATAAATAAAAAAAATTAAAAAAATCATATAATCTCATATAGTTTAAGCTGGATAGTGTTTGTAGTGGTTCGTGTGTGTGTGTGTGTGTGTGTGTGTGTGTGTGTGTGTGTTTGCGTGGGTGTGTATGGGAATATGTGTATGTGTATATATTTTTTCTGAATATGTACTACACAGTATATAAATATGCATTACAAGGAACACTTGAATGAATAAATACAGGTAATTTAGAAAACTACAGTTAACCTTAAAATCCCTTGAATTACGTTCAGCTATTGTCAGTATTTTCTAAGCTGGTGGACTCTGTGGCTTCTTGCACACAAGGTTTTGAGCCCAAGGCTGATAGGACAACTAAGTAGCACTTCTTAAAGACTACCATTTGCCCAAGAACACACTTGTTTGAGTGGCCCACCCATTATTTTTATATAATGCTTTGGTAATATTTTATGATACAGCTTGAACTTGCTATGTTACAAAGTCATTTGGCAGAACATTTGATTTCCTTGTGCATTTGCAGAATCCAAAGGTTGAATATGACGTTTTTCCCTTAGCTGGCCTGAGGATGGGTTGAAACTTGACAAAAATGGGGAGGAGTTAAGATGGCAGAGCAGCATGGGGACTCTGAGTTTGTCTCCTCCCTGAAACGCAGCTAGATCAGCACCAAACCATTTGAACCCCTAGGAAATTGATCTGAGGATTAACACAACAATCTGCATAACTTGAGCCACAGAATTCAGCAGGCACACAGTACAGAGAGGTGAACTGGGAGAGAGAAAACCCGTGGAAGGTAGGGAGCTGTTTTTGCAGAGAGTGGACAGAGAAGGAGAAAGGGAGAGAGTATGGCACATCAAGATGGTGTAAAAAAAGCACTCCCCCAAAAGTAGCTGGAAAAAAAGAAAGAAAGAGTGAAAATACTTGCAGCAGACTAAACAAAAATATACGCTCCCCCAAAACCATTGATGGGGAGAAAGGAGAAGATTTAAATACCACCAGGATGCTATAAACAGTGGAGCGCAGAGCCTGAAGTTTCAGAGCTCAGTGCCTGGTGGTGCTATGGTGAGGAAGCAGGGAAAATCCCCAGATGCAGGCAGCTGGGTCTGAGGGGTCTGTGTGCCATATGGGAAGAGGTGGTTACCCTGCTTGGAATACATTTGGTAGAGATCATGTGGCCTCCCCACAGACAAAAGTCCCAGTGGACCCCAGAGAGCAGCCACATTTGCTGGTATTGGGACAAGGATGCCAGAACACTGTGAAAACTGATAGCGGCTGTGTGTTGTAATTTGCCATAATCTCTGAACCATTGCCACTGTGTGATTACACGAATGTTACCTGGGGCAAGCCAGCACCGGCCATTGCTCTGCAAGAACCTCTTCCAGAGAGTCCATGTGGGTCCAAGCCACACGGGTCTCTGAAATATGGGGTTTTGAAACACAACACCATCTGAGATAAAACTCTAGAGGGAGGTGCTGCATGGCAGGTGGACAGCTTGGTTAGGGAGAGGGAGAGGCGGGGAGTGGATGGAGACCTGAGACAAAGCAGGGGTGCTTGATAGCAGGTTGGTGAGAGCATGAAGTTCCTGCACCAGAGTCTAAGGAGCTGGGTGAAGCCATTCCCACCTCTCCTGGCACATTGATCCACCCCAATAAGTTAAGAAGCACCACCTAGTGGAGAACAGAGCTATTACACCAAGCCCCACCCAATTGCACTCTCCACGCACATCCTCTGGAAGAAGAGCACAAGTCACTCCACTTGCTTAGTATATGGACTATAGAGGGCTGCACAGTTTCAGTTCTAGAGGAAACTGGATGTAACTTCAAATTTCATTCTGTTTGCTGGTTTATTTATTTGTTTGTTTTCTGTTTTTATTTATTTTCTTTTTTCTTTCTTCCTCTTTTTGGATACAGAAAGATAAAATTTTATTTATTTATTTATTTATTTATTTATTTATTTAACTTTATTTTTTATTTAAAAAGAAGGTTTTAATGTTTATTTATTTTTGAGAGACAGAGACACAGAGTGTGAGTTGGGGAGGGTTGGAGAGAGAGGGAGACACAGAATCTGAACTGGACTCCAGGCTCTGAGCTGTTAGCATAGAGCCCGACGCAGGGACTAAACTCATGAACAGTGAGATCAGACCTGAGCTGAAGTCGGACACTTAACCGACTGAGTCACCGAGGTGTCCCTATTTTTTATTTTTTAAAAATTATTTGTTCCATTGCATTTTCTTTATTTTATTCTATTTTATCATATAATTTTTTTAATTTGTAATTTTTTTCTTACCTTTTATTTTTTCTTCCCTTTTTTCTCTATTCTATCAATCTTCTTTCAACAAACAAAAACACATCTAAGATCTACCTTCCTTTGAGTTTTGTTTTGTTTTTAATTTAATTTTTTATTTTTTATTTTGTTAATTTTTTTCTTCCTCCAAAATGACAAAATGAAGGAATTTACCCCAAAAGAAAGAACAGGAAGAAATGATAGCCAGAAGCTTACAACACAGATATAAGCAAGATGTCTGAACTAAAATTTAGAATCACTATAATAAGAATACTAGCTGGGGTTGAAAAAAAGCATATAATTCCTTCTGCAGAGATAAAAGAAGTAAAATCTAGTCAGGACAAAATTAAAAATGCTGTAAGTGAGATGCAATCACAAATGGATGCCATGACGGCAAGGATGGAGGAAGCAGAACAGTAATCACTAAACCAGCTCTGCAAGAAATTTTAAGAGGGAATCTTTTAGTGGAAAAAAGACAAAACAAAACAAACAACAACAAAAAAAGCAATAAAGACTGGAAAGGACCAGAGAATATCACCAGAAACAACAACTGTACAGGCAACACAATGGCACTAAATTTATCTTTCAGTACTCACTCTAAAGTAATTTTTTTATTTAAAAATTTTTTAATATTTAGTTTTTCAGACAGAGAGAGACAGAGCATGATGGGGGAGGGGCAGAGAGAGAGAGGGAGACACAGAATCTGAAGCAGGAAATAGGCTCCAAGCTGTCAGCACAGATCTAATGCAGCACTTGAACCCTTGAACCGCGAGATCATGATCTGAGATGAAGTCAGACGCTTAACTGACTGAGCCACCCAGGTGCCCTAGTAATTTTTTTATTTTAAATTTTTTTGAGAGAGAGGGAGAGAGAGAGTGAGAGACAGAGTGCGAGTAGGGAAGGGACAGAGAGAGAGAGGGAGACATAGAATCCAAAGCAGGCTCCAGGATCTGAGCTCTTAGCACAGAGCCTGACGCTGGGCTCTAACTCACAAACTCTGAACTCATGACCTGAGCAGAAGTTGGACACTGAACCAACTGATCCACCCAGGCGCCCCTTTCAGTACTCATTCAAAATGTCAACGAACTAAGCGCTCCAAACAAAAGACATAGGGTATCAGAACAGATCAGAAAACAAGAGCCATCTATATGCTGCTTACAAGAGGCTCATGTTAGACCTAAAGACACCTGCATATTGAAAGCAAGGGGATAAGGAAACATCTATCACACTAACGGTTGTCAAAGAAAGCTGGAGTAGCCATACTTACATCAAACAAACTAGATTTTAAAATAAAGACTGTAAGAAAAGATGAAGAAGGGCACTATATCATAATTAAGGGGTCTATCCACCAAGAAGACCTAGCAAGTATAAATATTTATGCCCCAAATGTGGAACTCCCAAATATATAAATCAATTAATCACAGACATAAAGAAACTCATTGATAATAATAAAATAACAGTAGCGGACTTCCACACCTCAGTTACAGCAATGGACAGATAATATAAACAGAAAATCAACAAGGAAACAATAGCTTTGAATGACACACTGGACTGGATAGACTTAACAGATATATTCAGAACATTTCATCATAAAGCAGCAGACTACATATTCTTCTCAAGTGCACACGGAGCATTCTCCAGAATAGATCACATACTAAGTCACAAATCAGCCCTCCACAAGTACAAAAAGATTGAGATCATACCTTGCATATTTTTAGGCCACAACAGTATGAAACTTGAAATCAACCACAAGAAAAAATTTGGAAAGACCATGAATACTTGGAGATTAAAGAACATCCTACTAAAGAATGAATAGGTTGACAAAGAAATTAAAGAGGAAATTAAAAAGTAAATGGAAGCCAATGAAAATGAAAACAGGATATCCCCAAACCTCTGGGATGCAGCAAAGGCAGTCATAAGAGGGAAGTATGTAACAATCTAGGCCTTTCTAAAGAAGGAAGAAATGTCTCAAATACATAGCACAACGCCACACCTAAAAGAACTGGAAAAATAACAGCAAATAAAGTCCAAAACCAGCAAATAAAGGGAAATAATAAAGATTAAAGAAGAAATCAATGATCTCAAAAAAAAAAAAGACCCAACAAAACAAACAAACAAACAAACAAACCCAACTGTAGAACAGATCAAAGAAACCAGGAGCTGGTTCTTTGAAAAAATTAACAAAATTGAAAAATCCCTAGCCAGATTGATCAAAAAGAGAAAGGAAAGGACCCAAATAAATAATATCATGAATGAAAGAGGAGAGAGCATAACCAATACCGCAGAAATACAAACAATAATAAGAGAAATTTATGAGAAATTATATGCCAACAAATTGAGATATCTGGAAGAAATGGACAAATTCCTACAAACATATAAACTACCAAAACTGAAATAGGAAGAAATAGAAAGAAATAGAAAATTTGAACAGACCTATAACCAGTAAAGACATTGAATCAATAATCAAAAATCTACCCAAAAAACAAGAGTCAAGGGCAGGATGGCTTTCCAGGGGAAATTCTACCACACATTTAAAGAAGAGTTAAACACCTAGTTTTTGAAGCTGCTTCAAAAAATAGAAATGGAAGGAAAACTTCCAAACTCATTCTACAAGGCCAGCATCACCTTGATTCCAAAACCAAAGACCCCACTAAAATAAAGAACTACAGACCAATTTCCCTGATGAAGATGGATGCAAAAATTCAGAAAACAAGATACTAGCTAACCAGATCCAATAGTACATTAAAAGAATTATTCACCACGATCAAGTGGGAAATTTTTCCTGGGATGAAGGACTGGTTCAATATCTGCAAATCAATCAATGTGATACATCACATTAATAAAAGAAAGGATAAGATCCACATGATACTCTTAATAGATGCAGAAAAAGCATTTGACAAAAGACAGCATCCTTTCTTGATAAAAACCCTAAAGAAAGTAGGGATAGAAGGTCATACCTCAAGATCATAAAGGTCATATACAAAAGACCCACAGTTAACATTCTCAATGGGGAAAAACAGAGCTCCCCCCCCACTAAGGTCAGGAAAATGACAAAGATGTCCACTCTTACCACTGTCATTCAACATAATGTTGGAAGTCCTAGCCTCAGGCATCAGACAACACAAAGAAATAAAAGGCATCCAAATCAGCAAGGAGGAAGTCAAACTTCCACTCTTCACAGACAACATGATACTCTAAGGGGAAAACCAAAAGAGTACACTAAAAAACTGCTAGAACTGATCCATGACCTCAGCAGTCTCAGGATAAAAAAATCAATGTACAGAAATTGGTTGCAGTTCTATACATCAACAATGAAGCAGCAGAAAGAGAAATCAAGGAATCGATCCCATTTACAATTGTACCAAACCCATAAAATACCTAGGAATAAACCTAACCAAAGAAGTGAAAAATCTATATACTGAAAACTATACAAAGCTTATGGAAGAAATTGAAGATGGCACCAAAAAAATGGCAAAACTTTCCATGCTATTAATTGGAAGAACAAATATTGTTAAATATTTAACAAATATTGTTAAAATGTCAAAACTACCCAGAGCAATCTAAGGATTTAATGCAATCCTTATCAAAATAACACCAGCATTTTCACAGAGTTAGAACAAACAACCCTCAAATTTGTATGAAACTCTAAAAGACCTCAAATAGTCAAAGCAATCCTGAGAAAGAATACCAAAACTGAAGGCATCAAAATTCCTGACTTCAAGCTGTATTACAAAGCTGTAATCACCAAGACAGTATGGTACTGACACAGAAACACACACTCAGATCAATGAAACAGAATAGAGAACCCAGAAATGGACCCACAAACGTTTGGCCAACTAATCTTTGAAAAAGTAGGAAAGAAGATCCAATGGGAAAAAAAAAGACAGTCTCTTCAACAAATTGTATTGGGAGAACTGGACAGCGACATGAAGAAGGATGAACCTGGACCACTTTGTTACACCACGCACAAAACAGATAAAAGACCTAAACATAAGACAGGAAGCCATCAAAATCCTAGAGGAGAAAACAGGCAAGAACTTTGACCTCGGCCAGAGCAACTTCTTACTTGACATGTCTCCAGAGGCAAGGGAAACGAGCAAAAATGAACTATTGGGACCTCATCAAGATAAAAAGCTTCTGCACAGAGAAGGAAACAATCAGCAAAACTAAACGGCAACCAACAGAATGGGAGAAGATATTTGCAAATGACATATCAGATAAAGGGTTAGTATCCAAAGTCTAAAAAGAACGTATCAAACTCAACACCCCAAAAAACAAGTAATCTACTGAAGAAATGGCAAAAGACATGAATAGACACTTCTCTAAAGAAGACATCCAGATGGCCAACCAACACATGAAAAGATGCTCATCAGTCATCATCAGGGAAATACAAATCAAAACCACAATGAGATACCACCTTACACCTGTCAGAATGGCTAAAATTAACAACTCAGACAACAACAGATGTTGGTGAGGATGTGGAGAAAGAGGAATCCTTTTGCACTGCTGGTGGGAATGCAACCTGGTACAGCCACTCAGGAAAACAATATGGAGGTTCCTCAAAAAATGAAAAATAGAACTACCCTATGGTCCAGGAACTGCACTACTAGGTATTTATCCAAAGGATACAAGGGTGCTGATTTGAAGGGGAACATGCACCCCAATGTTTATAGCAGCACTATTGACAAGAGCTAAAATAAGGAAAGAGCCCAAATGTCCATGACTGATGAATGGATAAAGAAGATGTGGTATATATATAAATGGGATATAATTTGGGAATCAAAAATGAAATCTTTCCATCTGCAACAATGTGGATGGAACTAGAGTATATTATTCCAAGCGAAATTAGTCAGTCAGAGAAAGACAAATATGACTATAATCATATTGGAATTTAAGAAATATAACAGATGAACATAAGGGAAAGGAAGCAAAAACAATATAAAAACAAAGAGGGAGACAAACCACAAGAGACTCTTAAATTCAGAAAACAAACTTAGAGTTGCTGGAGGGGTGTTGGGTGGTGGGATGGGCCAAATGTGTGATGGGCATTAAGGAGGACACTTGCGGGAATGAGCACTGGGTGTTATATGTAAGTGATGAATCACTAAATTCTACTCCTGAAACCATTATTGCACTATATGTTAACTTTGATTTAAAATTTTAAAAAATAATTTAAAAAAATCAATGCTGTAATAAACAAACAAACAAACAAACTGATAAAGGGTTGTTTGAGGAAGAAAAAAAAGAAAGTATCTTTGACATTTACATCATTTTTTTTTGTGAACAGAAACAATAAAAATCACCCTGTAAGTCCTTGAGGTCTGTGAGCTATATATTCATTTCAATTTCCCTAGTACTTATGTGGCAAATGATAGGCACTCAATAAATATTTATTTTATGGGGGAAAAAAAACTTGACCAAAATGTTTAATCTCATTTATAAGAATTAAAGCTATCTGTTTTATGTACTTTTATTTGTACTGCTATTTTAAGGACTATTTCTTTCCATGTGTTTATGGACAGCACTGGGTATAATCCAAGAAATATATTAGGTTCCTAAAACATGATTGCTGAATTGAACTTAACTGAGAACTAAGTTGTTGGTTCACTTTTCTCCATGTATCATTTTACAATCAATACGATATTGATGTGAAGTTGAATAAAATAAAATAATATACAGTATAGATATTACCATAGTAAATAATTAATTTTTCATTGATTTTTTTCTACTACTATTATAATACAGCTACAAATTTCTATTGAGTATCTATCTACTTTCTGGCAAGTCCTATTTTGCATGCTGGGATAGAGTGTCAACACATGGTTCTGTGCCCAAAGAGCCTGCAAGTCTTGTGAGGGGGTAGAGTATGAGGGTGATTTTAACTCAATGTTTTGTATTCTGAAATGGAGGTAAGTTCAAAAGCACATAGAAGATACTCCAGTTCTTTTCTGGAAAGAGGAATAAAATTGGTTCCCAAAAGAAAATAACACCTAGAGAAACATGTTTTACTATTTTGTGCTCATGGTCTAACAAAATGGCCTACAACAATGAAATGTTTAATTAATTGTTGAATCTAAACTACTATTTTTACAATATATTATAATTCCACTATTATTTTCCTTCATCTTCTTCTTGACTAAAAACAAAACAAAAACCATCTTATCCTATACTTAAATAAACTAGAAATCGTTTAAATCAAAACAGCATGTTCTGTCCATGAACTATGAATGTCTTATTTTAAACCTGTAAAATAATTTGTGAAGTAAGATGGAATTTGAGAATTTTTTCAAAGGACATCTTAAAAAAACATTACAATGAAGTTAATCTGAAAGTGCCTTCATATAGAAATTGCTTAACAAAATGTAAGTGTGATGACATTGTTAATCTTATAATTATGGTTATCAATTTAAGTAAAACTGAGAAATAATCCTGCCCTCTAGTGGTTAAAAGAAAATGAAAGCACCATTTTGTTGTTACAGTAAATTCCATATTTGCACATATTTGAGAAGAAATACTAAAACCTTATATATTGCATCAACAAATAGACTTGTTTAAACTAAAAGTTTTGAATGTTGTTTGGGACATTTCATTCCTTTAGGAATTCAGTAAAACAAACTGCGCTACGTAAGAAATGTCACCATGTCTCTGCTTGTGAATGATATTACCAATATTGAATTCGATTATTTGATGGATTCTCTTTCCATTTGCATTTTGGTGAAAAATTTACCATATGGGGAAAATTTACAAAGTCTCAAAGTTTCCGGGGCCCCTGGATGGCTCAGTCGGTTGAGTGTCCCACTTCGGCTCAGGTCATGATCTCACAGCTTGTGAGTTTGAGCCCCGCATCAGGCTCTATGCTGACAGCTCAGAGCCTGGAGCCTGCTTCGGATTCTGTGCCTCCCTCTCTCTCTGCTCCAACCCACTTGCATTCTGTCTCTCTCTCTCAAAAATAAACAAACATTAAAAAAAATTAACAAAGTCTCAAAGTTTCCTTGTTCAACCTCCTATCAATTTATATCACCATTCAGTTCTCCCCACTACCCCAACAAGCCCTCATCACGTTGTTTATCTCTGCTTAAAGGTTGGAAAACCTACATCTCTCTTTACTGGCATAGGACTCTCTGAAGGATCTGTATATATAATGCATTTATCACAATTAAATTAATATTTCCTATTTTATCCTTGCAATCTCTATATTCTTGATTATATGTTAGATGATATCTTAAATGTATTTGTTCCCATGGGCTTCTACTACAAGAAAAGCAATATGTTTTTAGGTAAACATAGCATAGAAACTGTATCATAAAAGAGAAGATAAATGTGTACTGAAATATAAATATGGAAATATTTATTTATTTACTCTGTGTGTGTGTGAAAGAGAGAGCGAGAGAGAGCGAGAGAGAGAGCGTGTGTGAGTGGGGAAGGGGCAGAGAGAGGGAGAGACAGAATCTCAAGTAGGCTCCATGCTGTCCGAGCACAGCCCGACCTGGTGCTCAAACCCACGAACCAGGAGATCACGACCTGAGCCAAAATAAGAGTTAGGCACTTACCTGCCTGAACCACCCAGGCACCCCAAGATAGAAATCTTAAAATTCAGACTATTTCCATTTTTCCAAATCTGCACTGATTTTTTATTTATGACAGTCATTAACAAAAATCAAAACTAGCTTCCACTATAGAATCACAGTATTAAAAACCATTAGATATTTTAGAAATAACTATTTAAACTACATTTACAATAAATAATATTCAAAAAAAGATCTATTGACATAGTCAAGGTTGTATATTTGGTTGGTTAGTTGGTTGGTTAATTGAAAGTCAGAACTCGATTGCAAAATATTACTTTCAATTTACCACCATACCTGCAAACATGATCTTCTAAGGTTCATATTCTTGTCATACCCACATCCTAATCCTGAGAATCTCTGAATATACTACTTTACATAGAAAAACTACATAGAAAAGTATAGACATAGTTTTTCTATGTAAAGTAGTATATTCAGAGTTTTTTATAGTTTTTTATAGTTTTGAGTGCATGCTTAGGGTTATGAATTTATACAAAAGCTCATTCATACATTTACCCAATGACCCTCCCACCCAAACGAACAAACTCGTATTTGCAAGTCTCTTATCTTTACACATGTAAAATAGACATTATATATGAAAAAATAATCATATAAGGAAACAGAATATATGTATGTGTATATTATATGTGCGTATTCACATACCATTCACACATACACACAGATATATGTATCTTTGTCTTGGAGTTCTATTTTGAAACACTTATGTGTATCTTATTTATTTTATAGGCTATATATTATTAAAAAGAGTTGGCATCCTAAAATCTGTTTTACTAATCCCCTAATGATGCATATTTGTATTTCCATAAAGTTTTCATAGCTTTGTAAACACATACACATATATTTACATATGCATATATACATATACATTGTGTCAATGGAATGTAACATGTCAATGAATTGCTGTGATCAGAATTATGCCATCAAGTCCTAATACATAATATGCATTTAATAAATGTTTTAAATAAATGAAGGGCCTTATGATCTAACAGTAACAGAATATAGTAGTGTCAGTACATTCGTACAAATATTGAGTATTATTACTAATGTCTGTTAATTTAGCAGATGGGAGAGTAACCTAATATTTGGTTTAACTGGATTACTAGTGAGGTTGAACAAATTTCCTTATTTTTATAGGTAAATATATTGTTCATGTCAAATTGTTCATATGTTTTGCCTTTATATCTCCTAAGAGTTTATTTTAGTTTTCAGTTAGATTGATTCTTATATGTAATAAACAAATTAGCTACTTGATGTTTTAAACAGTATGCAGTCCCTTCAAAAGTAGACGATTTCTCCTGTTGGAAGTGTTTTCAGTAATTGCTACATTACTTTCTACCTGGCACAATGACTTGCATGATATTTAATAAATGACCAAGAAAAGATACCTGAAAATTAAGTGGATATTCAAGACTCTTTTTTCCACAGATTCCAAAAAGAGGACAAATAATTACTCTTTTTTATTTTGGGAATCAGTCAAAGGTCCAATGGAATAAATATAAAGTTGGTAATGCTAAACCTATTCAGCAAATGTAAAACTTTCTACTAGGGTATTTTTATCTGTAAGAAAATTGAAAGCTTTACATTTCAGTCAGATAAAAACAGGATTAAATGAATGTGAGGGAAAATGAATTTTAATTACTTGGATTCTGCTAAACAAAGAGTTTCATTTGGGGAAGTCAGCCAATATTTTATACAATATAGAAAAGTAATGCAATTCATACTGCTATAGATATGATTTAAAACTGCTAAGAGTCTAAACATGAAACCAAACTGGATGCTATTTGGAAGATAGGCTAATTCAGGAAGATCTTTTTGTGCAATTAGGAGCCATTATTTCTTATTTCTTCAGATTTGATTCCATTAGTAAAGTGGAAATCACATTGTGTTAACACATTGAGACAACCAGGAACTACTGAGGAGGGTGAGAAGTAAATACAAACCATCTGGGCATAGTCGTATTTTCTAAATAATTTTATCCACAATAGTAGTCACTAAGAAATTAACCAGATTTTCCTTGACTTACAAGGGGTTTATGTCCCATAAACACATCATCAGTGGAAAATATCTGAAGTCAAAAATGCATTTATATCCCTAATCTACTGAACATCACAGCTTAGCCTAACCTACTTTACATGTGCTCAGAACACAGACACAAAGCCTATATTATAATAAAGTACTGATGAGCTCATGTAATTTAATGAATACTGTATTACAGTGAGAAACAAAATTGTTGTGTGGGTACGGAATGGTTGCAGGTGTATCGGTTATTTACCCTCGTGATTGCATAGCTAATTGGGAGCTACAGCTGTCACTGCCCAGCATCATGAAAGAGTATCGTACTACATGTAACTAGCCTGGGAAAAGATCATTATTCAAAATCTGAAGTACGGTTTCGACTGAGTGCTTACCACTTTTGCATCATCATAAAGTCGTAAAATTGTAAGTCAAACCATTGTAAGTTGGGAACCATCTGTATTTATCTTAATTGTATCTTAAAAATCTCTTTTATTTCCAAATAGGGGAGGGAGGATAAAACCCACACAAATTAGTGTCTCCCATTTTTCAGCATCTTTACATATACATGTTTAAAACCTGTTAACTACAGTGATGTGTTGATGTATTAAGTGATATTTAGGGTATTAAAATTCTTCTTAAATGGCAAGTCAGCATCGGCTTCTAGAAGGAAAAGCAGGGAAAGGAAGAAGAGAGATGATATTTGCAGTTGAGGAGGGAGGGAGGAAGGGGTAAATAAGAAATAAGCTGGACATTTAGGATTCACAAGGCATGAAACGGTGTTTTCTGACTAGTCAGTGTACCGTTCAATTGCTAACAAAGATCTGCTTTTGCTGCCTTGTTGAGTGGCCAGTACCAATCTTTGCCCCTTGTTGTGTTCATTTATTCAATGATTCTTACATGAGTCAATAATTGTGGGTTTTATTTGGTCAGGTTGTAAGCAAAGAAAAGACTAGATACACATTCACATTCAGATGCTTTGATTTTGACCTAAGTGCTTTATCCAATCTTTCAAATCTTCTTTTTACTCACGTGAAATGAAGAAAACTGTATCTTCCTTACAGGATTTTCAGGGGATTTAATGACCTAAGTCATGTAAAATTTTTAGTACAGTACCAGGCATATGGTAAGAAATAAATAATTGACTTTAGATAATGATGATGATGGTGATGATGATGGGATGATGATGATGATGATGATGATGATGATGATGATGTTGACGACACTATATGCTTGGGAAAATAATTAACTTTCTTGTAGTCTGTAATTCGTCTATCCATTCTCTGAACAGAACAGGGTCATGGAAACCTCGACATTTAAAATCTTGATAAAATCTATCAGTTTGCTCTTCTATGGATCATGCTTCTGATGTTATATTTTAAGTATTCTTTGCCTAAGCCAAAGTCACAAATCTTTTCTCTAACTTTTTTCTACAAGTTGTAAAATTTTAGGTGCTACATTTAGATCTGTGATCCTTTCTCAGTTAATTATTGTTTATGGTGCACAGTTTGTATTGAAGTTCATTTTTTAACATATAAATATCCAATTATTCCATTCTCATTTGTTGAAAATACTTTTTATTACTGGATTGCCCTTACACTTTGTTGAAAATTAGCCATCTATGTGTGGTTATGGCTATTTATGTATGCTCTACTCTGTTCCATTATTTATCTGTTTTATGCCAGTAACACTGTCTTGGTTAAGGTAGTTTTAAAATAATTTTTGAAATAAGGTACTGTTAGTTCTTCATCTTTTTTTTTTTTTTAATTTTTTTTTTCCAACGTTTTTTATTTATTTTTGGGACAGAGAGAGACAGAGCATGAACGGGGAAGGGGTAGAGAGAGAGGGAGACACAGAATCGGAAACAGGCTCCAGGCTCTGAGCCATCAGCCCAGAGCCTGACGCGGGGCTCGAACTCACGGACCGCGAGATCGTGACCTGGCTGAAGTCGGACGCTTAACCGACTGCGCCACCCAGGCGCCCCTAGTTCTTCATCTTAAAAGTAGTTTCAGCTCTTCTAGGTTCTTTTCACTGGCATATGTATTTTAGAATTCATTTGTCAATTTCCAAGAAATTTCCAAAACTAGACTATTTTTTTAAAGAGCAGTTTTAGGTTCCTGATAAAATTGAGAGGAAGGTATGGAGATTTCCTACTTACCCTTTGTCCTCACCCATGCACAGCCTCATGAGTTACCAGTATACCCCATCAAAGTAATGTATTTGCTATAACTGGTGAACTTCAATTGACATATATATTATCACGCAAACCCATACATTAGGGTTCACTCTTGGTGTTATATATTCTATGGGTTTTGACAAATGTATAATGGCATGTATTCACCACTGTATATCATACAGAATAGTTTCGCTACCCTAAAAATTCTTTGTTTTTCCTATTTATCCCTCCCTTCCCTTTTCCCCTGGCAACCACTGATCTTTTTCCTATCTCCATAGTTTTGCCTTTTCTAGAATGTCATACAAATGGATTCACACTATATGTAGCCTTTTTAGATTGGCTTCTTTCACTAAATAATATGCTTTTAAGATTTTATATATTTTTCATGGCTCGATAGCTGTTTGTTTTTGGTGTTGTGTGTGTGTGTGTTTGTGTGTGTGTGTGTATGCGTGTGTGTTTATGGTTTGGGGGGTTTTGTTTTCTTTTGTTTTTTCTTAGTGCTGGATATTCCACTGTATGGATGTGCCACAGTTTATATATCCCTTCACCTACAGAAGGGCATGTTGGTTGCCTCTAAGTTTTGGCAATTTAAATAAATCTGGTATAAACAACTTTGTGTACATAGTTTTTGTGTGTACATAAGTTTTCAACTCATTTGAGTAAATACTAAAGCGTGATTTATGGCTTATATGGTAAGAGCATATTAAGTTTGAAAGAAACTGCCAAACTTTCTTCCAAAGTGGGTTTACCAATTTGCATTCCCACTAGCAGTAAATGGGAGTTCGTGTTGCTCCATATCCCCACCAGCATGTGGTGCCAGTGTTCTGCATTTTGGACATCCTAAAATGAAATGTAGTAGTATCTCCTTGTTGTAATTTGCATTTTCATGATGACTTTATGATGTGGAACATCTTTTTATATGCTTATTTTCCATCTATATATATTCTTAGGTAAAGTGTCTGCTAAAATCTCTGGCCCAATTATTAATCAAGTTTTTTGGTTTTTTTTTTTTATTGTCAAGGCTTTTCTTAAGTTTTTAATTCCAGGAAGTTAATATACATTGTTAAATTAGTTTCAGGTGTACAATATATGTCACCTCTTCATTATCTGTTCATCTTTGGATGGACACTTAGGCTACATCTATATTGACTATTCTTAATAATGCTGCTATAAATATAGGGGTGCATGTATCCCTTTGAATTAGTGTATTACTTGGGTAAATACCCAGTAGTGTGATTGCTGGATTATAGGGTAGTTCTATTTTTAACTTTTTGAGGAATTTCCATACTGCTTTCTACAGTGGCTGCACCTGTTTGTATTCCCACCTAACATTTCAAGATGGTTCCTTTTTCTCTGCATCCTTGCCAACACCTATTGTTTTTTGTGCTGTTGATTTTAGCCATTCTGACAGGTGTGAGTGAGGTAATACCACATTTTTAAGATTTTTCTGTACATTTTGGTTAACAATCCTTTACCAGATGTGTCTTTTGCAAATATTTTCTCCCAGTTTGCGACTTACCTTCTAATTCACTTGACCACGTCTTTCAGGTAGAGAAAATTTCTGATTGTACTGAAGTCCAGCTTATCAGTTTTTTATTTCATTCCTTTGGTGTTATATCTAAAAAGTTAGTGTGAAGCCCAAGGTCATCTAGATTCTCCTATGTTATCTTCTAGGAGTTTTATAGTTTTGCATTTTACATTTAAGTCTATGATCAATTTTGAGTAAATTTTTCAAGTGGGTAAGGTCTGTCTAGATCCATATTTTTTGCTTATGAATGTCCAGTTGTTCCAGCACCATTTGTTGAAAAGATTTTCTTTGATTCATTGCCTTTGTTCCTTTGTCAAAGATCACTGGACTATATTTACAGGGTCTCTATTCTATACTTTCTATTTTACTCTATTGATCTATTTGTTTATTCTTTCACCGATACCTCATTCACTTGAATACCTGTAGCTTTATAATGAGTCCTGAAATTCCTGCTAGGATTTTTATTGGAATTGACTTGTATCTGTTGAACAATTTGGAGAGAAGTGACATCTTGACAATATTGAGTCTTTGGACATTTGAAGTCATTATAGCCCTATTTATTTAGATTTAAAAAAATTCACTCAGTGATAATTTGTAGTTTTCAGTATACAGATCTTGTGCAGCTTTGGTTGGATCTGCAAATATGAAATCTGTTGAGATAAATCTAATGAAAAACATGTAAGACCCATACATTAAAAACTGCAACACATTGCTCAGAGAATTAAAGAAGACCTAAATAAACGGTGACATTTTTCCATATTACTTATTCATAAGAATCAATAAATACTTCTTTTTTTTGCTATTCAAAATTACTTTTACTTTAGTTTCTGATCATTTATTGCTTATAAATAGACATACATTTTTGTACACTTATATCTTTATTATTTCTAGGAGCTTTTTGTAGTTTCCATCAGACTTTGTACATAAGACAATAATGAAAAAAAGATTCTAAAACCAAACAGCTCTGTCATGGATTTGATGTTATATTAATATAAGATCACAGCATTTTGGAATTAGCAAAAACTTATTATGATGAGCAAAAGCATTCAGCTCACTAGTTTTGTCTGGAACAAAAGACTTTACTATTTTAAGATTGATAGCCTAATATGTCTAGAGAGTCTAGTTAGATGATTCTTAGCAAAAAGTACTTAAATGAGTCATATTTTAGAAAGTAAATGAGCATGGAAAGCTCTCAAGGGGACTATTTTCACAATGGCAGTTCTCCAACCATTGTAACATTGGCCTTGAGCAGATGATTTTTCTAGGGAGCAATGATATGTCTGTGTGTGTGTGGGGGGGGTGGTGGGACAACTTTGTAGTATTTTTTACAATCTTTTAGTAATAATGATATATATTGTATTAAATGAATTAAGTGCCTTGAGTAGAGGCTGCTCAACAAATAGCTGTTATTAATTAATATCAGTATTATAGACAGTGACATAGTTTACAAGGAGCTATCATATAATCACTTCTTATTATCACTAAATCAAAGTACTTTTGTATAGAAGAGAAAACTGTGTTTAAGTTACCTGTCTAATATTACATATCATAGGGATCATATCCAGTACTCAGACACAGATATGTTTTAGGAATGCTTTTTTATCATGATGTCAGTAACAACTGCCTTAAAACAAGAAAAAAATCAAAAGTGAATATGAATAGTATTTTCATTAAAGCACGTTTCATATAACTTTCCTAAACTAATGTTTTCTTTGGTATCATCCAACAGCCCAAATACAGACTTCCAAGAAAAGTGTTTGCTTTTTACCAGCAAAGATTTTGTAATAGCAAGGTTTGTTCCAGTATTTCATTTGAAGTAAATAGTTATGGCTAGGTAAGGTGGCCTACAACTTCACAACACAAACAGAATGTTTTCCCTGGATATCTGCCATCAATGCCCTTCTTGACTGCTTTTCACACTATGGCACTCCAAGTGTTTTCCTTTAAATATTACTGGCAAAATGTGTTGTGTCATTTTTTCCCCTTATTTTGGCTACTCTAAAATGCAGGAACTGACAATCATCTGAAGTATCAGCTCTACCCTATCTTCAAGTAAATCCTTATCAAGTAAGGCATTTTATTAGTACACTGAGACTCAATAACCAGTGTGATGTGTAATTTGTTTTGTGGCCATACACTTAGTACCTGTTGTGGCTGAAGTAAGTACTAGTCTTTGTACCAATGGTAGCTGTTTTTGACCTCTCTTCATGTTGGTCTGATTTATATAGCTGAGCTTCTGATTCAGTTTCATATTCAGTTAATTTTGGTATTTATGTTGGAAATTAAGTCTACAAAGTTAAAGAGAAAGAGAATTCTCAGGAGACTCTTAATTGTATGCCTTGAGAGGTTGAGTATATTGAAGCATAAGCACCATGAAAGCAAGGTCTTTGTTTAAAGCTATTATGTAGTACCTAAATCAGTGCTTTTTACACAGTAGGCACTGAATTAATACCTATTTGATGAATGAATTAAGTGGTAACATTTACTGATATAATGACAACTATTGGGGGCTTTAAGTGAAATATTACACGCTGAGATTTGGACATATTAATTTGAAAATGCTTTTTTTTCCCATTTATTTATTTTTGAGAGACAGAGAGACAGCATGAGGAGGGGAGGGGCAGAGAGAGAGGGAGACACAGAATCCGAAGCAGGCTCCAGGCTCTGAGCTGTCAGCATAGAGCACAATGCAGGGCTCGAACCCATGAACCATGAGATCATGACCTGAGCTGAAGTCGGACGCTTAACCAACTGAGCCACCCAGGCGCACCTGAAAATGCTTTTGAATCTTCAAAGTGGAGATGTGATTTAATCAGAGTTGAGAAACAGAAGAGGGAAGCAGTCTGAATAGAAGATAAATACTTAGAATCTTCCGCATATAGATGGAACATAAAGCCATGAATAAAAATGAGAACTGTACACTCTCCTTGAATAAAAGAAGAGGGCCTAGGACATCGCCTGAGTAACTCCACAGCCTACAAAGAGGTTGGAGGAGATAAGTCTAAAGGAGTAGCATTATCAAGGAACTGGTGCCTATGCATTTCATCAGCATGCTAGGGCCATCCACCTCATAAAAAAGATCACGTAAGCCATTAGGAGAACTTCAGAGTGGCAGGATAACAGAAAACAACAAAAAGAAGGAAAGTATGAGCTTTCTTTTCTAAGTTGTGAATAGCTGACTGTGTTTCTTGAGCAACATAATATGATGTCTGAACACATATGAACAGGATTTAGGGTTTTAATCAAATACAATTTACAACAAAATTATCTAGCATATTTAATAATATGACTAATCCTTATTGTGCTTCATGGTAATTAGGCACAATGTTAAGCAGCTTGCATAAATATATGTGATTAGCATAATATTTATACAGCTAAACTCAATTGTTTTTTCATTGTCAAGTGAAGAATAGGGAGGCAAAAAATGTGGAAAAAAGGATTTTTTGGAGGCCTCTTCAAAACTCTTTGATAAATAACCTGGTAATATCCTTCTTTGCAAAGTAAAGAAGCTCCTTAGTCAAAATCCTTGATAATTGCTTTATAAGAAAAGCCAGGAAAAATTAGACTCTGAGTTTCATGTCCTGTCTTGGTTTAAAAATCTGTGATATCACTGACAATTAAAGGAGATACAAAGATGAGAGGGAAATAGTTTAGTAGAATTTTTTTTTTAATTTTTTTTTAACATTTATTTATTTTTGAGACAGAGAGAGACAGAGCATGAACGGGGGAGGGGCAGAGAGAGAGGGAGACACAGAATTGGAAGCAGGCTCCAGGCTCTGAGCCATCAGCCCAGAGCCTGATGCGGGGCTCGAACTCACAGACCGTGAGATCGTGACCTGAGCCGAAGTCGGACGCTCAACCAACTGAGCCACCCAGGCGCCCCTAGTAGAATTTAAACAAAGTGGCATATAATAAGAGAAAGGTCAGACCAAGGTAGATGAGGAAAAAGCCAAACACAAATTGGAAAGACAGCATAATAAATATTAAGTGAAACAAGTAAGATTATGAGAGAATGTCAGAAATTATTTTTTGTCCTTCACAGTATAGTCAAACCCATTTCTGATTTTTTAGGCAAATCAGAGAAAACTCTATGGCTTCTCTCCACACGTTTAGGTAACATAAATTCCTGTAATAATTTCTAGTCATAAAAGTAGTATCAATTAAGAATGCCAGTCCAAGTTAATAATTAAAATTTATGGGAATGCAAACCGGTGCAGCCTCTCTAGAAAACAGCGTGGAGGTTCCTCAAAAAATTAAAAATAGACCTACCCTATGACCCAGAAATAGCACTGCTAGGAATTTACCCAAGGGATACAGGAGTACTGATGCATAGGGGCACTTGTACCCCACTGCTTATAGCAGCACTCTCAACAATAGCCAAATTATGGAAAGATCCTAAATGTCCATCAACTGATGAATGGATAAAGAAATTGTGGTTTATATACACAATGGAGTACTACGTGGCAATGAGAAAGAATGAAATATGGCTCTTTGTAGCAACGTGGATGACACTGGAGAGTGTTATGCTAAGTGAAGTAAGCCATACAGAGAAAGATAGATACCATATGGTTTCACTCTTATGTGGATCCTGAGAAACTTTACAGAAACCCATGGGGGAGGGGAAGGAAAAAAAAAGAGGTTAGAGTGGGAGAGAGCCAAAGCATAAGAGACTCTTACAAACTGAAGGTTGATGGGGAATGGGAAGGAGGGGAGAGTGGGTGATGGGTATTGAGGAGGGCATCTGTTGAGATGAGCACTGGGTGTTGTATGGAAACCAATTTGACAATAAATTTCATATATTGAAAAAAATAAAATAAAATTGAAAAAAATAAAATTTATAAACTTTAGTAATGATAAGGCTAACTTTTACTCTTATAACTTGGTCTCTGGCAGGGTGGAAAAGGAGTTATAATAGGGGTCTTTCTTCTACATTCTTATTCATATTTTCTAACTCTGGGTGTTACCCCTCTGGGCTCAAAGAAAAAAAAAAAAGGAGATTTACCTGGGGCCAGAAAGGCGCTTACTTGACTAATGTAGGTAATTAGTCAACATTTGGATCCAGCAGCTGGATCCAGAAATTCCATTTCTGGGTATATATGCTGAAAATAACTGGAATCAAGGGTCTTGAGGAGATATTGGTACACTTTCAAAGTGCCATTATTCAAAATAGTTATAAAGTAGAAGGAACCCAAGTGTCCATCTATGGATGAGTGGATAAACAAAATGTGGTATCTACATACAATGGATTTTTTTCTCATTCAATGGAATGTTTTTCAGCCTTAAAAATGTAGAATATTATGCAATATTCAACAATATGGATGAAACTTGAGGACCCTGAACTAGGAAAAATGAGCCAGTCACAAAAAAGATAAATACTGTACAGTTCCATTTATATGAGGTACCTAGAGTAATCAAATTCATAAAGACAGAAAATAGCAGTTGCCTAGGGTGCGAAGGAGGATGTACTTTCATTACTCAATAGGTATAGAGGATGAGTTTTGCAAGATGAAAAGTTATGTAGATGACTGCACAATAGTGTGAATGTACTTAACGCTACTGACCAGTACAATTACAAATGGGTAAAATGATAAATGTTATGTTATATGAAAAATATTTTCAAAAAAGAGAGATAGATCCTAACATATAAAATAAAAAAAGATCGATAAATTTAAAAACTGAAAATCATAAAATGTATTTTCTCCAATCAAACTGGAATTAATTTGAAATAAGTAATTAAAAGACTTCTGAATTACCTCTCACATATTTGCAAATGAAATAACACACACCAAATAACCATGGGTCATTGACAAACTTAAAATTAAATACAAAAAGCAAAGTAATTTTAATTGAATGGAAATAAAACATCAAATTTGAAAGGTGCAGGTGAAGCAGTTAAGTGAAATATATAGCATCTAATACATATATTAGAAAGGAAAAAAGATCACAAATCCATATCAATTTCTACCTTAAGAAATTATAAAAAGAAAAAAACTAAATAAAACCAATTTGAGAGAAAAATAAAATAAAGATCAGAGTGAAAATTAATAAAATTAAAAACCAGAAAAATAAAGAAATTTACTGAAAGTAAATGCTACTTATTTGAGAAGATCAATAAAAATAACAAGTCTCTAGCCAGAATGATGATGAATAGAGAAAAAACATAAATTAATACAGGGAAAACATAAATTACTAACATCATAAAAGAGAGAGATGTCATTCCTAGAGTTTCTACATATTTTAAAGGGTAATAAGTATATTGGAAACTACTTTATACAAATACAGATATCTTGAAACAAACTTCAGACCTCACTGAAGAAAAAACATTACCTGTTTTTGATGTCTATTTAAAACATCAAATTTGTAAGTAAAAATCATTAAGCAGAGAAAACTACAAGATCAGTTTCACTCATGAATTATATTCATTATTCGAGAAAAATAATACAAATCTTACATAGAACATTACCGAAAATTGAATTGGAAAGGAGAGGAAGACTTTACAACTAATTTTTTGAGGCCAGATTTATAATGGTACCAAAACCAGACAATAAAATCAGAAATACCCCACATGAACATCAGTAAAAATATTCAAAACTATATTTTAGTAAAATTAAATTAAAAAAAAATGTATATATATATACACACAAAGGTAAATAATACATCATGAACAATTTGTTTTGATCCATGGGTATGAGGTTGGCCTAATATTAAAAAAATAGATCGGGGCGCCTGGGTGGCGCAGTCGGTTAAGCGTCCGACTTCAGCCAGGTCACGATCTCGCGGTCCGTGAGTTCGAGCCCCGCGTCAGGCTCTGGGCTGACGGCTCGGAGCCTGGAGCCTGTTTCCGATTCTGTGTCTCCCTCTCTCTCTGCCCCTCCCCCGTTCATGCTCTGTCTCTCTCTGTCTCAAAAAAAAAAAAAAAAAATAGATCAATGGAATTCACTATATTAATAAACAAGTAAAAAGAAACTTAATCATTTCAGTCCATGTCGAAATAGACTGACAAAATCTGGCATGATATTTTGCTGATAAAAAGACTCTCGGTAGGGGCGCCTGGGTGGCTCAGTCGGTTAAGCGGCCGACTTCGGCTCAGGTCATGATCTCGCGGTCCATGAGTTCGAGCCCCACGTCGGGCTCTGTGCTGACAGCTCAGAGCCTGGAGCCTGTTTTGGATTCTGTGTCTCCCTCTCTCTGACCCTCCCTCGTTCATGCTCTGTCTCTCTCTGTCTCAAAAATAAATAAAACGTTAAAAAAAAATTAAAAAAAAAAGACTCTCGGTAAAGTAGAATTAGAAAGAAATTTCTTCAACTAAATAAAATGCATCTACACAATAACTACAGTTAACATCATCTTTGAATGCAAGTACAGAGAATTTGCCACTGAGACCAGGAGATAAAACTTAAGATGTCTACTGTCACAACCTATAATCAACGTTATACTGAAATTTCTAGCTAGAGGAATAGGGCAAATAAAGAAATCGAAGACATTCATATTGAAAAAGAAGAAGGAGACTGTCCTTACTTACGAATGGAAGATCATCTATATAAAAAATCTTTTGGTTATTTACAAAATGCCATTAGAACAAATAAGGTATTAGCACAGCAGTAGAATATAAAATAATTGTACAAATTACATGATATTTCTATACCTTACATTAGCATCAATTATATGGAAAACTTAGGGAGAAATCTAAATGTGCAAGTTTATACACTACAAACTACAAAATATGTGGAATTTTTTTAACTAGAGAAATATATCATATATACAGAGATCAGAAATATTTTTAAGGTATCAATTATACCAATGCAATTTAGATCAGTCTCAGAAGATTTCTTTCTTTCTTTTTCTCTTTTTTTTGTAGAGATTAACAAGTTACTTCTAAATTCAAAGGGCCTAGAATAGAATTTTTTTAAAGGAAGAAAAAGTGGAAGAACTACATGCATTCTAATTACAACAACCATGACAGTGTGGTATATGCATCAAATAGATAGATAAATGGAATGTAATAGGGAGTACAGAAATAGATCTACACATATATAGTCATTTGATTTTTAACAAAGGTACAAAGGCAGATCAGTGGAGGGGGAAAACAATTGTCTTTTCAATCATAGTGCCTGAAATTTTATAACTTTATATGCAAAAATAAATGCACTTGTTTCTATAGTTTCACATTTACACAAATTGACTCAAATAGATTAACACTTAAATGTAAAACCAAAAACTACACAACTTCTAGAAGAAAACATATGAAAAAGTCTTAGTGAACTTTGGTTTGGCAAAGGTTTCTCAAATACAACACCAAAAGTGTAATTCATAAAAGACAAAATCAATACACTGAAATCCATCCGAGTTAAGAACTACTCTAAAACACACTGTTAAGAGAATAAAAGAGAAGGCACAGACTGGGAGAAAATAAGTTCTAGTCACATTAAGGGCCACATATTCAAATATATACAGAATCCCAAAATAAAAAGAAATCAAACAAGCCAATTATAAATGGGCAAAAACAGTTTTCAACTAACACTTAAAGAAAATATATAGATGACAAATAAGAACACTAAAAGATGCTTCACGTCATTAGTTGAAAGAGAAACTAAAACCACAGTGAGATATCACAACAAACCTATTGTCTAAAACCCAAAAAGACTAAAACATGCCAAGTGCTGCCAAAAGAGCGGAGTAACTGAAAGTCTCATACCCTTTTGGGAAAGAGGTAAATAATTTGGCAGTTTTTAAAAGTTAAACACATGCAGAACTCCATCATTTATTTCGTGTACTCCTTGATGGAATGAAATATTCAGTAACTAAAAGGAATGAACTATTCCTGTATGCAATGAAGTGGATGAATATCAATGATTATGCCTAGTTGAAGATGCAAGAAAAAATAGAGTATGTACTGTAGGATTCTGTTTATATAAAATTGTAGAAAATACAAACTAATCCACAGCAACTGAAAACATTATCAGTGGTTGCCAGTGATCAGAGTGAGTGGTAAGAGGCAGGAGGAAGGGATTGGGTTGATGCAAAATCCATTATCTAGATAGTATACATATGTCAATACCCATCAAACTATAAACTTTAACATGAACAGTTTATTTTATATCACTTATGAATCAGTATTTTTTAATGAAGGAGAAATAAAGACATATTCAGATAATCAAACACTGATAGAATTTATCATCAGCAGATCTACGCTACAAAAAATTGTTAAGGAAAAGATTTTAGAAGAAAAATTGTACCAGATAGAAATTTGGTACTAAGTGTAATGAACATTGGAAATGATAAATATGTGATAAATATGTTTTCTCTTTTTAAAATCTCTCTAAATGATAACTGACTGAAAAAAGATAACTGACTGGATAAAGACAGACAATAGAGTGTATTTGGGGTATAGGACATATGTGGGAATAAAATATATAAATACATAGCACAAAAAATAGGAAAGATAAATGAAATTACAGTGTTGTAAAGTTCTTGCACTAAAATTGAAGCAGTATAGTATTACTTGAAAGTACACTGTGATAAGTTCATGATGTGCATTGTACACTGAAGCAACACTAAAAACTAAAATAAACAAAAATTAACAAATAAACAATACAAGTAAAAAAGAAGGTGTAGCTTTTAATCAATAGTTGAGATAAAATGAAATCATAAAAATGATTAGTCCAAATGAAGTTAGGAAAGTAACAGAAAAGCATAAAAAATACATAGTAAAATAATGATATTTAGCTAGATAGAGAATTATTGTTAGATATCAATTATTAGATTCAGTTGTATAAAAATTTCAATTCAAAAGTGGAGATTGAAAACAAAAGTGATTAGGGGCACCTGGGTGGCTCAGTCAGTTGAGTGTCTGACTTCTGTTCAGGTCATGATCTCACAGTTCATGAGTTCAAGCCATGCATCAGGCTCTGTGCTGACAGCTCAGAGCCTGAAGTCTGCTTCAGATTCTGTGTCTCCCTCTCTCTGCCTCTCCCCCACTCCCACTCTGTTTTTCTCTCTCTCAAAAATAAACATTAAAAAATTTAAAAATTTTGATTAAAAAATAAATTTTCAACTATATGCTGTCTACAATAAATCCATATGAAATATAAGAATGTAGTTAAAAGATATAACACGTTATAACATGAAAACATTTTTTTGTTTTCTTTTTGAAATTTTTATTTAAATTCTGGTTAGTTAACATACAGTGCAATATTGGTTTCGTGAGTAGAATTCAGTGATTCATCACTTACATACAAACACCCAGTGCTCATCACAGTGCCCTCCTTAATGTCCATCACTTATCTAGCCCATCCCCCCCCCACCTCCCTCCATCAACCCTGTTTGTTCCCTGTCATTAAAAGTCTCTTACGGTTTGGTTTGTTTCCCCCCTCTCTCTTTTCTTAATGAAAATATTTAATAAAAAATATAAAAAGCTGAAGTGGCTATGTCATTGCAAGGCAAAGGAGATTTGAAAGCAAGAACCATTACAGAGATTTGAGATTTGTATTTGTAGTTCTGGGAGTTTCTAATAATTAAAATGAATGCAAATTTACTGAGTTTTAAGGGAATTATACTTTCAGAGATACTTTAACCTGGGAACAGGGGCCTAGTATAGCTCAGCCCTAAGCAAATCTCCAGCTCTTAAACAAGAATAAGAAGAGTTTTGCTAAAGGATTATGGACCCAACTTTACTTCTCCTAGCTCTGGCCACAGTTAAACTGATCAAAATAGACCCTTTCAGAGAACAGAACTAGAGATAAACATACACAGAATTCAGAATTTATGCCATGGTCAGGAGGGAGAATAGTTGAGATCTCACTCCAGATAAACAGGATATGTGCAGAACACTGAATTTTGCATGCTGTGTGTCTTCTTTTCACCTTTAAATGGTGTTTGATACTATAATTAACCTGCCTGTGTATTTTGTTGTTATTGCTCCTGTTTCTACATGAACGCATATTGAAGGTATTATGAGTAGTTGTTGATTATTAAGCAAAAGGATTCTGGACCATGATAAACTACATCCACACCTGATTTGAGAAAAACATAGTGAGCATTCCTGATTCAGAGGACTTTTGTCCCATAACATCAATTTAGGGTCATCTACCTTTGGCAGTTGGTGAGGGCATTTTTTACTGTATGTAGAATAATCACAATATTCTACATAATATTAGTAGCCATACTATTAGTAGTAGCTATCATTTACTGAATAACTACTATTTGTCAAGCATGATACTAGCCTTTCAAGTTGGATCATTCCATTTAATCCTTTAGATAATTCTATGAGATAGACATCATTATTATTCTCACTTTTACAGATGCTTAAACAAAACATCAGATTAAAAAATAAAACTAGCTCAAGATTCTACAGTTATGGAAATGTCATACCTGGAATATGAAGCCACGTACCCCAATTATTAAATACCAGACCATATATAAATTAGGCTTGGATGTTCTTGATTATGCATGCTTGAAAAGAAAGGGGTGCGTGTTTGTGTGTGTGTGTGCATGTATGCACATGGCATCTTTCTACCTTGTAGCAAGAAGATGCCTAAATTAATCAGGTAATTTCATTTAAGTTACCCTTGGCAAGATAATGTGTAAGGTCTTCAGTTCTTTCCTAATGACAATGAAGATATTACACAGCATCTTTTATTAATTAATTGGTTGATTCAGCATATATATTCATGATCCCTTTCTACTAAGCTAAGGTACTGAAGATTCAGTCAAGATAAAATATATTTTAGCCCCACCCTCAAGTCTTATGTAGAGTAAGGCTTTAAGACAGAATCAATAAATAATTGTTAAGTAGGTGATTTAAATATGAATCAAAGTTTCTAGACCAAAAGTAATGAACTACAGTCGGACACATGGCTTTAAACTTTGTGTACAACAAATACTAGAGAAACTATAAAGATTTGAGGACATCCCCCCCCCCAACTATTTATTATTTGGTGTCCTCATTTGAAGCCCAAGGAACTGATACAAAGAAAAACTCTTTCATTTGAAATTTTACTTCTTAAATTTAGGCCAACAGTCAAATAAATGAGCAAAGAATCTTTTGAAGCCAAATGTGGCCCAGATTTTTTTCTTTTAAGAAATATCTTTCTTTCTCTTGTTTTTTTTTTTTTTTGACCTGACTTAAAACTCATAGCTTCCATATCTAGAATGGATAAAATAGTATGAAATAGGCACTTAGTTATGGAACAACTCCTCACAAGTCACGATCAACCTCAACTGCAGATTTTGTTTCTAAGTTATGCCCTTATTTCTTATGCCCAATCAAAATGAACATTTCTGAAATTCTGTTCACTGAGGGCTTATATTTTGTGGTGTTTTAAAATAAGTATCAGTTGACCTGATTCTTCAAGATACATGAAATTCAAGCAGGTTATGCTATATGTGCTTATGTAAAGTCATGGTATTTAAAATATATAAAATCATTTGTTCGCATTCATTTCATTATCTGAACTGACCTAAAATGACTAAGCAGTAACAGATAAATGAGGTTATTCCCTATTTTTGATTGTTCATTAAGTACTAGTAGGTGTATTTGACTCATGTTTACTAGAGAAATAAAGATAGAGACCAATAAAGATTGTGTCCAATAAAGATTGGCTATTATTTTACACAGGCTGAGCCTTTTGCTAATGTCTTGATAGATACTTCCTCTACTGTTTTAAGTATTTATTTAAATTCCAACTAGTTAACATACAGTGTACTCTTAGTTTCAGGTATACAAAATAGTGATTCAACACTTCTATGCAATGCCAGATGCTCATCACAAGTGTACTCCTTAATCCCCATCACCTATTCAACCTATCCCTCCACCCACCTCCCTTCTAGTAACCATCAGTTTGTTCTCTATAGTTAGTTTGTTTCTTGGTTTGCCTCTCTCTCTTTTTCCCCTTTACTTACTTTGTTTCTTAAATTCCATATATGAGTAAAATCATGTGGTATTTGTCTTTCTCTGACTTATTTCACTTAGCATTATACTCTCTACCTCCACCCATCTTATTGCAAATGCAAAAGATTTCATTTTTTAATGGCTAATATTTCATTGTGTGTGTGTTTATGTATATACATGTGTATATATGTATATGTGTGTGTGTATATATACGTATACACACACACCACATCTTCCTTATCCAGTTATCAGTTGATTCACGCTTGGGCTATTTACATAATTTGGCTCTTATAGATAATGCTACTATAAACACTGGGGTGCATGTACCCCTTTGAATTCGTGTTTTTGTATTCATTGGGTAAATACCTCCTAGTGTAATTGCTGGATCATAGGGTAGTTATATTTTTTAAATTTTCTGAGGAACCTCCATACTGTGTCCCAGAGTGGCCACACCAGTTTGAATTCCCACCAACAGTGCATATCCTTGCGACTTGTTTCATCTGTTGTTGATTTTAGCCATTCTGACAGGTATAAGGTGATATCTCTTTGTAGTTTTGATTTGTAACTCTCTGATTATGAGTGATGTTGAACATCTTTTCACAGTCTCTTAGCCATCTGTATGTCTTCTTTGGGAAAATGTCTGTTCATGTCTTCTGCCCATTTTTTAACTGAATTATTCATTTGGGTGGTATTGAGTTTTATTAAGTTCTTCATAGATTTTGGATACTAATCCTTTACCAGATATGTCATTTGCAAATAACTTCTTCCATTCCATAGGCTGCCTTTTAGTTTTTTTGACTGTTTCCTTCACTGTGCAGAAGTTTTTATTTTGATAAAGTCCCAATAGTTTATTTTTGCTTTTGTTTCTCTAACCTCAGAAAACACATCTAGAAAGAAGTTGTCATGGCTGATGTCAAAGAAGTTACTTACCTCTGTTCTAGAATTTTTATAATTTCAAGCCTCACATTTAGGTATTTAAACTGTCTTTAATTTCTTTTTGTGTATGGTATAAGAAAGTGGCCCAGTTTCATTGTTCTGCATGTTGCTGTCCAGTTTTCCCAACACCATTTTTTGAGAGACTGTGTTTTCTCCATTGTATAGTCTTTCCTATTTTGTCTCAGATTAATTGACCATACAGTTGTAGGTTCATTTCTGTGTTTTTTTTTAAATTCTGTTCTATTGATCAATGTGTCTATTTTTGTGCCAATATCATACTGTTTTGATAATTACAGTTTAGTAATATAACTTGAAATCCAGAATTGTGATACCTCCAACTTTGTTTTTCTTTTTAAGGATTGCTTTGGGTATTTGGGGTCTTTTGTGGTTCCACACACATTTTAGGATTGTTTTTTCTAGCTCTTTGAAAAATGTTGTTGGTGTTTTGATAGGGATTACAACAAACAGAAATTCAGGACCAGGTGGCTTCACAGGTGAATTCTACCAAACATTTAAATAAGAGTTAATACCTATTCTTCTCAAACTATTACAAAAAATATAAAAGAAGGAAAACTTCAAAATTAATTCTATGAAGGCAGAATTACCCTAATACCAAAACCAGATAAAGACACCACTAAAAATGAGAACTATAGGTCAGTATCCCCAATGAACACAGATGCAAAAATTCTCACTAAAATACTAGCAAAACAAATTCAACAATAGATTAAAAAAATAATTCACCAAGATTAAGTGGGATTTATTCCTGGGTTGCAATGGTGGTTCAACATTCATAAATCAATCAATGGGATACACCACATTAATAAAAGAAAAGAATCACATGAACATTTCAGTAGATGCAGAAAAGAAAAAAAAAAAAACTTGACAAAGTACAATATCCATTAGTGATTAAAAACCCTCACCAAAGTAGGTTTAGAGGGAACATACTTCAACATAATAAAGGTAATATATGAAAAATCCACAGCTAGTATCATCCTTAGTTGGGGAAAACAGAGATTTTCCTCTAAGGTCAGGAACAAGACAGGGATGTTCAGTCTCACCACTGCTATTTAACATAGTATCTGAAGTCCTAGCTACAGCAATCAGACAACAGAAAGAAATAAAAGGCATCCAAATCAGCAAGGAAGAAGTCAAACTTTCACTATTTGAAGATTAAATGATTATATTTATATTTATATATATAAAGTTCAGAGACTTTACTGAATTCATTTATCAGTCCTACCAGTTTTTTTGGTAGAATCAAAAAAGTCTCAAAAAAGTAAAGTTGCTGGATACAAAATCAAAGTACAGTAATCTGTTGCATTTCTGTACACCAATATGAAGCAGCAGAAAGAGAAATTAAGGGATCAATACCATTTAAAATTGCAACAAAAAACATAAATTACCTAGGAATAAACCTAACCAAGGAGGTAAAAGACTTGTACTCTAAAAACTATAAAACACTGAGACAAGAAATTGAAGATGACACAAAGAATTGGAAAGACATTCCATGCTCATGGATTGGAATAGCAAATATTGTTAGAATTCTATACTATCAAAAGCAATCTACACATTTAATGCAATCCCTATCAAGATACATCTTTATTGTTTCTCCTTTTTTAATGGTTATTTATTTATTTTGAAACAGAGAGAGATAGAGAGGGAGCAGGGGAGGGGAAGAGAAAAAGAGGGAGAGAATCCCAAGTAGGCTTTGCACTGTCAGCATGGAGCCCAATATGGGGCTGGACCCCATGAACCGTGAGATCATAACCTGAGCTGAAACCAAAAATTGGACTCAATCAACTGAGCCACCCACACACCCCCATACTTCTTTATTTTTTCACACCCAGCTCAAATAACAGATAGTTTGGAAAGATTTTTGAGAATTCAATGGAAGGATGACTTTCTGTTCAATTTTGTAAGTCTTATAATCACTTATAGAAGCTACTGAATTGATCAGTTGACCTTATGAATTAAATTTTTCTCAAGTATTGGATATACTCTCAGAAACATTTTGGTCACAGAAATGTAACATTTATCATGTCATGTAAAGAGCTTAATGAAGCCATGCATTATAGAATTTTCTCTTTGGTATACCTAATATTCAATCTTTAAAAACTTATCAACTTGTAGGTATGGAACATATCAACATACCAACTTGTAGGTATGGAATCTCCTTATTGTTACATTTAACTTCACTGCTTCTCTACTTTTTCAAGTCTTTGTTTAAAAAAAAAATTAATGTGTTTTTTGTCTTTTGGTTTTTTTTTGGTTTTTTTGAGAGAGAGAGAGAGAGAGAGAGAGCGAGAGAGAGCGCATGAGCAGGGGAGGGGCAGAGAGACAGGGAGAGACAGACTCCAAAGCAGGCTCCAGGCTCTGAGCTGTCAGCACAGGAGGGGCTGGAACTCATGAGCTGCGAGATCATGACCTAAGCCAAACTCAGATGCTTAACTGAGCCACCCAAGAGTGCCAACTCATTTTTTTTTTTTTTTCAATGAGAGTAACTATTGTAGACAAGAGGAAAGCTGGGAGCAAACCCTAATGCATTATTACAATAATACATTATTTTATGTAAATCTAATTAATATTGAGATCTATATACACTATATTCCCCTAAATGCACATAAAGAACACCTCTCTGGAAAGTCTTGGTGGTTTAGTCGGTTAAGCGTCTGACTCCTGCTATCAGGTCAGGTCTTGATCTCAGGGTCGTGAGTTCAAGCCCCACATTGGGCTCTGGGCTGGGAATGAAGCCTATCTTTAAAAAAAAGACAAAAAAAACCACAAAACAAAACAAAGAATATCCCTTCAAATGAAACCTGAGTAGGAGTATATAAATGGTTTTACATGGGAAAGAATTGTATAATTGACTTACATTTGGGAATATTTAGAAATTATTCATTGAACATCTACTATATACAAATATACAAAGAGAGTAAAGTAAACATACAAATTAGTTAATATATTATCTAGTATAGGGAATTCAAATGATATAGAGAAAATAAGCAATATAAATTGACTGAAGAAATGATTTCAAGTGAATATAGACTTAACTAAAATTCTTATGTTTAAAGTCCCATTTCAGAGAAATCAGTGCAGATCTCCACTGAGCCTATGAGAGAAGTCTAGGATATATACTTCTTTTAAGTCTTATAGCAGATTTGTGGTTATTATAAATCTGAGCTGGACAGATTGTGAACAAAAAAATCTGAATTGAGGCTGTTTTATTCCACCTTAACATAGGAAATAATTTTGTGTTATAGCAAAAGAAAGAAAACAAGTAGCCTTATTATAAGGCATGTACTTTGTATTTATTAGGTATTTCTGTTTTTTAAGGTCAAAATGAGAAATTTAATTCTCACATAGAGGAAATCCCCACCTTAAGCTTTTTTCTGCCTATGCTTCTATGTAAACATGGAAGAGAAAAGATCAGCATCTAAGAAACAGAGGCCTCTGTTTCCCCAAATTCCTGTATGTGTAGACATGTGTGTAAGGGTGCTTGTGTGAACAAATGTGTGCATGTGTGTCCACACATATCTATACTCACACAGAGTTCTACTTAACCCAGAGGAATATATACATCCATGGAGAAATTTGGAATCAAATCTTTGTTTGTTTGGGGGTGCCTGGGTGGCTCAGTTGGTTAAGCATCCCCCTTTGGCTCAGATCATGATTTCATGGTTTGTGAGTTTGAGCCCCACATAGGGCTCTGTGCTGACAATGCAGATCCTGCTTGGGATTCTCTCTCTCTTTCTCCCCCTACCCCATACTCAGTCTCTTTGTCAATCTCTCTCTCTCAAAAGAAATAAACATTGAAAAAAATATTTGTTTTTCCCACCAGTTGAAAATATTCACATGATCACAGGCAACCTGTTCTGAAGAGAAATGAGTCCTTCAGCTCTCCATATTTAATGGATTGAGAGGTGGGATAGAAAGGAGCCTAATGCTTTTTAAGGAATTATTTTTCTCATGTAACTTTTCTCTCATTCTCTGCAGGAAAGGAATGGAAAATGTTCTGAATTCCTCTGGAGTAGTTACATACAAATTCACTTATTTTTCTTCCCATTTTACTAATAAGGCAAACAGACTTTTCTACAATAACAATGTCATGGTTTATTTATTTCCAAAAACATGCTGCTCTCTTTTTTCTGATATATTTCATATTTTTCAAAATCAAAAAAGTCCACAGTCAGAATTTCCAGCATAAATGAAATTTCTCTTAAAAAAACGTTTAACATAAAATTTCTTCTGCTGTGTCTCCTAGTACCTTAAAAATAGGTTTATTTGTGTGATCATTATTATTGCCATCACCTATTTCCTCAATCAGACTGTAAGTTCTATGTTTTTCTTGAGAATGATTTTCCTAGAATCCAGACTCCATGTCTTTCTTATTGAAAATGATTTTTCTAGAATCTAGCAAAGTGCCCTATTCTCAATAAGCAATTTTTGAATGGATAAATTAATTGACATATCTTAATTCTGTTTCTGAACCTCTAAAAATATAATGGTATATTTAAATCTGTAAATTAGGAGAAGGCCTCTAAATAAAATTTAAAAGAATGATTTTATGCACATAAAAGTATTACTGAATTATTATGAACATTCTATCAAGTCTAGCCTTAGACTGAGGGAACCTAACATGCATATTTGACAGGCTACTGTCCTGAACACATACAATCTTGATCAGCCCAATAAAAACTGAGGTAAATATAATCTTTGTTCACAGAGTCAGACATATTTTATTCTATAAACTTAGTTCTTCACATATTTGTAAATAATTATTTCCTGGAAAAATTAAGTATAAAAAAGTAACATATCCCAGGTAATTATCAATTGTCTATGTTCAGCTGCATAACAAATAAACATAAGATATATTCCATAGGATAATGAATGACTATTTTTAAACAAAGAATCAAAAAGCCTAAAATATCATTATAGTCAGTGGAATATACTTCAGAAAAAATTTGCCCAGATAATGCAATACATTAATTTCCTACCCAGGTAGTTAGGAGATCTGGAAATCAAAGATTATGTTTCATCTTTGTGTTAAAAGCCAAATCATTTCAAGGCTAAAGCAAGCATTTTCATTTTTCTAAAGAGGAATCATGACTCCAGAGACAATCTTGCTGACTGCTTCTCAGACCAATGTTTTTTCTTTGTTTTTGTTGTTAAAATTTAAGTAAGTTTCATGTGTTCAGTATCTTTTCTTCAGAGTTTTAAATTATTTTCAGGTACTAAAACTCTTTTTTTTCTCCCTACCTCAATTACTGCTGGTTCTGAATACCCACAAGTAGTGTGCCTTTATCATTTCTGCTTTGAATTTTACCCTTTTATAGCCTCAGTGGATGATTTTATTAATTTTTAAATTTGGAAAACCTAACAAAGAGAAATCTTAGTACTGCATACAAGTAATCTCCTTCCTTGCAGGGCATTGCTCTTGGGTAACTGCCATCATTAAGAGCCTCGACCAAACACTATACAGAAAAATCTCTTGACCCTTTCACATTTCTTCCTTCATTTGGCAAAATGTGATTTGTTCATGTAAACGTGGAACAATATCAGGTTAGCTGAGAGTTTTATTCTAGTGCCCTACAATTTGATTTAAAATAATATTTTGGTAATTTTGTGAATTCATGTCAAATTAATGAATCATACTGTTGATGTTATTTAAAACATGTAGGAGTTTATACAAACTATTATTGCAAGGAGGTTAAAAATTCTTCAGTTTAAGAGAATTTGTCCACTTCCTCTATCGGTATTGTTATAGTAATGATGGCCCAGATGGGAGTGAACATCATTAGCCTAAACTGGTTGAGCACTATGGGCAATGGCCTAACAAGAAATGATGTCTCCTCAAGCAAAAATGGCAGAAAAAGTAATCAAAGTAATCTGACTTTTTGCTCTTTCAAAATGCTCTAAATGATCCAGAATCCGATCCTCCCTCTCACTCTGCCATTGCAACTCCCTTGCCATTTTATCCCTTAAGTGAAGAGTGAAATTGAAATAGACTACTTCTCCAATCAGACCTGGGCTTATCTTCCTTTTTTATCTTATTTTTATTTTTCAAGTGTTACAAAAAAAAAAAGGCTATACCACAAGAGTAAGAATGCTATTTGGTCAAAATCCTATAATTTCCTGTTAGTCTATCTGAGGATTTTTTTTTTAATCTACTAGAACTACTAAATTATACCTGAGAAGTAGGAAACTTTTTCAGTAGATATACCTGTAGCTTTGGAACATTTTTCTTGCCACTTAAATTTATTTTATGATTTAAAAAAATATTAAAGATTATAGACTATTTATCCAGTTGGTATACTTTGAGACCTATTGGTAATCTTATCCTAGGTCTATGACAGTTCTAAGATTATATTCTGTAATTTACTAAATACTTAGGGGAAGAAAATAACTCAGCTTCTCTAATCATGATCTGAGAATCTCAGCTTATAGATGTCAATTCACATTGACTAAACCACGAGGTTATTGCCCAGAATCTAATTCTATCACATATAATATAGGGATCCTGGTTCTCCCAGTCCATAAGTTCTGGAGTTTACTAAAACTTTATTTCATAGTAATACTAGAAGAAACATTTCACCTATCAGCCATAATAATCCACTGAGCCACATCTGGGATCATGATACCTAGTATCCTCATCTGTTTCCTCTTCAATAATATGGGATGTACTGCAATCATGTCATACTGCATAAGGCCTTAATTTTTATGGTTTCTTTGGGCTTTTGAGAGGTTGCTTCCATTAGGAATGGAGAATTCACAAAACTTACATACTTCCCCGTGTCAGTCATAAATACTTCCAAATCTCAAAAGCATAAAACAACAAAAGTTTATTTCTTCCTTATGCTACATGTCTATTATAAGTCAGAAGTGGGTAGAAGTGGGGAAGTCCCCTAATCAGCCTCCCAAGAATCAGGTTGATAGAGAAGCCTCCATCAAATGTTGAATGCCATTTCAGAGGAAATGTTATTCCTGAGGTTTTGAACTGTCAAGTAAATGCCTGGCATGTAAATGTCATGCATCACTTATGCTTATATATAATTCATAGGCCTGAACTACTCAACTGTTCCCACTCAACCATAAGCCGAGCCAGAAGTGAAATCCCACCATTTCTCCCAAAAGGATAAGGGAATAGAAATATTTGGTAAACAGCATCAGTGATTACTAGGCTTCCTTTCTATCAAAAACCCACCTTCCTTTCCACACTCAAAATGTGTTACCTCCCTTCTCGCTTTCAAGGGAAACAAGCAAAAGTCCCATACAGTTCCTGCGCCAAGTCAGAGTCCAGAAAGTCAGAAAAATAGATGCTAGTCTCTGAGACTCTGGGTATGGCTCCATATGCAGAAGGTTGAGCCAAGAGTTGTTTTAAATTTTAAGTCACAAACTGTCTTAATTCACATTTATCAATTTTTGCGGGGCTTTCCACAAACATAGCTTCCTACTTTTAGCTTCTAGTAAGTTCCATGTAATAACAATTTCCCAGAGTATTTTTGTTATATTTTTGGAGACATGCTTCTCTATAACTTTAAAATTTTATGGTGCACTGGGCCTATCAGTGTTCAGAAGCCATACATCTTTCCTCTGAAAGAATCTCATGGACATTATCTCAAACAATTTAAGTTTTAGCAATGAGTAGACGAGCGTATGACTACTATACTTTTGATATCAACTATGAAAAAGGATAACTTCTAAGCAGACTTGTTGCTCAAAACCTTCTACTTTATATTTTACACACTTTTGATGAACGAGAGTTGCCTATTCCAACTTACCTACTCACGCAATCTCTGGACCCTCTATTTCTTTTCATTTTTCTTTGTAACAGCAGCCAATTATTTCATATGTGTATCTCTCCCTTCTAGGGCATTGTAAATACAGCTAATAGTAATGAGCAAAGGTTGCTGATATTCTGACCTCTTCTATTGGAATAAAACTCCTTAGGTACATTATTTGTTTTTAACACCATTGCAGGCAATAAGTTGACCAGATGTTTTGCCCCTGCATTACAAATTCCATTCTCCAAGCCTTTAATTATAGCTTTTGCTCTGCTTGACAAATGGCCTGTAACTGATTTTGTTACAGTAGCATTCCCTACATAGGTACCAATTTCTATATCAGTAAGGATAGACTGAATTATGCTATAGTACCAAAAACTGCAAAATCTTAGTGGCTTACAATAAAAAAAAAATCTATTTCTTGGTCAAAAATACTCATCCAGGATGGATATAGAGAATTCTCTCAGGATTATGGAGCAGGCACGACCTTAAACGTTGCTAGTTGCCATGGCAAACGGGGAAAAAAGATGTTTTAGAAAGACTCAAAAAAGTAATTAAATGTTCAGTCTGGAAGTAACATTCTCATTAGCCATAATTAATCACATCATTACAATAATCTATAAGAAAGCCAGAAAATGCAAGTCTAACATGTAATTAAAAGGAGAAAGTATTGGAAATATTTGGCCAATAACCACAGTCACCCGTGGAAAGTGCTCCTCATAATGACCTAAACTGGATCTGGGGAAAAACTATATACTGTAAGTGCAAAATACATAATTTAAGGGCATACATTTTAAGTTAAAGCCAAACACATAAAGAATCAGCAGCATCAGACTAGTATCTCTTACTGAAACTAAAATAGATTTTTAAATACTGACTTTAGGCCTTAATTGAAATTTCTCATTTGAATGATGACAAATTACATACTTCCTCCATTTAATGAAATTTTATTGAAATGTAAAAGCCTTTCTTTTAGAAAGCAATGATTATAGAGTAATAAGCCAATTTCTATATTTAGAAAAAATTATATGTGTACTGCATATGTATCACTTATCTGCCATTTTACTCATGACTTTTTATGTACAGTTATTTATACATATTATAGTTTATAAATGCTTCTTTGAGTTATATTTTATATTATTTGATTAATTATAATTAAATAATTATTTTTTAAACATTTATTAATTTTTGAGAGACAGAGTGTGAGTGGGGAGTGGCAGAGAGAGAGGGAGACACAGAATTTGAAGCAGGCTCCGGACTCTGAGCTGTCAGCAGAGTCCGACGCGGGGCTCGAACTCACGAACTGTGAGATCATGACCTGAGCTGACATTGGATGCTTAAATGACTGAGCCACCCAGGAGCCCCCAGTGAAACAATTATCTTAAAAAAAAAAAATCACACTGATGATTACTTTAATAGAAGTTAAGAAAAAGGTGACTATCAATTTTTATAACAAGAATATTTGAAGTGTTTGTTCTTGTACATGCACAATACTCTTAATCTTATAATTATACATCATCAATCTGTATTTAATATCAGCATTCATCTTTACATAAAATAAATATGATTATTTTTGAGGGTGGAATTGTGATTTGGCCAAATGTATATATGACCTTTTTTCTGAGACAGTCTTTCTCTGTCATCTTTTTGTTTTTTTAATTGAAGTAGAGTTGGCACAGAGTTACATGATTTTCTGGTGTATAGTACAGCCATTCAACTTATCCATACATTATGCTATGCTCACAAGTGTAGCTACCATTTGTCACCACCCAACACTATTACATAACTTTGACTATATTCTCTATGTGGTACCTTCTATTCCCATGACTTATTTATTCCATAACTGGGAGCCTGTATTGCCCCACTCCCCTTCACTCATTTTATCCATCCCCCTCACCGTTCTCCTCATGTACATAAGAATTTTGTCAGTAATTTCATATGACCAACTCAGTTCATTCTGGCCATTCTGCATTGAGGTCCCTCAGCTTTCTATTTTTAGCTTCCTCCTTTTGAGATCTATACAATCTCTCCTAGAAATCACTCCCATTCACCTGTGAAGGCTCTCAATTCTTTATTTACAATCAGGTCTTCCTTTAGATTTTCAAATGCATGTATCATATATTAACATTATATATCCTGATGCAAAGTAAATGCCTTAAATTGAGAATAAAAAAATATTAGAGTTTAATGAGATTGTAAACATCCCCCACAAGTTGCAGAAGTCATAATTTAGAGGACTAAGGTTTTTAAAAACTTGTATTAGATTATAACCTACTTTAAAATTAAGTCTTTTCTAATTTTTTGGATAAATTTCTCTTATTCTGATCCTTGGGTTTTGTAAGTCCTTAAAAAACAGACATGTACTTCAAAGACAATTATTAAGCTAGTCATGAAAAAGACTTCTTGCTTCATAAGTTCAATGGCTTCTTGAATGTCAAATGATACTTTATTGTGCATTGAAGTCCCTGAGTATATATGCTTCCTCATATTGCTCTCTTCAGAAATTTCAAGATTGGGTTAAACTCTTATTAAATATTTACCTTTACTAGGCCCTTTTTGTGACGTTAGCATCTTCATATACAAATGAATAACTCACTGATATTTAGTAAACTGATGTCAAATAAGGATTTCCTACCTAATTTTTTAATACACTTCTTAAAAAACTTTTTCCTAATGTTTGTTTATTTTTGAGAGAGAGAGATAGACAGACAGACAGAGTGGGAGCCAGGGAGGGGCAGAGAGAGAGGAAGACACAGAATCTGAAGCAGGCTCCAGGCTCTAAGCTGTCAGCAGAGAGCCCGATGTGGGGCTCAAACCCACGAACCGTAAGATCATACCCTGAACTGAAGTTGGACGCCCAATCAACTGAGCCACCCAGGTACCCCAGCACTACCTAATTTTTTTCTTTTTTTTAATGATGAGGCAAGGATCCCCATCTGGAAACATAAGTCTTCTTCAGTCAGTGTTCAGTATTAAATTGCATCCAGCTTATGAAAAGGTATATTTATTTGGTAACTTAATTGATGATATTCTCTGCCTCAATTTTAGTCTACAGCTTAATCCATGGCTAATAAAAAAAGAAACATGCCTTCAGTCATTATTAGTTTACTGACGAATTAGAGGGTAAATAATGATAACTGTTTGTTTTTTCCGGAGACACAATCAGTGAAAATCCTTGCTCTCAGATGATTCTGCTCAGTGATTGGGAATATATATATATATATATATATTATACATCTAATACATATATATATATAATATATATATATGTATTAGAGTCTATAGATTTTGGGAATTTGCCTTTTTCCCCTTTGTGGCCAAACATGAATTCCTGTGGTAAAGTAATAAAAATTAAACCTGCTTAACTATAAATGACATCAAGAATGGAGTAAGCAAGCAAATTTATTATTTTTTGTTTAATTTCCTAACGTCCCCCACCCTCACAGACTGATAGACACATACACTACCTTCTCTTCTGCCTATACCCTGCTTCTGTCTCAGTGTCAAGTTAGTTGCTTCACTTTATACACAAATAGCACCAGGGGCTTATTTCCCATTTGTTTATATGTCATGACTTTAGAAAAGACGTTTCTGTGAGACTTTGGAATGACTGTCTGCCTTTAACCAAATGCTGTATTTAAACATCTTGTATCCTGACTTTTTGAAAAAAACAATTGCACAGTGAATTCTCAATAAAACTACTAACATACTACTCTGTACCTATACTTTTTATTTTAATATTTTATATAAATGCTCAGGATTTATACTGACTACATTTTGTTTTACAAACATAACCAAAAGTATTCATTTTAGCCTTCATTCACTGAATATCTATTGAGTTCCTTTTATGGACACAATGCTAAGTATAGTAGATAGAATTGTGACTAAATCTGTGTAGGTTTATGTCCTGGTAAAATTTTAAATGTGACGGGAAAGAAATACAGAAGATAAGGAGTAAATCAATTAATCTGCATACCATATGACCTTTAATTACATTTAGAGATAATATCAGAGAGTGCTGAGGACACTGGTTGCTTGGATTATTTTTATAAATAATAAATCTTAGCCTCAACAATTAGGTTCCTTATATATAAATATTTATCATTGTATTACACTTTATATATATATATTATTTATAATTTTATTTTAATACAATACATATACAATACTATATAAACTAATAAAACTACCTGAATTTTTGACTTTTTAAACTCATTATGAAAAATTATAAATTTCACTGATATACTTTTTTTTTTTTTTTTTTTTTAATTTTTTTTTTCAACATTTTTTATTTTTTATTTTTGGGACAGAGAGAGACAGAGCATGAACGGGGGAGGGGCAGAGAGAGAGGGAGACACAGAATCGGAAACAGGCTCCAGGCTCCGAGCCATCGGCCCAGAGCCTGACGCGGGGCTCGAACTCACGGACCGCGAGATCGTGACCTGGCTGAAGTCGGACGCTTAACCGACTGCGCCACCCAGGCGCCCCTCACTGATATACTTTTGATGGTTCTGCTTAAAATATTCAATATTCATTTTGAGAAATTTAAAGGGTTTATGTATTGTTTTTCTTCTAAGAATAGGGTTATACATTATTTCATGTGTTCACTGAGATGATTTCAGCAATGTATGTGCTTAAAATATTTCTATAAGTTTGAGAGCTCTAATATTAATTTTAGCAAGTGATTGATTTTAATTCCACTTTTTCAGTGAACAGACACAAATTATATTGGGACAAGATTCCAATCTGAAGATCAGTAAGTATTAGTTCCACACTCCTGAGAACTAAATAGAGAATTTTGCAAGTCTATACAACATTCTAAGAAGAATAACAACCCATATAGGCCAACTGAAGAAGACTTTTCTGAAGGCAAGCAAATGCGGATAATGTTGAAGGGCAATGGGAAAGCTGTGGCTCTTCAAGGACAACTGCTGTCAATGTGAGAGAACCTTAGGGACCAAGAACATGGACATAGTCATCCCTCAGAGCAGTAGAGTGGAGCAGTTGAGGTATGACAAAATAATGACCTGCAGATTGAGAGAGGCACATGCAACAAACAAAGCAAGCTAACAATAGTGTAAGGTAGGCTTTATGTTACATAGTCCAAAATGTGCTGTTGAAATATTAACGGATGAAACAATCTACAGATACCAAACATTAATTCCCTCTCTCTCTCTTTCTCTGTGTGTACATAGAGGTGTACCCCCTAGACATACCAACATAGTATAGGAAGAACATAAGGCAAATCAAGTTATTCCCCCAAAGCAAGATACGTTCTATGAGGGCTGAGCTATTACATACCTCATCTTTCCCTAGGTCCCCATTAGCCTGAACAGTGCCTAGTTCACAATAAACCGCTAAAATATTTTTAATGAATAATTGAACCAGTCTTGTTTCGAAAGGATGGAGAGCCTAATAAGTAGTCTCTGTAGTTATGACTATAAGGTACAAGGACAGGTGCTCAGAATCAGAAACATAGAAACACTGATTTGTGAGTAAACTGTTCATTACGTAAGCAATCCTAGTAGTAGCAAGGATTTTTTTCACATGCACCCTGTACAGTAGATTGTCAAATATAACACATAGATAAAAAATTATACAAAGTTTGAAATTATAACAAATCTGTCAGTTTAAAATTGTTTATATTAAAATTTTTAAATAGTTAATAATCCTATCAAGCAATATTATGTAATTAGGAGATTACAAAATATAATCACTAAGTGACAAGAAAAGACTATGTAAAAATTCACTAAGGCAGGACTGGAAGACAGGGTAATGTAAAAAAAAAAAAAGGATCAAACCTTACAGAGCTTCAATAGGGAATGAGGTGATGTGTTGGAGAATTCTAATTCACTATTTCCTATAAACTTAACTCTTCTTTTTAAAAAACTTTTTAAATGTTTACTTATTTTTGAGAGAGAAAAAGGGAGAGAGGGAATGGGGAGAGGGAGAGAGAGGGGGGAATAGGGAGAGAGAAAGAGAGAAGAGAAAGAGAAAGAGAGAAAGAGAGAGAGAGAGAGGTGACATAGTGTGAGCAGGGGAGGGGCAGAGAGAGAAGGAGACACAGAATCCATAGCAGGCTCCAGACTCTGAGCTGTCAGTACAGAGCCTGACACGGGGCTCAAACTTAGGAACTGTGATATCATGACCTGAGCTGAAGCTGGATGCTTAACTGACTGAGCCATCCAGATTCTCCTAAACTTAAGTGTTCTTAACCTACATTTCTTAAATGAAAAACAAGCAGACTTACATCCCATAAGTCTTGCAAAACTCTAAATTACTTCTATCAGTAACCAGATAAATACTTGCTATTTAAGAAATTTATTTTGGGGGGCACCTGGGTAGCTCAATAGGTTGAATGTGCGACTCTTGATTTTGGCTCGGGTCATCATCTCACAGTTGTGAGATAGAGCTCTGCATCAGGCTCTACACTGAGTGTGGAACCTGCTTGATATTCTCTCTCTCTCTCTCTCTCTCTCTCTCTCTCAAATAAAAAAAAATTAAGTGAAATTTATTTCTTAGTATTGTATATCACAATAGAGACATCAAGAAAGTTGTCTAGCTTTCTATTTCAAGTAAAACAGCCTTATTTCCACCTAATTCCCCTTAACGATTGTCTGAATGTCTGCCAGTTGGTGAACATGAGGAGCTCTGGGCTTGGCCTAATACATAGGGACACGTGACTTGTACAGATTCAAAAAACAAGAAAAGGGACCTATTGTTCTACCCTATTTGTCTCTTGACTGTACACAAATTACTTATGATGCCTTTGGATGGATTACTCAGCTACAGCTTCTGAGATACTGGAGGAACCTGAGCATCTATTGTTCAATGTGGTATCGCTGTAAACTCACAGAGTTAACTCAGATGGCAACTTGGTATGCTTTTTGTAGGAACTGGCTTATTGGAAATGCCATAACTTCAGTTGAATGTTTTAATACCTTATCCCATTATAATCCCACTTCCATAAACACATATGAGCTCATCATCTGTATATATACAGAGACAAACACAAACTCACACTCTAGTCTCTAAACACCCTTCAGTGTAGAACATAGGAATCACTTTCTTTTTTCTGTGCAGCATTCCCTCAGCCTGGAATCCCACTTACCAATACCATTATCACATTGTTTACACCCTCTTGCTATCAATTATCTGATCATTCCCTGGATTATAGATCACCATGTATAAATCTTTCCATCCCACTATACCACATTTTAAGTTTGTTGATGGAGTATCTTATTCAGTTTCTATCATTCTTTTACATTCAGATATACCTGGTGCATGTTTTCTCAATATTTATGAATGACAAAATATATTTTTTAAACTTTTTAATGAGAAATTTCCGTTGGAAGTATGTGTCACATAGAAAGTGAAACTCTAGAAAAAAGAAAAGTGTAAAATCATTTTGTTTACATATTATATTTGGAATTATACTAATCTGTTCACATGCTAAGATTTTCAATATTCAACTATTTTTTTTCTTTTATGTAGGTCATATAATTTCAACTTCTATGAGCCACTTCGGTGGCTCGTTGGGTGAAGCGTCCAACTTCAGCTCAGGCCATGATCTCACAGCTCATGAATTCAAACCCTGCATCCTGCTCTGTGCTGACAGCTCTGAGCCTAGAGCCTGCTTTGGATTCTGTGTCTTCCTTCTCACTCTGCCCCTCCCCCCCTCACACTCTTTCTCTCTCTCATACAAATAAACAATAAAATAAATAAACATTAAAATTTCTTTTTCAACTTGGTATGCTTCAAGGTATCATTTTATAAAATTGGATAGTTGTTTCCCTGTATCCATGATTATGTATATTAAATAGATACCATATATTATAGACCTGTCACAAGAGGAGTTTCATTTAATGAGTCCTAAATTTCACATTGCATTGATATATCACTGTTTTTTCATTGTTTTAAGAAGGATGTTTTCCCATGTGATATTTTAAAAATAAACTTTGCAGTTTTTACATAAATGTATAAACATAATTATAAACACCAAATATAAGGCAGCCTTAAAGTCAGTTATTATGACCAAAAAATATTAATTCAGTAACCAAATATATCCATGTTATCATAAGAATGATGTATTCTTTTAAGTCATGATTTTTAATGAGCTCACAGTAATGTATTTTGACCAATTTCTATTTAGTTTTATTTCTGAAAGTAGTTACATCAGTGACAATTTTGTCATTTCCATTTCTGCTCTTGGTTTCATCACTTGGCAATTTGTATGGATTACCCAGCCTTTCCCCAAAGAACAGTGAGGCTTGAATATAAATTAAGTCCTAGAGCATTCTCTTTCAAGTGCAGGATCACTGGGTTAATCTCTACATGAAACAGTCTGGTTGCAGAATGGAAGATCTGCCGTGTGGACTAACACTGGCAAAGTCAATATATTTTAGGGGATTTATCATGACACACTTTTCAAAAGTTTCTTCATAAGAACCCTGTGTGGTCTACACTAATCTAATGACTTTGATTTTCTTTGATATTTAATTGAAACACAGCTTTATCTTGTATCTTTATGTTTTCTGGCAAACAAAGAACTAAGGAAACTGATCCCTTTGGACCACTGCTTTTGGCAATAGATCAGACTCAAAGCATGCACACGATTTCATTTTAGTGTTTGTTTTATTTTAGGTAATAATTGCAAGATGGTAACAGATGGGATACTAGAATGGCTTCAGATTAAAGGTTAAAGGAATGTGGTTAGACATTTTCAGAATAATGCCCATACTAAAAATATCTGATGAATGATGCAGGGTATATAAATTCTTCCTTTTAAAATCTCTACCCCTAGAGATGAATATGTAAAGAAGCATAAGGATAATGTACAGCATAACAATGGGATGTGGCTTGAGGAATATATTGGTATATTTATAAATCCCTATTTGAATGAGAAGCTATTTTTCCACATTCATATTGGCAATATGGTTTATAGAAAGCACTAGTGGTTGTACAATTTAACATTTCTAGTAATCTTTTAATGTTAATAGGTAAAGGGGAAAAAAAGATAATCTAGGAAGTAATTTATAATACAGTGCTAAAGCAGCCTTGGCCAGAATTTTTATCTAAAACTTAAGGTATTATTTCTTATTAAATATTGCAGCCCAAACAAAAATATCTCTCACTGGCATCCCCACTCAGAGAAGATTCTCAAGGAATTAAAGAATTAAAGAATTAAAAATATAGTGTTGCACAAAATTTTTCAGAAATCGCTTAACAGCTAATTCACAATACACAGGGAAGTTATAAGAAAAGATGACTTAGAAGAACATACCTTTAGAAGATATTTCATGTGATAAGTAGCTTATCAATTCTTCAAAACATTTTTCTACTCCTCTTCCTTCCACCGTGTTTGTGTATTTCTTTCCTGGTCCCTGGCTATGTTTTTCTCCCTTTCTGCTTCCTTTTTTTTCCTGCTTTTACAGTTTTAGCTAACTATGGTGTGAACTAAAAGATGAAATTTAATTTGCCTTTTAAAAGATGAAATTGGTTTTGTCTTTTAATTTAATAAACTATGTAAGTACCACATCTTAGTTTATATAAAATTATTTTTTTTTCAAAAATAATGCCCCTTAGTTGTTTTTCCTTTTCTTTTCTGCTTCTTTTTTTCCCCAGTGAAATATGAAACAACAAAAAATGTCCTTACCCTGTGCACTAGACCACAAAATCATTATTCAATGGATTATCAAACACTGATTTATTTTTCAAATTTAATATACTACTCAGTATGTTTTTCACAAATGTAAGTTTAAAAAACAAAACTTTATCATGGTGTCATAATGTTCTAGCTATACCAGTATATGAAATAACATAAATGAATGAAGAAAATCATAAATTTAAATGACATATTTGTAAAGCAAATATGATAATTTAAATGTTACAAATGGATTATTTATCCATTTTAATAAATGAATCTAATTATAATCTTGTCATGCAAAAAAAGATGATCACACCATTTTTTTTTTTCTTGAGAGAGAGAGAGAGAACATGTGTGAGCCAGGGAGAGGGGCAGAAGGGGACAGAGAATCTTAAGCAAATTACACACTGAGCATCAAGGCTGACGTGGGGTTTGATCTCACGACCTTGAGATCACAACCTGAGCAGTAGCCAAGAGTCAGATGCTTAACCAACTGAGCCACACAGGATCACCCATAACATCATATTTTATTATGTAAAATAGAAGTTTTGCCAAAAATGCAAACCAGAACTGTGAGAAACTTTGCTACCAATGGCTGAACATTGATCAATGGGATACTTCAAATGGGAGGTAACTCGGAAGAAAATTCCACCTCTCATGTAGAATGCTCCAAGACATACTTCCAGTCGCAAAGTTTCTACAAAATCCTACCATGCTGAACAGACTTCCCCAGTAAGCAAACAGCCCTATCCATTAGTTCTTATGAAATGGTAGCTCAAAAGCAATGATTCACATTATTTCTTGCCCCATTTCCATTTTTGTCATCTTTGCTTCTCTGGGCTGTACCTGCCAGATCAAGCAATGACTTATATTCCTGTGTCAAACTTTGGTATACAGATGTTAACACCGAATTTGGAAAACTTACAGAAATCTCTTATGCTATATATAGGTCTGTTATTTCTCTTGCCTTTTATGTGCATAAAAAATAGATGGTACTTTCCAAATTTATAGGGTTGTTATGGGTTGAATTGTGTCACGCCCAAACTCCACAATGTATATGTTGAAGTCTTAAGCACCAGTACCTCCGACTGTGACCTTACTTGGAAATAGGATCTTTGCAGATGTAATTAATTAGGGGATGGGGTCATTAGGCCCTAATCCAAACTGACTACTGTTCTTGTAAAAATGGGGAATTTGGAAACATACATAGCGTGAATGCTATGTGAAAATAAAGGCAGAAGAGTGATACTTCTACAAGCCAAAAAATGCCAAATTGCCAGAGATCCACCAGAAAAATGGGCAGAAAAATGAAATAGATTCTCCCTCACTGCCCTCAGAAGAAACTAACTTCTAGCCTCCAGAACTGTGAGACAATAAATTTCTCTTGTTTAAACCAACTACTTGGTGGTACTTCGTTATGGCAGCTCTAGTAAACTAATGTGATAATTTATATTTCTTAATTAAAGTATTACACAGAACATTCAAAATTGTAAAGAACAGAAAAAATGATCACAGGAATCCATGTTTTATTAAATAGATCTTAAATAGAATATGTCTGTTATCCCCATTAATTGAGTTTTATTATAGGGAGCAAATTTTATTCTTCTCCTAGTGTTTTTAGAATTTTAATCTGAATTACATGTTGAAAATTTTCAGATGTGTTTTCACAAATATTGAAATTATACAGGGTGCTCAGTCAGTTAAGTATCCAACTCTTGATTTCGGCTCAGGTCATGATCTCACAGTTTGTGAGATTGAGCCTTGTGTGGGGCTCTGCACTGACAGCATGGAGCCTGTTTGGGATTCTCTCTCTCCCTCTCTCTCCCCCTCCCCCACTCACACACATGGACTCCCTCTCTCTCAAAATAAAATAAACATTAAAAAACCCAAATATTGAAATTATATATGAATTTTTTCCTTCTTTAGAGCATTGATATGCTTACATTAATGATATATATAATTATACATAACTATTTCTATATAAATAATTTATAAAACCATTTTGTCAGTTCCTGGGACGAATCCTACCTGATCACGATATAAAAATTTTAAATTTATATTTGGATATTTTCATTTATATTAATAAATAAAATCAATGTTTTATATTTTTCCCTGCTACTATCTTTGTCTGCTATAGTGTCAAGATTATACGTACTCTATCTATCAAATGAATAGTTCCATTTCCTGATGTTTATACTTTCTAGAAAAATTTATTTCAAAATTTCATAAAGCTCACAGTTACAATCATCTTGGCCTGAGTTGATTTGTATTATTTACTCATCCTAGGTTTTTTTTTTTTTTTTTTTTAAGTTTTCTATTTTCTTTTATGACATTTGGCACTTTATATTTTCTGGAATGTTTCCATTGTATCTTTGCATTCAAATTTATTGGGAAATAACTGTTTATAAAACTTTTTTCATAATTTGATTCAAGTTTATAATTCTTGCTTTTTCTGTTTCCAATCTAAATTACATCAATTAACTTTTATTGTATAAAAAATCCCCCCAAACTTACTGACTTAAAACAAGGACCATTTAATACCTCTTAAATTTGTTGGTCAGCTGTGAGGTTATGTCTGGTTAGTTCAGGTGATGTATTTTTTTTATTTCAAGCAACTGTAATCAAGTGGTAGGTCAGCTGAGGTTGGATGATCTAAAATAATCTCATCCGTATGGCTGAAGGTTAGCTAGCTGTCACTTAAGTAACTTGTTTTGCCTTCACATGGTCTCTGATCCTCCAGTAGGCTAGTCCAAGAGCAATAAAAGGATATATTCCAACGTACAAAGACTTTTTGATTATTTATAATTGTGGAAAAATACATACAAAATTTACCATCTTAACAATTTTTACACATACAGTTTAGTGGCATTAAGTGCATTCACACTGTTGTGCAACCAATGAGCCTTCACCTTTGCAACTGTGTTTTACATAATTGCTATCATCTTGTTGCCCCAAGCAAGTCATAGGGGCTTGTTACCCCAAGCAAGCCAAGGCCAGAAACAATTTGGAAAGAAACTAATCAAAACAGGGAGGTCGTTATTTGAGACATTTTTGTGGCTGCCAATCAAACATTTTTCTTTTTTTTTTCTAAATGAGTCTTGAATAGATTTATACATTTTCAGCATTTTCATGAAATATAGCTAGTGTTCTTTAAACTCTTTTTAGTACAGGTTCCGGAAGATGGCGGCGTAGGAGGACGCTGGGCTCACCGCGCGTCCTGCTAATCACTTAGATTCCACCTACACCTGCCTAAAGAACCCAGAAAACCGCCAGAGGATTAGCAGAACGGAGTCTCCGGAGCCAAGCGCAGACGAGAGGCCCACGGAAGAGGGTAGGAAGGGCGGCGAGGCGGTGCGCGCTCCACGGACTGGCGGGAGGGAGCCAGGGCGGAGGGGCGGCTCGCCGGCCAAGCTGAGCCCCCGAGTCGGGCTGGCAAAAGCGGAGGGGCCGGACGGACTGTGTTCTGACAGCAAGCGCGACTTAGCGTCTGGGAGGTCATAAGTTAACAGCTCTGCTCAGAAAGCGGGAAGGCTGGAGGACAAAGGGAGGGAGAGCTGCTGAGCCCCCGGACGGACGGCAGAGCTCAGCTTGGCGGGGAACAAAGGCGCTCGCCAGCGCCATCTCCCCCGCCCATCCCCCAGCCAAAATCCCAAAGAGAACCAGTTCCTGCCAGGGAACTTGCTCGCTCCGCGCAAACACCCAACTCTGTGCTTCTGCGGAGCCAAACCTCCGGCAGCAGATCTGACTCCCTCCCGCTGCCACAGGGCCCCTCCTGAAGTGGATCACCTAAGGAGAAGCGAGCTAAGCCTGCCCCCCCCCGCCCCCGTGCACCTTGCCTACCCACCCCAGCTAATACGCCAGATCCCCAGCACCACAAGCCTGGCAGTGTGCAAGTAGCCCAGACGGGCCACGCCACCCCACAGTGAATCCCGCCCCTAGGAGAGGGGAAGAGAAGGCACTCACCAGTCTGACTGTGGCCCCAGCGGTGGGCTGGGGGCAGACATCAGGTCGGACTGCGGCCCCGCCCACCAACTCCAGTTATACACCACAGCACGGGGGAAGTGCCCTGCAGGTCCTCACCGCTCCAGGGACTATCCAAAATGACCAAACGGAAGAATTCCCCTCAGAAGAATCTCCAGGAAATAACAACAGCTAATGAACTGATCAAAAAGGACTTAAATAATATAACAGAAAGTGAATTTAGAATAATAGTCATAAAATTAATCGCTGGGCTTGAAAACAGTATACAGGACAGCAGAGAATCTCTTGCTACAGAGATCAAGGGACTAAGGAACAGTCACGAGGAGCTGAAAAACGCTTTAAACGAAATGCAAAACAAAATGGAAACCACGACGGCTCGGATTGAAGAGGCAGAGGAGAGAATAGGTGAACTAGAAGATAAAGTTATGGAGAAAGAGGAAGCTGAAAGAAAGAGAGATAAAAAAATCCAGGAGTATGAGGGGAAAATTAGAGAACTAAGTGATACACTAAAAAGAAATAATATACGCATAATTGGTATCCCAGAGGAGGAAGAGAGAGGGAAAGGTGCTGAAGGGGTACTTGAAGAAATTATAGCTGAGAACTTCCCTGAACTGGGGAAGGAAAAAGGCATTGAAATCCAAGAGGCACAGAGAACTCCCTTCAGACGTAACTTGAATCGATCTTCTGCACGACATATCATAGTGAAACTGGCAAAATACAAGGATAAAGAGAAAATTCTGAAAGCAGCAAGGGATAAACGTGCCCTCACATATAAAGGGAGACCTATAAGACTCGTGACTGATCTCTCCTTTGAAACTTGGCAGGCCAGAAAGGCTTGGCACGATATCTTCAGTGCGCTAAACAGAAAAAATATGCAGCCGAGAATCCTTTATCCAGCAAGTCTGTCATTTAGAATAGAAGGAGAGATAAAGGTCTTCCCAAACAAACAAAAACTGAAGGAATTTGTCACCACGAAACCAGCCCTACAAGAGATCCTAAGGGGGATCCTGTGAGACAAAGTACCAGAGACATCACTACAAGCATAAAACATACAGACATCACAATGACTCTAAACCCGTATCTTTCTATAATAACACTGAATGTAAATGGATTAAATGCGCCAACCAAAAGACATAGGGTATCAGAATGGATAAAAAAACAAGATCCATCTATTTGCTGTCTACAAGAGACTCATTTGAGATCTGAGGACACCTTTAGATGGAGAGTGAGGGGATGGAGAACTATTTATCATGCTACTGGAAGCCAAAAGAAAGCTGGAGTAGCCATACTTATATCAGACAAACTAGACTTTAAATTAAAGGCTGTAACAAGAGATGAAGAAGGGCATTATATAATAATTACAGGGTCTATCCATCAGGAAGAGCTAACAATTATAAATGTCTATGCGCCAAATACCGGAGCCCCCAGATATATAAAACAGTTACTCATAAACATAAGCAACCTTATTGATAAGAATGTGGTCATTGCAGGGGACTTTAACACCCTACTTACAGAAATGGATAGATCATCTAGACACACAGTCAATAAAGAAACAAGGGCCCTGAATGATACATTGGATCAGATGGACTTGACAGATATATTTAGAACTCTGCATCCCAAAGCAACAGAATATACTTTCTTCTCGAGTGCACATGGAACATTCTCCAAGATAGATCATATACTGGGTCATAAAACAGCCCTTCATAAGTTTACAAGAATTGAAATTATACCATGCATACTTTCAGACCACAATGCTATGAAGCTTGAAATCAACCACAGGAAAAAGTCTGGAAAACCTCCAAAAGCATGGAGGTTAAAGAACACCCTACTAACGAATGAGTGGGTCAACCAGGCAATTAGAGAAGAAATTAAAAAATATATGGAAACAAACGAAAATGAAAATACAACAATCCAAACGCTTTGGGACGCAGCGAAGGCAGTCCTGAGAGGAAAATACATTGCAATCCAGGCCTATCTCAAGAAACAAGAAAAATCCCAAATACAAAATCTAACAGCACACCTAAAGGAAATAGAAGCAGAACAGCAAAGGCAGCCTAAACCCAGCAGAAGAAGAGAAATCATAAAGATCAGAGCAGAAATAAACAATATAGAATCTAAAAAAACTGTAGAGCAGATCAACGAAACCAAGAGTTGGTTTTTTGAAAAAATAAACAAAATTGACAAACCTCTAGCCAGGCTTCTCAAAAAGAAAAGGGAGATGACCCAAATAGATAAAATCATGAATGAAAATGGAATTATTACAACCAATCCCTCAGAGATACAATTATCAGGGAATACTATGAAAAATTATATGCCAACAAATTGGACAACCTTGAAGAAATGGACAAATTCCTAAACACCCACACTCTTCCAAAACTCAATCAGGAGGAAATAGAAAGCTTGAACAGACCCATAACCAGTGAAGAAATTGAATCGGTTATCAAAAATCTCCCAACAAATAAGAGTCCAGGACCAGATGGCTTCCCAGGGGAGTTCTACCAGACGTTTAAAGCAGAGATAATACCTATCCTTCTCAAGCTATTCCAAGAAATAGAAAGGGAAGGAAAACTTCCAGACTCATTCTATGAAGCCAGTATTACTTTGATTCCTAAACCAGACAGAGACCCAGTAAAAAAAGAGAACTACAGGCCAATATCCCTGATGAATATGGATGCAAAAATTCTCAATAAGATACTAGCAAATCGAATTCAACAGCATATAAAAAGAATTATTCACCATGATCGAGTGGGATTCATTCCTGGGATGCAGGGCTGGTTCAACATTCGCAAATCGATCAACGTGATACATCACATTAACAAAAAAAAAGAGAAGAACCATATGATCCTGTCAATCGATGCAGAAAAGGCCTTTGACAAAATCCAGCACCCTTTCTTAATAAAAACCCTTGAGAAAGTCGGGATAGAAGGAACATACTTAAAGATCATAAAAGCCATTTATGAAAAGCCCACAGCTAACATCATCCTCAATGGGGAAAAACTGAGAGCTTTTTCCCTGAGATCAGGAACACGACAGGGATGCCCACTCTCACCGCTGTTGTTTAATATAGTGCTGGAAGTTCTAGCATCAGCAATCAGACAACAAAAGGAAATCAAAGGCATCAAAATTGGCAAAGATGAAGTCAAGCTTTCGCTTTTTGCAGATGACATGATATTATACATGGAAAATCCGATAGACTCCACCAAAAGTCTGCTAGAACTGATACATGAATTCAGCAAAGTTGCAGGATACAAAATCAATGTACAGAAATCAGTTGCATTCTTATACACTAACAATGAAGCAACAGAAAGACAAATAAAGAAACTGATCCCATTCACAATTGCACGAAGAAGCATAAAATACCTAGGAATAAATCTAACCAAAGATGTAAAAGATCTGTATGCTGAAAACTATAGAAAGCTTATGCAGGTAATTGAAGAAGATATAAAGAAATGGAAAGACATTCCCTGCTCATGGATTGGAAGAATAAATATTGTCAAAATGTCAATACTACCCAAAGCTATCTACACATTCAATGCAATCCCAATCAAAATTGCACCATCATTCTTCTTGAAACTAGAACAAGCAATCCTAAAATTCATATGGAACCACAAAAGGCCCCGAATAGCCAAAGTAATTTTGAAGAAGAAGACCAAAGCAGGAGGCATCACAATCCCAGACTTTAGCCTCTACTACAAAGCTGTCATCATCAAGACAGCATGGTATTGGCATAAAAACAGACACATAGACCAATGGAATCGAATAGAAACCCCAGAACTAGACCCACAAACGTATGGCCAACTCATTTTTGACAAAGCAGGAAAGAACATCCAATGGAAAAAAGACAGTCTCTTTAACAAATGGTGCTGGGAGAACTGGACAGCAACATGCAGAAGGTTGAAACTAGACCACTTTCTCACACCATTCACAAAAATAAACTCAAAATGGATAAAGGACCTGAATGTGAGACAGGAAACCATCAAAACCTTAGAGGAGAAAGCAGGAAAAGACCTCTCTGACCTCAGCCGTAGCAATCTCTTAATCGGCACATCCCCAAAGGCAAGGGAATTAAAAGCAAAAGTGAATTACTGGGACCTTATGAAGATAAAAAGCTTCTGCACAGCAAAGGAAACAACCAACAAAACTAAAAGGCAACCAACGGAATGGGAAAAGATATTTGCAAATGACACATCGGACAAAGGGCTAGTATCCAAAATCTATAAAGAGCTCATCAAACTCCACACCCGAAAAACAAATAACCCAGTGAAGAAATGGGCAGAAAACATGAATAGACACTTCTCTAAAGGAGACATCCGGATGGCCAACAGGCACATGAAAAGATGTTCAACGTCGCTCCTCACCAGGGAAATACAAATCAAAACCACACTCAGATACCACCTCACGCCAGTCAGAGTGGCCAAAATGAAGAAATCAGGAGACTATAGATGCTGGAGAGGATGTGGAGAGACGGGAACCCTCTTGCACTGTTGGTGGGAATGCAAATTGGTGCAGCCGCTCTGGAAAGCAGTGTGGAGGTTCCTCAGAAAATTAAAAATAGACCTACCCTATGACCCAGCAATAGCACTGCTAGGAATTTATCCAAGGGATACAGGAGTACTGATGCATAGGGGCACTTGTACCCCAATGTTTATAGCAGCACTCTCAACAATAGCCAAATTGTGGAAAGAGCCTAATGTCCATCAACTGATGAATGGATAAAGAAATTGTGGTTTATATACACAATGGAATACTACGTGGCAATGAGAAAAAATGAAATATGGCCTTTTGTAGCAACGTGGATGGAACTGGAGAGTGTGATGCTAAGTGAAATAAGCCATACAGAGAAAGACAGATACCATATGGTTTCACTCTTATGTGGATCCTGAGAAACGTAACAGAAACCCATGGGGGAGGGGAAGGGAAAAAAAAAAAAAAAGAGGTTAGAGTGAGAGGGAGCCAAAGCATAAGAGACTGTTAAAAACTGAGAACAAACTGAGGGTTGATGGGGGGTGGGAGGGAGGGCAGGGTGGGTGATGGGTATTGAGGAGGGCACCTTTTGGGATGAGCACTGGGTGTTGTATGGAAACCAATTTGGCAGTAAATTTCATATATTAAAAAAATAATAATAATAATAATAAAATAGGAAAAGATAAAAAAAATAAAAAAAATAAAATCTTTACATTTCAAAAAAAAAATAAACTCTTTTTAGTACAGATTACTTTGCTATATTACTGAAGAAAATAACATTGGCACTACTGAAGTTTTTTTTTTTTTTTTTTCTTTTTTGGCCAGCATCATGGTATAATTTGTGGGGAATCTTAAATATATTATATTTACAAATATTATATAATACGTATATTTATACTAATGTATCTATTATATTTGGTATATATATATATATATTTTAATGTTTATTTATTTTTTGAGAAAGAGAGAGAGAGCAAGTAGGGGAGAGGCAGGGAGAGAGGGGGAGAGGGAGAGAGAGAGAGAGAGAGAGAGAGAGAGAAAGAGAAAGAGAGAGAGAGAGAGAGAGAGAGAGAGAGAGAGGATCCCAAATAGGCTCCATGCTGTCAGCACAGACCCCAACATGGGGTCGAACCCATGAACTGAGAGATCATGACCTGAGCTGAAATCAAGAGTCAACCGCTTAACCAAGTGAGCCACCCAGGCACCCCTATTTATATTTCTTTGGAGAGAGACAACATGTGCAAGTGGGGAGAGAGGTGGAGGGAGAGGGACAGAGACAGAGAGAGAGTCTTAACTAGGCTCCATGATCAGTGCAGAGCTTGATGAAGGGCTCGATCCCACAACCATAGGATCATGACCTGAGCTAAAATCGAGAGTCAGACACTCAACCAACTGAGACACCCAGGGGCCCTATATTTGGTGCATATTTTATAGGTTCTAACCAGTGCATTAATCCAAGAAAAAGAAATAAAAGACATATGGATTGGGAAAAAAAATAAAACTATATTCTCCACGGATGACAAGATGATAGTACATAATATATTCTGAGGAATAAAAAAGCTACTAGAACTAATAAGTAAATGTGTCAGGAATGCAGACATTAAAATAATACCAATAAACACTAAAATAATGTCATTTGCAAAAACATGGAATGCTTGGGTGTATAACTTTACCAAATATATTTAAAGCCTATTGTTTTAGTTTGCTAGGACTGCCATACTACAGACTGGGCAGACACTTACATTATTACAGAAATTTATATTCTTACATTTCTGAAAGCTAGAAGACTAAGTTGTAGGCACATTTGGTTTCTTTTGAGGCCTCTCTCCTCCAAGAAGACGGCTGCCTTCTCACTGTGACCTCCCATGGTGGTATCTCTGCAGGTTATGTCCTGATCTCCTCTTATAAGGACACCAGTCATATTGGATTAGGGCCAACTCTAATGACCTCATTTTAACTTAATTACTTTTTTAAAGGCCTTGTCTCCAAATACAATAACATTCTAAGATACTGGGGATTAGGGTTTCTTTCAATACATGAATTCTGGGGAAGCACAATTTGGTTCATAACACGTGTACACTGAAAATTATGAAATATTGCTGGGAGAAACATAAAGAGACTTAAATAGATGGAAAGATCTATCATGTACACAGCTCATGGTTTGAACCATCTACAACTTTTAACATTTATTCTCTCCAAATTGATCTATACATTTAACATAATCTCAGAAACTCTAGCAAGATATTTTTGTAAATGTTTCAAGCTGATTCTAAAATTTTTATGAGAATGCAATGAATTTAGAATGATTAAATCAATTTTGAAAAAGAAGAACTAGGTTGGAGAATTGACAATATTTTATTGCAAGACTAACTATAAAGCTATACAGAACAATATTATGTTGGCATTCAGAATTCATACAGGGATTCCAGAAATAGGCTACGTGTGTGTGTGTGTATGTGTGTGTATTTCTAAAGACATTTTATTTTTAATTTTTTAATGTTTATTTGTTTTTGAGAGAGAGACAGAGACAGAGCATGAGCATGAGCAGGAGAGGGGCAGAGAGAGAGGGACACACAGAATCCGAGGCAGGCTCCAGGTTCTGAGCTGTCAGCACTGAGCCTGATGCGGGGCTTGAACCCACAAGCCATGAGATCATGACCTGAGCTGATGTCAGACACTTAACCACTGAGCCACCCAGGTGCCCCTAAAGACATTTTAAAATGTCTTTTCTTTCTCAAATACAACATTAAGAAAGTGAAAACACATGACACAGATGTGGGGGAAAAAAAAACATATCTCTGAAAAGAAATTTTACCTAGAGTATATAAAGAACCATTACATAATGATAATAATATACCAATAAGAAGTAAAACAACATAAAAGATTAATAAAATATTTGAATTAGGGCACCTGGGTGGCCCAGTTGGTTAAGCATCCAACTTTGGCTCAGGTCATGATCTCGTGGTTCATGAGTTCAAGACCCGCATCAGGCTCTATGCTGACAGCTGAGAGCCTGGAGCCTGCTTTGGATTCTCTGTCTCCCTCTCACTCCCTCTGCCACTCCCCTACTTGTGCGCTCGCTTGCTCTCCTCTCTCTCTCTCTCTCTCTCTCAAAAATAAATAAATAAACATTTAAAAACAATCAAAACAAAATATTTGAATGGACATTCCCAAAGTAGTACTGTTTGATGGCAAAAAAGCACATTAAATGCTCACTATCATTAGTCACCAGAGACATGCAAATAAATATTAGATTAGGACTCCACATCACAACCACTAGAATTACTAAAATTAAAAAAAGAATAATGATATCAAATAATAGTGAGGAAGCAAAACAATTAGAATTCTCAGACATTGATAGGGGAAATTCAAAAGGTGCAGCCACATTAGAAAATAGCTTGGCAACTTAATATTTTACCCGTGATAGGGCAATTTCAATGCTAGGTACTTTCTCAAATGACATGAAAACCCATATCTGAGCAAATATTTGTAAATGAATATTTATAATAATCTTATTAATAACATTTCCCCAATTGGAAATGACTCAAATATTAATAGGTGAATGGATAAACACATTGTGGTAATTTATTCAATGGAGTGCTTTAGGGCAATATAATGAATGAATCATAGATTCTAGATAATAATGGTAAGTATCAAAAAATGTGAGAAAAAAAATTCCATTCACAAAAGAGTACATTCTATATAACGGAATTTATTTTAAGTCCCCAAACAGACAAAAAACTAATCTATGTTAACAGACATCAAAAGGTGGTAGCCAGAAACTGGGGGCATGTGTGAGATAGGCAGAGAGAAACCTAACTGAAAAAGATAGCGGAAAATATTTTAGGGTGACAGAAACATTATGTATCATGTTTTGGGTATTGGTTACATAGGTATAAAACTATCTATACTCACTGATCTGAACACTTAAGATATGTGCATTTTAAAGTAAATATATATTTATTACATATTTATTATCTATAATAGTTATTGTGGATTTATTGAATACAATTATTGTATATTTATTCATATTATAATACCATCTTACTCAAATCATGTCCAACTTTACAAAAATGCACACTGTTTTATTTTAGGTCCAGCTCAAAATCCAGTTGTTTTATAAAATTTCTAAATATTTGACTTGCCGTGGTCTCTCCTTTCTATAAACTCCTAACTATACCATAAAATTCAGCACTTAATAGCTTATATGGCATTATATTTTCAGAAAAACTCTACCAGAAATATAATAGTTTAGATTTTGTACAGTAAAATATTCAGTGCTACATATAGATTATTTTCATGTAAGTTTATAACATTTATTAAAGTATTAAAATGAATAATTAAAATTATCTCATAAAAAGTGATCTATACACATTTAAAATGAACATGGATTTTGTAGATTCATTGACTTTTATCCAGATATCCAATATCATGACATGAAGAATACACTCTATATTTCATTTTTCGATACACTATCAGTTGTCTATTTTAAAGTTGATTTTCTTCTCTATGCGATTTTAGATGTATTTTGCTATTGTAAACACTCTCAGCCTCTTGTTCAGGTTAAATGTCAAGTATAAGCGTGCCTCTAACTTAAGAACCAAAGAACTATAAGTGACCATACTTGCCTAGCAAATCTTAGTACATGCTACAGTTCTTTACTGCACATTATAATATTTGTAGTAATCACCTTTAACTGGTACAACTTTTTTTCTCTAGTACAACCAAGTTTATGCAAAGAAGTTTCCTATAATCCAGGGCCGTTTCCTTGTGTAACTCAGTTATCATCTAGATGTAGGGCCTGAAATCATATCACATATAAGGCTATATAGAGAGAACATACCTACATAGAAAAACATTTTATTTTGAATAAAACACTACTGCAGTAAAACACAGTGAACACATTTGTGTTTCTACTGAAGAGAAAAATCAAGAAGTCGAAACTGTATCATAGTTAAAGCCAAGATTCATTTACCTTTCACATTTTAAAAAATGTGCGCTGACACATTTACTAATTGTTTCAACATTTCTTTTAACACTATTTAATTTCCCCCAAATCTATCAGTCTTTATATTTGATATGACATTGTTGTCACAATGTTGAAATTCTGTCATTGCAGCAGATGGCATCAGATTAGGGTGTTACCGACTTCTAATATTTAATTCAGCGAAAAGTCAGGAAATATGTATGCAATAAGATGAATGTTATCTTTTGCTAAAAAAAAAAGCTAAGTATAATTTACATCAACTTTTATAAAGGATTAAAATTGTAGTCATGAGAAAATGTAACATTTAAATTTTTTTAATGTTTATTTCTTTTTGAGAGACAGTTGAGAGCCAGGGAGGGGCAGAGAGAGACAGACAGACAGACAGACAGACAGACAGGCAGACAGAATCCGAAACAGGCTCCAGGCTCTGAGCTGTCAGCACACAGCCAGATGCGGGGCTCGAATTCACGAACCATGAGATCACGACCTGAGCCAAAGTCGGTCACTTACATTAAGCCCCCAAACAGACAAAAAAATTATCTGAGGAACAGAAAAGCATAAAAAATGAAAGGAAAATAATTATATTTAGCTAGATAGAGAATTAAACCAACCAAATCAATTGTTAGATTAATTTGTATAAAAATTCCGATTCAAAAAATTGATTAGTGGCTCAGCCGGTTAAGCGTCCAACTGAGCCATCCAGGCGCCCCCTAACTTTTTTAAAAAATTATTTAGATTTCATATTGACTGTTACAAAATTTTGTGGCTATAATAAAAAAAATCCTGTTAATTCCAATTCCAGCTAATTTCCTGGAAAGCATGTACTAATCTGATCGAAAATATGCAGAAATATTTTTGCTAAATTTGTAGATTGTACCTGACCAGAATTTATCAATAAATAGACTGATATAAAATTAAATAATAAAAACATTTGGTTCTTAAGCAACAGGGTTATTTAATAATTGTTTTACTAAAGGAATATTGAACTTGAAAAGATTAAAAAAAGAGTATAACAAAACATCTAAAACTATCTTGAGAAAAGAAAAATAATTAAAAGCAAAATGAACAACTCAAAGATAAACACAAACAATAGGTTATTCCATAATAAACTGTCCTCTAGAGACTAATGTGCCTAAACCACTGATTTAAAAATGTAATATAGAGGAAGGATAAAGGCACAATAAACCAATTTGTAGATTATTCATCAATATCTCACTCTTCTCAACAAACTTTTATTACTCTGTAACAGATACAGTGATAGATTTTGAGAATATAATGTCAAATAAATAAGATCCTTGTTCTCAAGGTATTTATCCTCTAGCAGGAGAAACAATTCAAAGATTTTTTTAATGTTTATTTGTTTTTGAGAGAGACACAGTGTGAGCAGGGAAGAGGCAGACAGAGAGGAAGACACAGAATCTGAAGCAGGTTCCAGGATCTGAACTGTTAGCACAGAGCCCAACGTGGGGCTTGAACCCAAGAACCACGAGATCATGAACTGAGCTGAAGTCCGATGCATGACAGAGGCATGCAGGGGGGCTATTTTGAAGTCAACAAGAGACTCTGTTGTCACTCATGAGAGATCAAGACAAACTCGTGGAGGTACTTTTGAAGGAATGGTAGGTGTTATTCAGATAAGAAAATTACAAATGTATTCCAGGTAGGGAGGAGAGCATCATAAAAAATGTTGAGGTGGTAGAATCATTACACATTTGGGACACTGCAGGGGCCATTATATTCTGGAGTGAAGGTCATATAAAACAAGAGTAAGACACTGGAGGGTAGACAGAAATCAGATTATGAAATGTCTTATGTGCTAAGCCAATGTATTTGTACTTACTAACAAATTTATTCAGAAAGGTCTAAATCAAAAAGTTAATTTTTTTTTTGTCTTAGAAATATAACTAGCAGTTATGTGAAAGAATGATTAAAAGGGCATCAAACTAGAAGAGGGAAACTCACTGGAAGGTTGTTGTAATGAAGGTACTTGGAAAAATGAACTCGGACTAAGCCCTAATGGAGGAAAGAAGAGACAACTGTATCAAAGAGAATCTCAGGACTCATTCATAAATTTCACATCAGAAGTAAAACAGATAATCTCCCAACTCTCTAGCTCTATGTAGCCACAATGGGCACTGTGCATGCCATACAGATGGAAGAAGAACAAAAGTTATGGGGAGGGGTGGATGTTAGGGATGGAAAAGACTTGAATTTTGATACATTGAATCTGGCATGATTTTGAACATCTTCAAATGATGATATCTGGTAATCTGTTGAATATTTAATCCTTTTCCAATCATTTTCATATACATACATAAATGCATACATATACATGTGCATTAAAAAGTCACTACTTTTGTAATCTTTGTAAAAATTAGATTTCTTAAACAGTACTCTGATCAGATAAGGGCTTAAGTGGAAGGAGTTAGAAGGGAAAAAGAAATTTGTTATATTAAAAATTTTTATATGGACAGTATCATTATGGCAAAAGATGTTGAAGATGTTGTCCAATACTTTAAAAAAATTTTTTTTTTAACGTGTATTTATTTTTGAGACAGAGAGAGAGACAGACAGAGCATGAACAGGGGAGGAACAGAGAGAGGGAGACACAGAATCTGAAACAGGCTCCAGGCTCTGAGCTGTCAGCACAGAGCCCAACGCGGGGCTCGAACTCATGGACCGTGAGATCATGACCTGAGCCGAAGTCGGACGCTTAACCGACCAAGCCACCCAGGCGCCCCTATTGTCCAATACTCTTAATGCAACTGCTACAAAAGACAAGTAAGCTTTAAAACTTTATTTAAAGAACACTGAAGGGCTGTGGAATCAATGAAGAAGAGCAGCTAAACTTAAATTTGGACACATCTGCCATTTCTGAGCATAGGCTGAAAATGCAGGCTGGCCCAGGCAGAGAGACATTATTGTTGGAAAGAAAGCAATGATGTTCTGTCAGTTGGTTGGGGCTGCTATGATGGAGTGCAACCAGAAGAGCCTCAAATTCACAGCTGGGCCTAACCATAACTTCTGGGGACAGCTAGGGAGACTAGTCCTAGATAGCTAGGAGACAAAGTTCCTGAGCCACCCAGGCGCCCCTAAAATAGAATTTTTAAATGGGCATTTTAAAAACTATAAAATGCAAGGCACTCAATGAGTTTAACAGTAGACTACAGAATTAGTAAACATAAGGCAATGGAATACAAACATATATAGAGAGAACACTGTGAGAAAAAAAATGCTAGAAAAAAAGAACAGAGCAAAAATACCTAATCTATGATTACAGAAGTCAGAATAACTGATTAGCTCTTGAGACATTCATTGACTGAGGATCTAAAGGAAGGGCCTCGTGTGTTGTGGGAAATGTTCTGTATTTTAATCTTGGTGGTTATTGTATATGAATAACCATCCATAAAAATTGAGGTGTACATTTAAGATTTTTGCACTCTGTGGTATGGGTGTGTTTACTTTGTAGCAATACATCAAGTTGAACACTTATACGTTCATTTGTCTATATCTACAATACAATTCCATAGAACGCTAAAACATTTTAAGGATAATTTATTTCTTTTTTCTTTTTTTAATTTTTTTTTCAACATTTTTTATTTATTTTTGGGACAGAGAGAGACAGAGCATGAATGGGGGAGGGGCAGAGAGAGAGGGAGACACAGAATCGGAAACAGGCTCCAGGCTCCGAGCCATCAGCCCAGAGCCTGACGCGGGACTCGAACTCACGGACCGCGAGATCGTGACCTGGCTGAAGTCGGACGCTTAACCGACTGCACCACCCAGGCGCCCCAGGATAATTTATTTCTAATACAAGTATAGTAAGTAAAATTGATTCAATCAACAGATTTCTTCAGTATCTTGTTGTAATTGTGCTGAGGTCAACTAATTTATAGGCTTAAAATCCAATGGGTAAAATGTGTGTGATTGTATAAAACACAATGACATAATAATTTGTTAAACTGATACAAGTGCAATGATGTGGAAGAAAAAAGGAGAAAATTATTGATTAAAGGAAGATGAATTTACTTTATCTGCTTGGCTTTAAAAATTTTTTTTGATTTGAAATGACTTGGAATTAGCCATTTCCTAAAGCTTTATAGATAGGTCATAATAAGTTGTCATATGTAGTATACATTTATATGATACTTCTTCTAAGTATTCAGCATAGATTAAGAAATGCTAGTTTAGAGCACATCACTTTGAGTTATTTATTTAAAATATACAAAAAAAACCACCCTAGGTATATAAAATTTTCCACTGTCACTGTGGATCTTTCAACAAACCTTCAGCAGCCTACAGCATTACAGGGAATGAGGTGACAGGTTCCATCTGTCAACACTCTCTGATATTCACGTCACTTTTAGTGATAGATCCCCCCACCTCCTCTTGTGTGGGAAGAAGACTACTTCTAAGAATGACAAAACGCAAGGTTTGAAATGTGATAGGCCACTTTATAACATGGCTTCATGATTGACTGTAACTAGTACTTTTATGTCACTTTCTGACATACTTTAAAAATACAATTGTTGGAAATGCTAATAATTCAGTTCAGTTGACAGCGTTTCCTTCTTTTCAAAGAAGTACTACAAACACTTGATTCACACACACACACACACACACACACACACACACACACACACACAATAGATTATAAAGGGGTTATCTTGGAAGAAGAATCAGATTTGCTTTAAATGACTTCTTTGTTATTACTTATGAAGAAGACAGGTAACATTTAATTAACTCTGAGTACATTAGGGAACACAAAGAGTAAGTCAATTTAAAAATATTCAAAAGTAAAGTAGACTAGTTATTGGCCTTTTTTCATGCATTTATTCTGAAGCTCCTTAACAAACTACTTGTGTATTGATTTAGGTTTAAAAAATATACATTTATAAATGTATAGAACACTGTCCATTAATTGCCCTGTGTTAGGTTCTAATATTTGTATTCTAGTCTTTGAGGTGAGAGCACAGCTTTATTTTGCACCCAATAATCTGTATCTCCTTAATTACCCACCACCTTTTTAACATTCCACTTTTCTTTTATGTGGCAAACGTTCTGACTCATCTTTTCCCACCAGATGCTTACATAAAAGTCAGGAAAGGGAGCATAAAGACAAGGAAACACGTGACAAAGATTTAGTCAGATGTATGTACCATGTGCATAATGGTTTGTGATCAGTTATGGGTCTTATATAAAAAGTTGATTCTTCAACTTTTTAAAAATAAAGCGTTAAAACAGCTTGGGAATGAGTACATCGAGTACCTCTATCTTCCCACACTATCTTCTCAGAATAGAGGTTATAGCTAGCCCTCTATACACTATTGGCCATGCTTTGAATCTTGTGACTCTAGTGCTGTGGTCACAACACGCTAGACCAAGTATTTCTCCTAGAAATTAAAGGCATTCGTTATACTTTGGTGTCCTTTGTAGAGAAATCAGTCCATTAATACCATTATCCATTGGGTAGTGTACCAGGATTTGTTCAGCTGGAAGTAATAAAAATTGGCTAAAAGTGGCTTGAACCACAAGGAAATGAACCATTACTTAAGTAGCTGCCCAAGTAGCACAGCCACTCAAGAACAGCACTGAAGATATAACTATATCACTACATGACACCTTCAAACTTCCCACCTCTAAGATGGCTGTCACAGTTTCAGGCATTATGTGATCCCAAGACAGCTTGGGGTATGAAGTGGAAGGGAATAGGAGCAAAAGTGTTTTCTCATGACACTCCATTATTAGGAAACAAAACCTTTCCCAGGAGCTCTCTAATAGGCAACCCCTAATTTCTCACTCATTCTGTTTCACTGGCATTCAGACAAGCGTAACTGAACTAAAGCAATCATGAATAATCACCAGAACTGACCACTGGTGTCTAAACAAAATAGAGCTTCTGTTAGTAAGAAATAGGAGATGGCTATTAAGCAGACAACCAAAAATGTCATCATCTGCCACAGATGGTCATTATGCAATCAAATCTTTAATAGAGAGTTTAAACACAAGGCTAAATAGATAACACAGTGAAAGGAAAAACATAGTTAAGAAGTGCTGAAAGTAGAAATCATAACAGGCAAGGGAGGAAAGAGTCATGAGTGTGGAAGCTTACTAGACCAAAAAGCAACAGTTGTCTGATTCAAAGGCAACAACAAAATTACTGGCTTACTATATCTACTGTCTGGGTCATTAGAGTTGCTTACGGGTCACTGGAGATACTTTTATGTTCCGAATGGTGATAAATGATTTTCTAGGGATCTTTGATATCCTGCCCTTTTGATACAGTGTTGGCATTCTCTCTTCCTGACTTCTCTGTGTTCTCTTAACATAAACACCACCAACTCAGTGACATGAGAAACACGAGAATACCTACACCTCTTGAAAACTAAAAGCGCTGATATAAAGAAGAGATATTATTGAGACTACAGTTCTTATACATATCATCCAGTGAATATTTACTGACTCCTCATTGCATGGCTGGTAGTATCCTTAGTTCTTGGGATAAAGGGTAAACAAGACAAAGTCTTTCCTATCATAGGACTTCATTCTACTTTAAGAGAGACAGTATTCAATAATACATATAAATTAGTATAATATTTTTGTAGGTATAATGTCAAAGATGACAATGATAATGAATATTGTCACATATTAAGAAAGATCCTAAGTACTTTTTTGTTATTATTACATTTAGTTATTGTTTTAATGTAGACACCCTGTGTTCCATTTTATAGATGGGAGGCAGTGATAAAATCTATAAAAAATAATTAGGATAGGGGATTCTCAGTGAGTGCTGAATAATCATTGATGCATAATTGTGTAAAAGAGAAAACAAAAACACAAAAGGATGAGAGAAAATCTGAAGGGATATGTATTGGACAGAGAGATGAGCAAGACTAAAGTCTATACACCTGCAATTAGTTTGGTGTTTTGAAGAATAGTTAGGAGGTCAAACTGGATAAAGTCCAGTGAGCTAGAACAACAATGCAAGAGAATAGGCCCCACAGTTATGTAGTGAGAGATTATGTAAAGCTTCTTAGGCCATAATAAGAGGTTTAATTTTATTCTGAGAGCAATGGGAAGTTATAAATCGGTTTAAAACAGGGGATGATGTGATTAAACTTTTTAAAAGATCATTCTGGCTGCTGTGTGGAAAATAGAGTCTAAGGAAACCAACTTGGAAGCAGAACAACCAGTTAGTTATTATGGTAGTGCTGGCAATAGATGATGGTATGAAATAAGGCAGTAACCAAAAAAAAAAAAAAAGTGAATGGAAATAATTAAATTCAGGATATATTTAAAGACAGTTTCTGAAGTATTTGTTGATAGATTAAATATAGGATAGAAAAGAAAGGAAGCAAGGATAATGCTTAGCTTTGGGCATGAAAAATTGGTGACTAGTGGTCCCGTTTACTAATCTGAGAATACTGGGGAGAACCAGTTTCACTTGTTTTGGTTTGTTTTAGTGGAAGGCAGTGGTGCACAGAATAACTAGAACTGAGAATTCCTTTTGAGATGTCTAATCAGTGTCTAAGTAAAAAGTAGCAAATGGAGATTTTCTTTTCTTTATAGAGTCAGTAAGATCATTATTAGATCTGTTTTTCTCAGTAGTAATGATATTACTCATTTTTATTCATTTATTAATTCACTCATTCAAGAAAAAATGTGCAAATTATTTACTCCCTCAATAATGGTTTCAGATATTTTTAGCCCTCTCCTCCCAACTGAGCTTTATTTCACCAACCATCTATAGAATGTATTCATTAAGATAATTTACTAAAAATGTACCAAGCTGGACTTTGTCCTAATTTGGACCCTTTCTTCTGTTTGTCTAATGGCCCTGTTGAACTTTATTCAAGCCCTGTAATGCTAGAAAATAGGAGATATTAAGAAATTATCCCACATTTTATGCTCTAGGAAATTGCTTACTGCACAGACTACCTCTCCGCATATGACTTAGATGAAACTCAAAGAGGCCCCCATTGTTTATCTATGATAAAGCCAGACACAGACCCTCCAAATCTCCATTTATTTCCTCATAAATGATTAGTTTAACCACTTGATCCCCAATGATTAATCAGAACAAAGTGCTTATTAATAAAATATTAAGATTCTTTCCCAAGTCCCTGGTTTTGGTACATCTTCATCCTGAGCCAATATACAATCACTTCTTAAAGGCTTCTTCCAAGAATAGACTCTGTGCAGGGTAAAATATTCTCTGACCTACTATCCAATCATGCCATTTTTTCATCCCATTTTCCCACACTCAGTTCATCCAACCTTGTTCAGTCACCTCTATAAAAGAAAACCTGTTTTAGAAACAGACCCACAAATACAACAAACTGTTGGTTGCCAGAGGGAAGGGGGTTGGAGGGATGGGCAAAATGGGTGATAGGGAGTGGGAGGTATAGGCTTCCAGTTATGGAATAAGTCACAGGGATGAACTGTACAACAAAGGGAATACAGTCAATGGCATTGTAATAACAATGGATGGTGACAGATGGTAGCTACACTTGTAGTAAGCACACCATAACATTTAGAGATGCTGAATCACTATGCTGTATACCTGAAACTAATGTAACATTGTGTGTCAACTATACTTCAATTAAAAAGATCAAATCAAATCAAAATCATTACTGAAAAAGGAAAACCTGTTTTCTTCCCAAGCCTTCAGATACTTGCAGAGCTTATTTCAGTTCTCCCTAATGCAATGGTTCTCCCCCACCCACCCATTTCATCAGTCCCTTCCTCCTCAAATAAATAATGCTTTTGAACATCCCCCCTTTACTAAGCCAGGATTTGCTTCCTGGATACCAGATACTCTAACTTCAGTCTAAAAGATTTAGAGAAATCTTTGATTTATAGTATCAACTGTAATTTCTATATATTAACCAAATTCTATCTCACTCTGTTTCTCCAGAATGTGTTTACCTTCACCCTTCTACTCTCCGCAAGGATTAGGTAATATTGCCACAACACAAAGAGCCATAGAACAGGGAACCAGCCACTATGACTAATGAGTATAACCATTTTACCCATTGCTCAACATTGCCAGATGATTTTCCTTAAATGATTTTCCCTAAATCTCATCTTGTGATCTACATGTCTAAATACAAAATATTCAGGAAAGAACAACAACAATTTTCTAGCCTAACGAAAAATCCAGAGAAGGAAAAAGCAGGTGGTATCAGCTAACCTAAGCTGGAATCTGGAAAATAGGTAAAGATAGAGAAGAACTCAGATATAAGTTAAAACATCATTTAAATGGATGGTCACTGAATCTATACTGAATAAAAATAATGGATGAAAAAAAATGGGAGGATTCTAGAGTATGAAATTCCAGTTGAAGAAGTAACATTAAGAAAATAATTTTGAGGATTTCTGGGAGAGATATAAACCAAGACGGTGACATAGGAAGCTCTAGAACTCCCTTCCTTCTATGGACACATCAAACATGCAGCTACACACCAGGCAATTACCTCTTAAAGAAATCCAGAAACTTAATGAATGACTTCTCCACAGTGAGCATCAATATGGGTAGGAGAGGCTGAGATACATTCTCACTGTAAACTCCAACCCTGGCCCCTGGTTTTATGGCTGCCACCCAAGGGGTGGGTCTCCAGACTGCCTGGTTCTGACAGTTAAGAGGGCTTTCATTCATGAGTTCCAAATGACTGTGGCAAACTCAGGATTTCTTAACTGGTTATCTCTTCAGGGGTCAGCTAAGAGGGAACAGACAATAATGTCTATCTCCCAGCCTCATCCTGAGAGGACCATCTGCATACTTTAAATGTTATTGCCTAAGGGTCAGGCTTCTAATTTAGCTGAATCTATGGTCCAGCTCTGATCTCTCAGGCAATGAAGAAACCAAGGGTCATCTCCCCAACCATCTCCCTGTATCACAATACAAGGCACCAGTATCTCCCTGAAAGGAGCTTGTAACACCTCTGTGCCACAACTTTTGCAGTTGCTACCAAGAGATGGGTTTCCAGATCAGCTGACTCTCTGAAAGACAATGGGGGCTTCATTCACAAGTTCCCCAGGACTGTAGAAACAAAGAAGCAGTTCCTAACTGGCACAGGTGAACCTCACCCCTTCCCCAGCTGTACAGCTATACAGCCTGGCCCAGGGCAGAAGTGGCAACAGTGCCCATCTCCCAGTTTCTCCATGGAATGGACTTATTTTCTCAGCTGCTGCCTAAGGCTCTGACTTCTAATTAGTCTGCATTGAGCTGAATGCAATCTTCCCCTTTGGGACACTCAAGATCTTAGCATATCCTCAGCTACTGTGAGTCAATAAGAACAAAGAATATGGTTTGGACGTTACAAAAATTGAGAGATAACCCTAGGCTCAGACAAAGTTGATTGATGAGGTTCATTTATTACAGAAGATCACTCTGTCAAGATTGAGAAAGGGGCTATTTTATTTATTTTTGACAAAGGAACCAAAAATATACAATGGGGAAAGGATGATCTTTTCAATAAGCGGTGTTGGGAAAACTGGACTGCCATATACAAAAGAATAAAACTGAAACCCTTTCTTACGCTATATACAAAGATCAACTCAAAATGGATTAAAGACTTTAATGTAAGACCCAAAACCTTAAAAATCCTAGAAGAAAACATAGGGGATAAGCTCTTTGACATTGATCTTGGCAGTGATTTTTTGGATTTGACATCAAAGGCAAAGATACTAAAAACAAAAACAAACAAGTGGGACTACATCAAACTAAAAAGTTTCTATACAGCAAAGGAAACCATTCAGAAAATTAAAAGGCAACCTACTGAGTGGGAGAAAATATTTGCAAACCACATATCTGATAAGGGCTTAATATCCAAAATATACAAAGAACTCATATAACTCAATAGCAAAAAGGGACCCAATTGAAAATGGGCAAAGGACATGAATGGATGTTTTTCCAAAGAAGACATACAAGTGGCCCATAGGTACATGAAAAGGTACCCAATATCATTAGTCATCATGGAAATGCAAATCGAAACCACCATGAAATATCATGTCACACCTCTTAGGATGATTTTAACAGAAAGACAAGAGATAAAAAATGCTGATGAGAATATGGAAAAATGAAAAAAAGGAACCCATGTACATTGTATGCAAATGGTACAGCCACTATGGAAATAGTATTGAGGTTTCTCAAGAATTATCAACAGAACTACCATATAGCCAGCAGTCACGTTTCTGGGTATGTATCAAAGAAAACAAAATTATAATCTCAAATAAATAGCTGAACTTCATTGAAGCATCATTCACAAAAGCCAGAATATGCAAACAGCCTAAATGTTTGTTAACAGATGAAAGGATTAAGAAAATGTGGTGTATGTATGTGTATGTGTGTGTATACATGTGTGTGTATATATATATATGTATTGCATCTGTGTGTGTGTGTGTGTGTGTGTGTGTGTGTGTGTGTGTGTTTATGTAAATCCAACCTTAGGAAGGAAATACTATCAATTGTGACAACATGGATAAACCTAGAAGATTCACAAAAACCCTACAAAACATATTTAGCATTATGCTAACTGAAATAAGCAAGACAGAAAGAGACAAATAATGTATGGTACCACTTACATGCGGACTCTAAAAGAAAAAAAAAAGTCAGACTCATAGAAACGAAGAGTAGAAAAGTAGTTGCCAAGGGCTGGGGAGTGGGGGTAAGGAAAACAGAGGTGAGTAAAAAGGTACAAACTTTCAGCTATAAAATAAATAAGATCTGAAGATCTTATTATAATATTGTTACTGCAGTTTATAACACTGCTTTGTGTACCCGAAATTTACTGAGAGTTAGAACTTAAATGTTCTCATCAACAAGTTAAAAGGGTAATTATATGAGGTGAAGGATATGTTAACTGGATGGGGGAATATACAATATAAAGAAAAGAATCTGCCTAAGAATAAAGCACAGAAGAAATCAGCACACAACGTGTGCACACATCAAATCATACATATGTACATACATGCATACTGTACACTTTAAATGTCTTACAATTTTGTCAATTACGTCTCAATAAAGCTGAAAAGAAAGTAAATTATTTTGATAATCTAGGTTAACAGACATTAAGGCGCCCATTAAATTTTTATAATCCATAAGGATATGAGAATTGATAAGGCAGCAGAGTTGAGAGCTTTTTCACAAGTTCACACTTGGTCAAGTGTATAAAGCAAAGATCGGAAATGATTTTATATTTCAAGCTTTTGTGACTAAGCCCAGAGACACAAGGTGGTGCAATTTACTAAATGGATATTTACAAAAAGGGACAAGCTTTGGATAATTGATAATGTGTTCAGTATTAAATATACTTCATTTAAAGTGCCTGTGGGATACTTAGTCTAAAAGGAAATTTCATATATGGTTGTGAAGTTCAGAGAAGTAGTTAAGGTTGGAAATTTAGGTATATTATTTATCAGCATATATAAGGTTATAGAAGTTAGTTTAAGATTCTGAGAGTAGATAAGAAAGATGAAAGATTAGATTGAAAAGTTCTGGTGTGGTATCTCACCAGAACTGATCATTAATCTCCCTCATTATCCTGATTATTGTTGAAGTCAGTTAAATTAATTCCAAGTCAGCAAGTATATTATGCAGCTACTCTGTGCCAGCTATCTGGTTTTCAAGTTTTCCAGGTTTTCAGGATATAATAGTAACAAATATAGATTCACTGTTTTTCCTTTAAGAGACTATAGAAATCTTTGAGAACAGATCTTTATATCCATGATTGATGGTTTCCTAACATCTAGAATATTATTATTCCAACTCCTATACTGGGCGTTTAATTATTTCCACGACTTGAATGAATGCTTATTTACCTCTAGTAGGTACATATACCTCTTGTTTGCTCACAGCAGTTTGACTCTTCTTCTGGAAACAGCACATGTTTTACTTAAAATCTCTCCTCAGCCCTCAATCCAGGTGTTTACCTGGTGAGGGGAGGGAGGAAGTGACCCCACATGTAGTTCAGAGTGGGCTTGTGACTGAAAGCTGAACCACTGGAGCCTTTTATATCAGAGACCATAAGACAGACAGAAACAACTGGCCCTAATCATACCACCCGGAGCTAAAGGGACTTCTGGAGAAGCATGGTAATCCTTGGAAAAGATCATTTCCCTTTCGTAAGTACTGCTGCTAGGAGTTAGACTGTAGGCTGAAGCTGCTGGAAGCTAAATATACAATATAAAGAAAAGAATCTGCCTAAGAATAAAGCACAGAAGAAATCAGCATCAACATAGATTACTGTGGTCCCAAAGTATCTTCTGACTGAATCCAGTTCTACCTGAAACCAATTTTGTTTTCTAGATATTCCTAAGTAGGCTGGGATAAGGATTTTGTTGCTTGTAAGCAAAATCTTCTACCCTATTTGTAGCATAGATATATAAATTCAGGTTATGAAATTAGATGTAGTATTTAACTTCTCTTGTTATTAAATGAATGAAGTTAAGTAAGTTGCTTAACCTTTCTATGCCAAAGTGTCCTTATCTGTAAAACAGGGAGGATAAAAGTGCCAACATCTTGAGGCACTTGGGTGGCTCAGTCGGTGGCTCAGCCAACTTTGGCTCAGGTCATGATCTCGCAGTTTGTGGGTTTGAGCCCCACATCGGGCTCTGTGCTTCATATTCTGTGTCTCCCTCTCTCTCTGCCCCTCCCCCATCTCTGATGTGCCCATGGTCTGTCTGTTTCTCTGTCTCAAAAAAAAAAAAAAAAGAATAAACATTAAAAAAATTTTTTTTAGGGGCGCCTGGGTGGCGCAGTCGGTTAAGCGTCCGACTTCAGCCAGGTCACGATCTCGCGGTCCGTGAGTTCGAGCCCCGCGTCAGGCTCTGGGCTGGGCTGACGGCCCAGAGCCTGGAGCCCGTTTCCGATTCTTTGTCTCCCTCTCTCTCTGACCCTTCCCCGTTCATGCTATGTCTCTCTCTGTCCCAAAAATAAAAAAATTAAAAAAAGTTGAAAAAAAAAATTAAAAAAAAAATTTTTTTTAAAGTGCCAACATCCTAAGGTTGATATGGGGACTAAACAAGAAAATGGGCTTTGTTATCAATAGTTGACACAAAAGCAAAACAAAGTATGACAGACGATGATGATGACGATGATGATGATTGCTATTCACATTTTAACCTGTAGCTCAAATGGAACAACTCAGTTTCTGTGAGTTATTTTGTACATGCCTGTCTCAATGCCCTTATTATGCTTAACCTAGCATCATTATTTCAAGTAACAAATATTTATTACACTTTATTTTGTTAAGCATACACAGATGAAAATATGTGATTCTTGCTTTTGACATGCTCAAACCAAGTTGCAATGCAGAATAAAATATAATTAATAGTATTTATAAAAGTGTATGTGTGCATGTGAACATACAAATGTGAAGACAACAGAGAAATGAAATAACAGAATACAGAAGTGAAACAGAAGGAAAACATGGACTAAGCACTGAAGGAAGAGAATTGGGTGGATAGTGAGGTTTGTTTGGATTTGGCCTGAAATAATTATGCCATAAATAGTCATTACACATATATTTCTAACAATTATGCAGACAAAAAGCTAATGCCATGTTATAAAAAAGAAGAAAGGCAATTGTGAGGAATCTATGATAATGCAGAAATGCCAAGTCTCCCAACTGTTGCTCTGTAGAACCTCTCTAATTCTCATCAGCCTGTGATTGTACATAATGAGCTCCTTATTATAAAATGGTGAATTTTTATCTTCTATGCATCCTTGTAGTATAGATTGTTCTATTAGTCAAAGGTCCTAAGGACACACATGCAATGGAAGAGTAGGAAGAATTCATATATTTTGCTGACAGAAGCTGTGTCTGTCTAGCCCCTATCCAGAGACTATCTGGAGTTTTCTAGACTTGAAGTTGTTGATTTCTGTCCCTGAAATATTCTCCCTCAGATATCTAATATGCTCACTCACTCTCATAAAATATCTTCTTCTGAGAAATATCTATCTTCATATTATCAAAAGTGCCCTACCTACCAATGCCTGATCCTTTATTCCATTTTATTCTAGAATTGTTATAATAATCTCTTCATTTATTTATTTTGTGTCTCCTAATGTGTAAGATAATTTGGAACAGAGACTATGTTTCTCTTTTCACAATTTTAACACCAGGGCTCAAATGCCATATTCACCCTAAACACTCGGGACATATGTGTGAAACACAACAGATGCTAATAAAATATTTACTAAATTAGTGATTAAAAGTAAATTAAATAAAATTTATTTTGAATTTTTTAAATCTTGAGACAATTATGGATTTACATGATGCTAAAGAAAATATAAAAATTTTGGACAAAACACTATTAATTAAATTGCTTATTTATTTATTTTCCCATCATGGAAAATAGCATTTCTATAATCAGCTATTATCTGCTCCCTTGAAAATTACTCTGAAAACACTGCTCTACCAGTCAAGTTGAATATATTGCTCTATTTTTTTTATGTCACATTCCACACTCTTCATATGATTCATCAACCATATCAATTTAACAAAATTACAGGAAAGAAATCACATGCCAAATCACAAAAAGAAAGAGAAAAAAGTTTCTGCAATTCTTGTATTTTTACATGAGGATATTTTACAAAGATATAAAGAAAAGTATGAATATTATAAACCTATGAAGTCATTCTATTTTCAGATTTTTCATTATATGACTACTATATATACTTCATGATAATTTAAGACACAGAAAAGGAAATAGAAATTATAGTAAAAAAACTCTATAAATATAAATCCTAAGATGAAATTTGTTTAAAGTAAAACTTTACTACCTAATAATTCAAATTGCTGTCTAGGATCATGTGTTTGTTTTATTCATCAAATATTCATTCAGCACATAAATATCGAGCACTAAAAATGTGCCAGGAACTATTGTTATAGGGGTTGTATGGTTCAGACAACAAAATAAAGATCTTATTTTCATGAATCTTAATTTGTAACTGGATAATATAGACTCATACAGAACATATATATAGATGCATGCACACTCAGCCAAATCAATAAAATATATACTCTAATGGTGCTGAGTCTGTGGAGGAAAATAAGTCAGGGAAGACAGAAGAGAATGGCCAAACAGTGAGGAGAATGGGCAGCTGTAATTTTAAACAGTTAAACAGAATGGTTAGATAAAGTCTTCTTTGAGGTGACATTTGTTTAAAGACCTGAAGGAAGGAATCAATGAACCACACTCAGTCTGTGGGAAAAGCAGGCCAGGCAATAGAGACTCTGAAGCAGTTATGTGCCTACCTCATTTGAAAGAGCACAGCGAGATGGGGATAGAGAAGACGGTGCTTTGGTTAGAAAGGAAACAGGAGATGAATAATTTAGGACTCTGCAGGCCAATGTGAGGCCTTTGGCCTTTATCCTGAATCTGATAGAAGGGATTTGAGTATTCTGAGCCGAGGAGTGTCATGCCCTTATTTTCGCTTCTCTGGATCACTCTAGCTGTCAATAAGGACACAAGAGACCAGTCAGAAGTTTTAAGCTGTAAACTAGATTCAAACCGTCATCAATTTGTCAGAGTGGAGAAATGGAAAAACAAAAACCAACAAAACAAAAAACCCTCCTTATTACTATATGTATGGAGAACAGTGAATAATACCTCAGAAAGCTTTCAGTGAGTATTAAACAGCCGAAAAAAATTTTCCCTGGAAGAAAGCTCCAGGCTGCCCCTTTCATCATTGTCCTTTTTAACTATATAAAACTTTACACATGTTCTCCTTAACTGTGTGTAAAACATGCATATTTCTTTCTCTCCGTTGTATTCACCTTTTTGTTTAAGAGAGCGTCAGTGTTAAGCTTCAGCTATTCTCTTTTCATCTTTTAAAGCTTTGTGCATTATGCATAATCCATACTTTGTATCATACATCAAAACAATTAATGTACAGTACAGACTTTATAGAATTGAACATAAAGAACTTTATCTCCACTTGATGTACAATATATGCAAAATTTCCATATGAATTAATGGAAGTCATACGTGGGCTTTGTGAAAAGATCATTTTCAAGAGCTTTTAGAAGATTTATCAGAATATGTGTATAGCTAAGTTTTTCTATATGTCTATTGACTTTATTGTTTAATTGGTTTATAACAGTGCTTAAAATTGACCTGATTAGAAAACTCTTATTATTTCAATGTAAAAGAGTATCTTCAGATACAGTATCTGTACAACTAATTGCTTAATGTCTTGCTTTTATATAAATGACTTACCTCCATTCTTGTGATTTTTTTCCCCACTAATCTCCCACTTAGTGGTCATAGCCTCAAATATTTACACTCTTTAATACTGTTCAACTTCAATGCTCTCCTTCTAATGCCAGCCCATTTGGATGGCCATCTAGATACAAGGAAACTTAGTAGATACTGCAAGAGACTTAAAAAAAAGATAGAGAATACTTATCCTAACAGAACTTGCAATCAATTGTCTTATTATTATTATTATTATTATTATTATTATGCTTATTTTTTTAAGTAGGCTTTACTACAAGCACAGAGCCCAACACTGGGCTTGAGCACACGGCGCTGAGATCAAGACCTGAGCTGAGATCAATAGATGGAGGCTTAACTGACTGAGCCACTCAAACACCGCTGCAATAAGTCCTTTTAGTTCAAATCTGGGTATATTAACTGTTATATTCAAAGTATCGACTTAGAAATTTTTCTAGAACAGAGAATCATGGAACTGGGACTGAAGAAAGAATGAGTTCAATAATTGGATAGGATGTGCTCAGTCATTCCCTACCCTAAAGATAACCTACCCTACCTATACTTTGTTTGAAAGTGTTTTTTTGTTTTTGTTTTTTTTAACAATCACAAGCACCATTGCATTTGTAATTCTGAAAACAACTTTGAGTAAGCCAATTTTTCTTACTTATTTAACACACTTTTGTAGTGCTTATTACATGCCAGGTACTATTCTAAGAGTTTTTCATGCCTCCACTCATTAAATAGTTGTAACAATTTTCTGAGATAGATACTATCCTGACCCCATTTTACTGATGAGTATTTTCTACACTTGCCCCCCTACAGCACATTCTCCACACGGCAAAGCAAGCCACTCAGGGTATATGGCTCCCCCACTTTAAACTCTCCAGCAACTTCTCAAACCAACTAAAATAAAACCCAAATTCCTTAGTATGGCCTATAAAATATTACGCAATCTGGTCCCTGCCTGATAGTCCGTACATTTGACACTGGCTTTCTTTCTGTACCTGCGGGTTTCCGCATTTACTATTTCCTCTTCCTCTAATGTTGTTCTTACCTTGCTGTCCCGGCTACGGCAGCAGTCCCAGAGGTCCTTTGGGGATGCGGCTGCAAGGATTTGAGATTGACCGGCTTGATCTGCGAGCACCACCGCAGAGGTGAAGTGTCCTGGCACCCGCAGTCTGACTTTGACAGCTGCTGGGCCTTCCTGTTCCCAGGTGTGATGCTGATAGAGGCCTTCGTGACCCAGGAGAAAGAATCCAAGATGGCACAGCTGATGGACCTGATGGGCCACGAGCCCTGGAAGCTCTGAAGTCTGGATGGAGGAAGCAGGACTACTTGCCCAAAGTTAATTTTCGGAAACAAGCTAAAGACCGCTTCAGGGGCCTCCTCAGCTTCAACCGCGCGGGGTGGCAGGGCTCCTGGAGGACTTCCTGCCCTGTGGAGCAGTGGAACCCGGACTACTGCCCTAAGCGGCGTTCGACCCATGCCCCCGACATGAACGACGTCTGTCTTGCGTGGGGAGCTGCTGCTGAGTCTCAACTTCCTGCCCAGATGGGGCTGCCCATGTCCGCAGAGACACCCACAACCTGCTGCTCCGCCTAGCTGCGTCTGGTGTCCCCCAGGCCTGGGTGGAAGGTCGGCCCCCTTACCCTGCCGCTCTTTGCCTGGGCGTTCCCCAAGCCTCTTGCACCAGTGGGAGTGTGCCTTCCACCTGACACACGGAGGTCCGCGCACGCGCGCCACCTTCCGGCAGCTGCTGTGAGCCACCTCCTTGGGGACAGGGGCTGGCTCTGGGCCTGTCCACGGATGCTGGCTACCGAGCTGACCATTCACCCCGATTGAAGGAGAAAAGCCCAGTGCCAGAATCTCTTTCCTGACGCCTTTCTGTTTGTGTGAGTGTGTTTCCCCAATTTATTTTTATTTTGAGAGAGACAGCGCAGTAGGGGGAGGGGCAGAGAGAGCGCTATAATCCCAAGCAGGCTTCGTGCTGTCCGCCAGGAGGCCTGGGGCTTCAACTCGGGAACCCTGAGATCATGACCCGAGCAGAAATCTCCACCTGGTCGCTTACCCACTGGGCCAACCAGGCGCACCTGCACTCATTACGTTTTAACAGAGATCTTAACCTGTTTCTTCTGTGGTGTGGGTGCTGCTTGAGAGCTGATTTTGTTGGGGATGTGCCTCACATCAGTATCTTTTGACCTCCTGCATGCCAGCTTGTTTGGGTTATTTAATTTGCCATAGTTTGAGGGCAGTGGGAAAATTTGAGTTTAAAAATGCAGACACCACTTAAAAACAACAACAGGAGATCTCAATAAAAGGTCTAATCTGCAGAGAAATCCTTTGTTTATATAATCCAAGTACACTTCTCCAACTGTTAGATCCTTTTTTATTTCATTCTCCTACATAAATTAATGTCCTTAACAAACAAATGGACTATTTCTCACCCCAATGCTTTTTCCCTAATTCTAGTTTGTCTCCCCTACTGTAGTGTTTTTAACTTATTGAGGGCACAGACCTTATTCCACAAAGTCTCATGTGGCTATGAGAGTATGTAGAAGAGTAGGATCTTGGTAAGTAGCCGCTGACTGACTGAGTGGACATATAAAGTAACTTTTTAAAGCTTTTATAACTTTTCACACCTCACAGTTCATAAACTTAATTTCAACATATTTACTTGATTTTAAACCATTGTTATGAGTTAACATGCTCAATGTTTAATAGTACTATAGAAATTACAATTTTATATCTAATAATTATTAAATAGTTGTTATTTCCATGTACAGTGCCATACTCATGAATGACTAATTTTTAGAACAATAATATTAATTGAATATTATTGCAGATGAAAAAACTCAGTCTAAGGTAAGGTTGTCCAAGAGATCACAGACAAATGAGCAGAGTTGATGGTATTTAATGCATTCAGTCTAACTGTTGAGCCAGTGGTGTAGATGACCCCACTTTAGATTCTCTTCAGTGTACATACTCACTATCAAGATTTCCTAACATGATATGCTTTTATGACTGGCACTAGTGTTCTAATGAAAAGCTCTTAAATTTCAAACATATCTGGGGGTGGAAGATGCATATCTTCCACACTGAGGCAGTTACTAGTTACCCTTATTTTCCTACAGAGCGCTTTTAAGGCGATGTTTTTTGGAGGGAGTAGCTTTGAGGAGGGAAGCTGCAAAACCACATCTGACTTTACACTGGCAACAAACAAACCTTCACTTTGTTGTGTGACTGTGATCACTTGGTTAATTTATTACCACAAAACTACAGCATAAGTCCAGTCTAGTCTAATAACACTGGTAAATTACAGTTTGGGAAAATATGCAATTATTTTCCAAAATCTGTTATGTCTATCTATCTAGTAGAGCCACATAATAGCATCAACAGATTATACTTTTTCAAATTATGTAATTTTCTACTATGTAATGCCTGTCTAATAGAGCCACATACAAAGCACACTAATTAATTAATCAATAGCACTATATATTTCCATCCTTCCACTCACAGTCCCTTGGCCAAAATTAGTGATATGGCTCCAACCTACCCACAAGTGACATATAAGCAATCACATCAAACATATGTATGGGAGAAAACTTTTCCCTTCTTCACTTCTAGGTTCTCTGGCTGGTCTAATAGTTGTATTGACATAACACAGATTACCAGGGGAAAAACAATTTTAATTTTGTATATTCAGAAGCCTCACAAAGACATGAGAGGCTCCCTGGCAGTCAGGGGTAATCGATGCTTATATAACATTCTGATCTAAGGAGAAGGGGATACAAGTGTGGAGTGTCAAAAGGGAGGAAGACAAATCTCAGGAAGATGAGACAAGCAGACGTTTGGTAAACAAATATTTGCCAGGCCCTACAAATAACCAAAAATTTTCTTTGGCATTAGCTCTCTTTTGCTATAGACTATCTAAAAGTTTTTAGGCAGTTAAAGGGGAGATAAAAAGCTCTTCTTGAGTCTGTTGGCTTTCGTCTTCAGCTGGAAACAATCCACATGCCAAAGTGGCATATTCCAGAATCTTGTCTTTACTTCGCCTTGCATGCGATGGTGAGTCTGTCTCCAACATTTCTAACATTTCAGAGTGTTGTATTCTCAGAGGAAACACTGTGAAACAAACATAGACTCTAATTGTATTTCACTAAGCATAAAGCCTTCATGTCAAATCTCAAAATATATTTTAAATCATTTACTAGAGAAATATTGCAAGTAAAAATCCACCTCAGTGCTTTTCTAGCTGAAAATTATGCTTAGCTCAACAAGTATTTTACTATCAGGGTTAATAATGTAATTATGTAGATCATGAATTAAATATATATACTTTAGTAGCCAGACTCCCAGTTACAAGTAATTGGAAAGTTGCAATAAAAACAGCACTTATAATTACACAACAGTCATTATAAGTCAATTTGGTTTGGGCTGTGTACATCTAAACTAATAATTCTATGAATTTAATTATTATTAAATGAAAGGGTACAAAATAGCCATGCCTTACTAAATGATATTTCTACTAAAATAAAAGTTTATCTCAATTTTCATATTTTTGTGGCTGCTTAATATATATTGAATAGCTACACTGTAGCAGATTCCATTTTTCAAAATTAACAATTTGTTCCTGGAGTAAAGGCAATTTACACACCATGTAAAAAATGAATGGGTAACGTCTTCGTCATTTGGGGCTGCTATAACAAAAATACCATAGACTAGGTAGCTTAAACAAGAAACATTTGCCTCCCCCGTGCAGGGGGCCGTGAAGTCCAAGATCAAGGTGCCAGAAGATTTACTATCTGGTGAAAGCCTTCTTCCTGGTTCAAAGATGGTAATCTTCCTGCTGTGTCCTCACATCGTGGAGGGAGAGAATTCTGGGACCTTCATTATAATCCTATTATAATCCCAATCCCATTATGGGGACTCCACCCCACCCATGACCCCATCCAAAGGCCCCAGCTCCAAATAGCATCACATTGCAGATTAGGCTCCAACAGATGAACCTGCGGGGACAGAAACATTTGGTCCATAGGAATGATGCCTCAATACAGAATTTGACTTTCCTTTATTTTTATAGGGACAAAATAAAAGTGATTCTACAATTTTATTTCTTTTAAAAACACACAAAAAGCAATAAAAAAGTAACTCATTGTCATAGCTAACAGTTGCCCAAGGAGACATGGCAATAAAAGTTTATGTGGTATCCTGGATCAGAAAAAAAGACTTTAGGTAAAATCTAAGAATTCCTGAATAAAGTATGGATGTACTTAAAAATATTGAAGCACCTGGGTGGTTCAGTTGGTCAAGTGTCCAACTCTTGATTTAAGCTCAGGTCATGATCTTGCTGTTCGTGAGTTCAAGGCCCACGTCAGTCTTTGCACTGGGATTCTCTCTCTCCCTCTCTCTCTACTCTTTCCCCACTCTCACAATATCTCAAAATAAATAAATAAAACTAAAAAAATAATGTATCATTGTGGGTACATTAATTACAACAAACACATCATATAATAGTACAACAATTGAGGAGACTGGGTATGTGGAATGTGGACACACTTTGTATTATTTTCAAAATTATTCCAAGCCACTAGTAAGCCAAACTATTCTAAAACGAAGTTTATTTGAAAAAGTTAGTCATAACATAATCCTGAAAACCATATTTTTTTTTCAAAATAACATAACTCTTCTACCTGAAGGCAAACTTTGCCTTTTTCTAACTGAATATCATTGTTAATGATGTTCTTGATACCAATACTTCAGTGTTTCATAATTCAACAGTTCATAAAGAAATAAAATTTGAAATCTCATAGAATATAATGAATATAACAGTTATGAATATAACATTGCTTGCATCCTTCAAAGTGATGTACTTGAAAAAGTAATGTGTTATAACTCTCAATGTATGTATAGTATTTGACCATGGATATTAGACTGATATTTGCCTTCTCCACCGCCCCCCTCAAATACTTATTTCACATTGGTTGATCGTTTAAAATAAAGGACAAATAGTTATCAAATGAATGATTTGATTGGAATGTGTTGTTTGGTAAATCAATTAAAAACTAAATTTTCTCCTGCCCCTGATAACCTCTGCAGAAGCAGAAGAGGAAGAAACAGTTGTATCATTGAATAAACATTAAAGTAGAATGTAATCTACATCACAGGCAATCTGCTAGAGATTGCAAAGACAAATAAATCTTACCTTTAAATAGTAAGCATATGTAGCCCATCACATACATGTTTTCAAGATAAATTATAACTAGTCCTTAAGCAAGAGGACTTGCCAGCATCACTCGTCACACATAGTTCATCCGAAATTCACCAGGTAATTGGGTGACAGTCTGTGTTAGCTAACTGATTTTATCCAAAGGAAAAATAAATGCATATCTTTATGACAGAAACTAGTTTTAGAGTAAGGCGCCCATAAATTTAACCTCCTATGCTCTCATGGAAACACAGAGATGGGGCAGTATCTTCTTTGATCACCTCTAAATACATGGTTCTGAGACATTTGAGAAAGACGTTGCTGGGTCATAATGCTGGCAAAAGTCTTGTTTAGCTTTTAAGGGGATTTACATTCATTTTCAAAAGACAAAGAAAACACAATTATACGTTTTTCAAAGTAAATGATCTAGGGAAAGGGCAGAAGGGAAGTCTCTTCCCTTATTTTCAGCAGGGAGAATTATGCATCTTATTTTTAATTTGTATTTGCCCTGACAGTATCCACATGTACTTGAATCATTCAAAGTAACACTCTCGGAAATATCAGAGGACCTTAGAAGTAGGCACAAGAGATAGATACAACTAAGTTGGTTTGAAGAAGAAACAAGAGTGAGTGAGAGACAAATTATCTAGATGTTTAACTTACAATGATATGGCTATTGTAACAACAGACTGAAAACAAAAATAATTACCTCTCCTAAGTACCATGTTAACATGTAATTATTATGACAATAATTATTGCCCTAGGGTTCTAATTATAAGCAAATGAGTTAAGTGAGATTTCAATACTAGAAGTCCTTCACTGAGAAGTTCCACTCCTGTTAATTTTTTGTGAACTTATTTCAATGTATGAAGTATCTGCAACGCTGTACACGTTGCACATTAGTGTTATTATACCGATGTAACCAACACAGTTAAAATATGGAACTCTATCAGTACCTATTTCAAAAATCTTTCTTGGGGCGCCTGGGTGGCGCAGTCGGTTAAGCGTCCGACTTCAGCCAGGTTACGATCTCGTGGTCCGTGAGTTCGAGCCCCGCGTCGGGCTCTGGGCTGATGGCTCGGAGCCTGGATCCTGTTTCCGATTCTGTGTCTCCCTCTCTCTCTGCCCCTCCCCCGTTCATGCTCTGTCTCTCTCTGTCCCAAAAATAAAAAAAAATAAAAAACGTTGAAAAAAAAATCTTTCTTTACTCATCCTAAATTCAGAATATTCTTCTAGAAGCTTTATTGTTTTACATTTTACATTTAGGCCTATAAATCACTGGAAACTGAACAGGATTTTTTTTTCCCCATATAGGCATCTGAATGACTCATGACCACATATTGAAAAGACTATCTTTTCTCACATTGCAGTGGTAATTGTGTCATTAATCAGTTGACCACATATAGCTGGATCTGTTTCTGGACTGGGTATATATCCATTGTGGTTTTTGTTATCCTGTTTCTTTCATTTATTCGTTGAAGCTTGTACCAATACCACAAGTTCTAAAATACTGCAGTTTTATAATGAGTCTTGACATCTGGCACTGTAAGTCCCCCAAGTTAGTTCTTCTTTCTCAAGCTTGATAATTCCAGGTTATAATGATTCCACCTCATGCATATTCTGTGTTATTTCAGTCACCATGTTTTCCTCTTCTGTGTATGTTCCTTTCCTCAGTGGGTAGGGGCTATGGAAAATCATTATGATGGCAATAGGAATAAGTACATGGTGAATGTTGAGGGTTGTTGATAGATATTTGCTAATCCCTTCTATGCATGGGATACACTATTATTTGATTTATTATTTATTGAGAACAGGTCATTTTTCAAAAATGGTTTTTCAGCTAGTTAGAGATGTAACATGACCCCTCTGTGACTTTAGTCAGGTTCCCCTTAAGATATCTAGACCTTGACCTGGTCACAGGTCCTTGTGAGATCTGTATTGTCCTATTTTAGCAAGAATCCTGCTAAGACAGTTTAGGCAGAATCACTTAACTGTGATATCTTATCTAATCATGTTCCTCATCTGTCCTGTCCAGTTCCTCTGGTGATAATTAATTGATTAGCTGACAATCCTGGCCTTACCTTTAGCAAGAATCCTATTAGGTCTATTTAAACAGGATCTGCACCCCACTCCTGATGTTTTCTCTTAGTAATTTTCTATCCACTAACTCCCACCTTGTTCTGTCAATGAATCTCTTCTTGTCCATGTTTCATTAAAAATGGAGCCAAGTTCTGTACTAGTTCTCTTTTGCTCTATTATAATAGATTCTGAATAGATTCTGTCTCTACCATCTTACCGCCCAGCTCTGGTTTCTTGAACAGTTAGAGTGCTATGACTCAGACGGGATCAGATTTGTCACTGGATCCCTGGACTTCTCACCCAGGACCTCAAGTGCACACCTGTGAAGCCTTTTCTTCATTACTGGCTGACTGATCAGAGATCTACTGGTGAGTCTGACTCCTAAGCCACTGCTCTGGATGACAGCCCATTGAAGTACAGTAAGGGCAGATTTTGATTCTTAAGATTCTGAGTATACTCTCTGAAGATGAATTAGAGGACTGGACTTCTTTGTTTGAAAGGTACCTACTGGGCGGGCTAGAAGCTTTTCTTCCTGGCTGTGTATGTCCTGTGGGGATTTTACACCCTGATTCATGTAAAACTCGCTGGAAACTCCCACCACGCCCCACAGATCATTGTTTCAAGTTAGAACTGACTCCCTAGGCTAGAAAATTCTTCTTGATTCATTGCTTCATGTGGGAATTCATTCTCCAACTCTTGGTCTAGAAAAATCTTCCTCAATCCCTGTGAGTCCTCTCTGTTCTCTATATTTGATCATGTTTCCTCATGGGAATTTCTCAACTAAGTGAAACCTCATTCTTGAAACCATGCTGATTATATCCTCCATCAACTCTGTCTTCTTCCTTCCCCCCCTTTTTTTTCCTAATGTTTATTTATTTTGAGATACAGAGAGAGAGAGAACAAGTGAGTGTGCATGCATGGGAGAGGGGCAGAGAGAGAGGGAGAGAGCAAATCCCAAGCAGGCTCCATGCTGTCAGTGCAGAGCACAACGCAAGGCTTGATCCCATCAACCCTGAGATCATGACCTGAGCCAGAATCAACAGTTGGACACTTAACTGACTGAGCCATCCAGGCACCCCTCTCTTCTTCCTTTCTTGATGGCTTGACTTTATGAATAATAATATGGAAATTCACTGGCTTCTTTGGGAAACCTAAGATCTCCCCCACAGGTCCCCTGTGAGACCTCTTTCCCTTCCCATTGCTTCTATTCTTCCTTCCTCCTTTCTCCACCTTTGATCTTCCATTCAGTTCCCTTGAATGCTATTCATATGTCTTCCTCCATCCCTCTTGTTCACCCTTGCCAGACTTTCCCCTTTCACTCCATCAGTCTCTTAAGGAACTCAGGAACCCCTAAAAGCAACTGCCTGTGCAACCGAGTCCAAGCTCATTCTGCTAACCAAAGGGCAAGGCAGTAAGGTAAGAGGCAAGATGTCAGGGCATAGAAAGCAACTTTATTTGGAAAGCCAGCAAACTGAAGAGATTGTAGACTATTGTCCTACGGAACCATCTCCCCTTGGCATGAAATTCGAACTTCTTTTATGTTAGCAAAGGGAGAAGTGGGAGGGAGTTGGAGTCAAAAGGTGATTGACATTGGCAGACATCAGAGGAAGGCCATGTAACTATGTTGTCCTTCGTTAATTGATCTTTTCATGCAGGCATCTGGTCATGTCTTTCCTAAAAATCTTAAACATAGCATAATCATTTCGGTAGGTACTTCCTTATCTCTTCACGTAAGGTAGGTTTGGGGTTAAAAAAAATGGTTCTTGCAAATCTTAGCTGTAAGCAAAATTACTTCAATGATTAACATGCCTACCTGCAGGGCTAAGCAGAAATTTCTGAGCTATAGGTCACAGTAGCAAGGGCAATAGAAGTGACATGGTATCAGATATGCTAAGTTTTTTTTTTTTTCCTTATTACACCTGAGACTGAATTGAAACAAACAAACAAACAGGGGCACCTGGGTGGCTTAGTCACTTAAACTTCCAACTTTAGCTCAGGTCATGATATCACAGTTCTTGAGTTTGAGCCCCTGTAGGGCTCTGTGCTGACAGCTCAGAGCCTGGAGCCTGCTTCAGATTCTGTGTCTCCCTCTCTTTCTGCCCCTTCCCTGCTTGTGCTCTCTCTCTCTCTCTCTCTCTCTCAAAAATAAATAAACATTAAAAAAATAAAAAAAAAACATATGAAAATAATTAGAAACATACTGAATATTTTATCCATTCATATGGTCTTTGGAAATACCCAGACAGCTGTGAGATGTCCCCTCAGTCTCTCATCTAAAACACAATCCACACCTTCCATTATTTTAAATATTAGGCAAAATAAAATCTTAAAAGTCTCTTCCATAAATATTGATAAAAAGCTTTAGCATTCATATTGAACAGGTAATCTTAACTTCTTCCATTTGCTATAAACACAATTCAGATACACATATAAAGAAAAGCAAAAATGGGAGTATATTACTGTGTTTGTCTGACTTACAGTTAAAATTGTAGAAAAAAGAAGTATGATCTTTATGCCTGTCTGTATGCATGCTTATGCATGTATGATATATATATATATATATATATATATATATATATATATATATATATATATATGTAAACTTTTTCTACTTCTGAATGGTATTACCAAATTAAGTTATAAAATCCTTTAAAGGAATAGAGTTCTGTTCAAATTAGCTTAGAGATAAATGAGCTCTGATATTAATGAAATATTGCTAAAACTCTCAGAAACATAGAATATAACTCAAATACTTTTAAAGTTCATGTAACTTGAAAAAATCTTTGGCAAATAGGATTAGTTTAGTATTGTTGGTTTAATTAAAACAGCTATGTCTTCTGAGTTATCTCCTAGTATTAAGTATCATATAAATGTGAATTTTGTAACTAGGCTTTTTATGTTCTTTGCTTTTGTGATACTTACCTAAAGTGCATGTTCCACAAAAAATAGTTAACAAGGAAATAACTTGAACTGATAACTACCTTTGTTTAATAGTATGTGTGTGGGGGCCACCTGGGTGACTCACTGGGTTAAGTGTCCAACTTCTGCTCAGGTCCCAACTCATGGTTCATGGGTTCAAGCCCTGTGTCTGGCTCTGTACTGACAGCGAGAATCTGCTTGGGATTCTCTCCCTTTCTCTCTCTCCCAGTCTCTCTCCCTCTCTCACTCTCTTGGTCCCTCCCCCGCTAGCACTTTCTCTCTCTCAAAATAAATAAATAAACTTAAAATATATATATATTACATGTGCATGAAAATAGTTTCTGAAGTCTTTTTTTTTTTTTTTTTTGGTAACTTGAAACATCTAATAACTTAAGTTCAACAACAAATATTCACTAAATATTTAGATAATTTCTAAGCAACAAATTGCTGAAACACTGCTAAGTAGACATTTAAGTTTAATGCTTCTTATTTTTGTATTTTTAAAATTTTGTCTTTATTTTCTTTAAAGAGAGAGAGAGAGTGCATGTGTACACACAAGCAGGGGAAGGGCAGAGGGAAAGAGAGAATCTTAAGCAGGCTCCATGCTCAGTGCAGAGCCCAGTGCAGGGCTGGGATCCAGTGACCCTAGGATCATAACCTGAGCCAAAATCAAGAGCCTGATGCTCAATGAACTCAGTCACCCAGGAGACCCTATTTTTATATGATATAGAGTAGCTGAATGTATTTGGTTGGGTTAATAAATATGATCCTTTGCCACTGTGAAAAACTGTACCATGGGGAAGCAAATACCTATAAAAATTGTGAGATGGCTATATTCATAAAATTACTAGTTTGCTATGGAATCCCAGTGTGTGACAGACATTGCACAATTATCTACTTCCTAAAGTTCACTGTAAAGAAAAAAAAAGTTACTAATGGTTTGTTCCAGAATGAGAAAGAGGAAAATATAGGATAAGGTTTTTGGGAAAAGTATCTTAGAAAAGTAATCTTCCCTCATGTAGTCACAGTCATGTAGCTGGCTAAGAATGGGTGGATTTATGTATAAGGCTTAAAGATGAGTTCAATAACATGGTGATATAAAACTAGAGTTCTTTTTCTCTCAGTTAAAACAACAAAGGTTTCTTGTACTCTTGGCCTGTTCTTAATAGATTAAAAAAGGTTTTTCTTCACCTTTTAAGTAAACTGCCTAGAATCCAAGATTTTGTGTCTTATCCAAATCATTTCCTGTACTATACGTTAATCTTTATATGCCCTCAAATATTTAAGAGAAACTAAGGATTGATTCATAGTAATCTATGATCCTATTGAATCAAGTGTTCAAACCTTTTGACATGTTTGACAACTTCCCCAAATCAAATTCTAAATTAAGTCTTCTTGTTCTCAAACTGACCTTGAAATTTCCCAGAGGATTCTTGGAAAATCTCAAAAGGATTTGTTCTCTCACATTGTAAAAAGGAGATACTAAACTAATTCACTTATCTGATATATTGAATTACATAAAAGGACATTGTCAAATAAGAACTGTCTTAACCTTCACCAGGTTATATTTATATGGGTAAAGAGTATTAATGTAAGTATTTTAGAAATCAGATCAACTTCATAGAAATTTGTCAATACCCTCACTGTCCACGATAGGTCTTGTATAATATTGTAAGTCACAATTCTAGTTATCAGTTTTAAATGTTTGTGCCATAGAGGAGCGCCCATGTGGCTCAGTTGGTTGAGCACCTCACTCTTGATTTAGGCTCAGGTCATGATCCCAGGGTTGTGGGATCAAGCCCTGTGTCAGGCTCTACCCTGAGTGTGGAGCCTGCTTGAGATTCTCTCTCTCCCTCTTCCCCTCTCCCCTGCTTGCACACACTCTCTCTAAAAATAAATAAATACATAAGTAAATACACAACCAGAGTTCTTTGTCAAAGGAACCCTCAGATCTTTTACCATGCTCTTGTCACCACAGATACTTTTTCTTTTACTCTAATTCTTCCTTGACTGCATTTGTCATCAGTTACAGGCCAGAATGCTTCATCTTCAACAAAAAATGACTGTCTTAGAGAATATGGAAAGGATTATGACAAGGGTTTGGGGGTATAGGCTTCTGATAGCATTGCTTAAATAACTTTAAGAGCTACCACCCTACTGAGTAAAGATTTCCAGAAGTCTAGTGGAGAAGCTAATGAATTCATAAAACTGCTAACCCATGATCAAGCAGAACACAAGTAAATTACATTGGACTGAATGGACTGGTAAATAATAATTACAATTTTTGCTTGTAACATGACTAGCTCTTTAATGTTCTAAATTCTTTATATCAGGAACTCTTTTCCCCTTTGTCTCAAGCTGTCTATAACTCAGATGTGTCAGTAGATATACTTTTGTAAACAAAAATGAAGCATTTATCTTTCTTCCTACCTGATCCCTCCAGAATTGGGGAACTATTGTGGAACATCCTTATTTTCATGGCAATATAATTATTTACAGAGGTTATATAATAATCTATTCTTGTAACAGAACATAATTGGAAACATCAGTTATGTACACCAGGCTCTGACTGGAATGTCATATTTGAAAATGATGCATAGAATCAAGTATGACCAGATGGTTTCAAGGAACTAAGGTTGACTTCAGGGAGCCAAAGCTTACACAGCTCTCTTGGAACAACTGGCCTGGTATTTGGCTTATATGTTTCCAAGCCTCATGAATGAGTAAGGAAGGTTACTTCCTGGATGGCCTAGCACCTTCAAGATAGACCTCAAGAAGAGAGAAATTCCTCCAAATCTGTAAGTGATGAAGGAAACGTCTGATGGCAAGTCTTTGGCTTGGTGTCCCAAGGCTCAAGAAGCTTTAAAAAGTCTAATTTGAAAAAAGTTCCAGCAAAGCAAACTCATAAAGCTCTATGTGATCAATTACTATTCTTGTTATGCTTATGTAAATAATAAGACCAAATCTAGTAAGACCACACTTATTTTTTTTTACTTATTTTGTGATGGAAAATCAAAAGTGGGGTGACTTCAGAGAAAAAAGTTATATTTCAATGAAGAACTTTATACATCCTTGCAGGTTATTAGATTATAATCTTGTTATCTGTCTTTGAGCTATTTTTCATCTCTAGGTAAACTCTTTTTACTTTCTACTTTTTATCTACCTGTAAACTGGTCTGGATCCTGCTTTTTTAATGCATTTGTTAGCAATTAACATTTCCAATTTTTTACCCATCCTCATGACTTGGCATTCTTAAGAACTAAAATTGCCCTTTTTCTTTAAATTCTGAGAGCCGAAGCTGGATTACTTGATATAACTTCAAAATATCAACACAACATAACATGTGTGGGCAACCATTATGCCTGCTGCCATGTGGGACAGTCAGAAAGTTCACTGTGAAACCCAAAGGCATAATCAAATGTATTTATGCTGCAAACCAGGAAATACATGGGATTACCACTGCTGTCCTCACTCAAGTATCTAAAGATACTTCCAGCCGAACGTCCAGAAATCTTCCCAACTGACAGCCCTATAGACTGAGATACTAGTCACTGTATTTCTTTCACTTTCATAGAAACTTCTCTCATTAAATGCCTGATTCTACACCATTTAGCAAATAACTTCTAATGCAAAGTTCCAGTAGATGATTCAGCTGATCTTTAATGAAACGATGACTGAATGAGAAATGGACTTAAAGCCAAAGAAAAGAATGCCTCTCCTTTACTTAACTAGAGGAGGGACTGACAAGACACTCTCCCTGACCTAACTTCAGTCAGGCCTCTAAGCCTTGACCTCGGCATCTGTTCTTGTGGGGCCTGTATCACCTAAATTTAGCATGAATTCTGCTAATTCAGTTTAACCAGAATCTTCCACCCAACTCCTCATCTCCTAGGTGATAACTGATCATTCTGGCTTGATGTTAGCAAGAATTCTTTTAGACTTGTTTAACCAGGTGATACATATATCACCTTAGCAATAAGAAAATACATATATAATTAAAATGCCAAGAGTAATATAAGTGTTAATTAGTTGAATTCAAGCTAATTTATTTAGATCTAGAAAGCTAAATATGATTTTATTTTAAGGCATAGATTACAATATAAATATAAATGTGGAGATAAAAATGAAATGATATATTCAGGTGGAAGTTAAAGGAGTAATCTAGCTGATTCTGTAGCTTTTGTAATAGACAAAATCCTGTGAGTACTAGTAAGAGTTAAGATGTATTGAGGGGCGCCTGGGTGGCTCAGTCGGTTGAGCAGCCGACTTCAGCTCAGGTTATGATCTTGCACTCTGTGAGTGCGAGCCCCGCGTCGGGCTCTGTGCTGACAGCTCATAGCCTGGAGCCTGTTTCAGATTCTGTGTCTCCCTCTCTCTCTGACCCTCCCCCGTTCATGCTCTGTCTCTCTCTGTCTCAAAAATAAATAAACGTTAAAAAAAATTTAAAAAAAAAGATGTATTGAGCACACTGTTCTAAGTGTTCTGCAATTATTATGTCTTTTAACCCTTACAAGCACTTTATACAGTAGGGACTATTATCCCCATTTTAGATATAGATTTAAAAATAAAACTCAAAAGGGAAAATTAACAAAGTTTATCAACCAAGTGTATTCTGTAAGATGAGGTTGGGCAGAAGTCTAGGAATGAAAGAGAAACCGTGCTTTTAGAAGGCAAGTACTCAATGCAGAGGTGATACATTCTAATATAATTATAATTTCCACAGTCAAATAACTCCTATCGAAATATCTCATTACTAGCTTATCTAGCTTGCTGTAAGCCAGCTCACTCAACAAAATAAAAAGTCTTCATTTGGTGCTTTCTATCTCCTTATTTAATTCTCATTTCATGTCAACATATTTCCCTGTGGCCCTAGAGGTGGTAGTGGTTCCTTTGTCACCACCATCAGGGTATTGCAGTATTTCCTAGTTTTCCTCCACCTTAAGAATAGTTTTGTAAATAGTCCCTCCCTAACCTGAGATTTGGGGGCAGGATAATGGCTAAGGGGTCGTGGTAGAGCCTATATCCTGAGCCTTAGGGCTCTCTACTACAGTGTGCCAGGAAATTTCCAAATTGTTACCTTAACTACAAGTCATATCGAGTCCAGCCAGACCTTAATTAACTAACAAAGTAGACTAATTCCTTCTATCCTAGGTGTTTAAGACAACCCATTAAATTCAAAATCCTGGATAAGATAGGTCCATGGCAAGAAATATGGCCCATTGAGTCCTGTGTTTTGCCCAGCTTGCTCTATTACCCTTATTATACACCCCACTTAAGTACCTCAGACTGCTGCAGCAATAGATTTGTGGGGCAAAGGGGCTGTCTTTGCCTATAGGTTTTTACCTCTCATACTGGTTGTGCCAGGATGAATATCACAGGCTTACAGGCAATAAGAATGGTGTTGGTAGATTCAGAGGAAAATAAACTTGGACTTTTAGAGTAATTTCTCCAGATGAAATTACAGAAAGGCTTTTAAAGCAGAAGTGGATGGATGTTTGCCTCCATTGGTAAGAGGTTTAGGGAAATTTGTAAGTTCAATATTCTTAGCTTTATCTATATCTACCCAAATTTCCTCATCCCATGTTCTAGGGTGCTATCCCTTTGCTACAGTGTCCTTACTTTAGCATAGGAGATTTGGAGTGGGGAGTGTGGAGCATTTAATTGGCAATCAACTCTCTTACTCTCAGATTAATCCTGACATTCCCAGCTATTATAGGAGACCAAGAACTCCTTTAAAAATTTCATGGAGGCTCCTAATTGTATATCCATAACTTTTCATTTCACTTTTCCCTTGGGATACACTTTAGTACCTTCCTAAGTAGCTAGGTGACACTATAAACTTAATAAACAATATTTTTAACATAAAAACTAAGTACCATAGTTACTTGCTCTCATAATAATACCTTGATCTCAACTTGCTACATTGCTACCAGTGTTGATCATTTGATTGATCATGATTATATTGCAAATCATAGACAGTCTATGTCTACTATTACCACTCTAACCAATATGTTACATTTCCTCAGCCAGGTAGTTATCTCTGAACTCCTTTAATATACGACCATCCTAATCCAAAAATTCTATTTGGAGGGTTTCCTTCCTGGGCCCACATTCAGTATCAGTAACTATATCAAATGAGTCGAATCATAAGTCAGATAGTGCTCCCTGAAATTTAAAAGATTCTAGGATTTGCTAAAATATGAACAGTAAATAGGGAAATCACAGAGAAAAATATAGCACATGAAGGCTAGAACCTGTACAGCTGCAAAAACTCCCTATACCCAAAGAATTTAGGACCAGGGAGAGTATCTAAATGCAGAAAGAAGGGAGTGATGTAGAGGAACATTCTGATAAAAGCAGTGACATTCATACAAGAAGCACTAAAAGCACTGAAAGCCTGATATCATCTCAATGAGTAGGAGCAGAAATAATAAATACCCATAATTGCTCTCCTTTCTCCCTCTCTTCTCATGCTGAGTCTCCCCACTGGCTAAACCAAAGAGAAATAGAGAGAAAGGGAGCTCAGGGCACAGATCAAGGTGAAAAGGGAAGAAGCCAATGTTGAGAGGCTAATAATATATGTGATGATAAAGAAAAACCAGAGCTAGACAGTAGTTAAAGTAGTACAAACAGGTTTCATTCACGACCTATTACAGTAGGGAAAGGAGACCTTTATATAAAACTGGGCTCAGTTCCAAATACAGCTTGGACAAGTGAGGATTTATAGCCAAGAACTCAGTGAGGGTCAGTGAATGGAAAATTACCAAGAGGAAACCTCAGGGGTAAGGAGGGATTCTGGCTAAACCAACTTGACAAGATTCTTGCTGAAAGCAGACCAAGATGATCTGATACCACATGGTGGGTGAAGATATACATCAGATATCAAGGGTTCTCCAATACCCAGAATGAGGGTTCTCCCTTAACAAGGTTTTGCCTGAAACTGGGCTATGCAGGTCTGGCAAGGACAAGATCTAGCTCAGAATGGAGTTCAGAGGAGCCTGACTGAAGTTTGGTCAAGGAGTCTTTTTCATGATGTTGTTTTCACTAATATCTTTATTCAGATATCTAACTGGTTTTTTAAGCTTAGTAGATCCAAAACTAAAATCTGTTCCTCCTCGAGTTCTCCTTCTAAGTCAGTAAAACAAAACAAATAAACAAAAAACAACAACAAAAAATGAACTTGGTGTTATATTTGACTCTTCAACCTCTATCACATTAAATTATGTTGATTATACTGTCTGAATGAAGTACCCAAAAGAAAAAATGCTGACTCTGACCACTTACTAAGTTTTCTACTATTACCATTCTAGCCAAAGTTACCACTGACATAGCTTTCTTAATATTCTCCCTGCTTACAGTATTAAATACTTGTAGAATATTTTATAATCACTGTGATCTTTTAAATATATGAGTCCAATGTCATTTCATCATTTCTATTCTTAAAATCCTATAAAGACTTCCATCACATGTAATATAAAATCCAAAGTCCTTATTATGGCCTATAAGGCTCTAAACATCTAAAATACGACTATCTTTATGTCCTGATGTCCTAATTCTTTAGTTTCATGAATTTTGCTTTAGTCACACTGGCCTTCTTCCTTTTCCTTGACCACTAGCAGACTGACTTCTGCCTCTGGGTCCTTGCTAATTGCTCTATATGGAATTCTCTTTTCCCAATTATTCGGAGGCTCACTAAACTCATTCAAACATTTGCTGGAATACTGTCCTCTCAGATACCCATGCATAATCAATGTATATAATATATAGCTGCATATGTTATAATTCTATATGTGTGCATTTACATAAATTATGTATGTTAATATATAATAATTATTATATAACATATATAGTTAGTAAGTGTGATGTGGCCAATTGATCTGAACAATAATTCTCTTTTATTAAGATTTAATTAAGTTAGAGACCCCTGGGTGGCTGTGTCGGTTAAGCGTCTGATTTCAGCTCAGGTCATGCTCTCACTGCTCCTGAGTTCAAGCCCCGTGTCGGGCTCTGTGCTGACAGCTCTCAGCTGGCAGCCGAGAGCCTGCTTCAGATTCTGTCTCTGTCTCTCTGCCCCTCCCCAACTCAAGCTCTGTCTGTCTCTCTCTCTCTCGAATATAAATAAACATAAAAAAAATTTTTAAGATTTAACTAAGTTAGAAAAGAGTTTTATAAAATCATTTTAATTAAATATAAATATAAAGCACGTTTTTCTCATATAGCAAATTTAAAAATAATTAGGATAAGTGAAGGAGTCTGTGGATAATAATACTGACATCTTGGAAAGAATTTAATGGATGTATTTAAATTATATTCTTATTAATTGTCCTTTAATAATTCATCCCTAGTTTTGAGTCGAAAACTCAGACATTTTTAGTTTTCTGAAGCACTAGGTTTTTTCAGTAGCTAAAATTTACATTGGAACTGAGGCAGAGATAGAGCTGTTGGCTTCAATTATGTCCATTTTTTTTAAGTTTATTTATTTTGAGAGAGACAGAGACAGCACAAGCAGGGGAGGGTCAGAGAGACAAGAGAGGGAGAATCCCAAGCAGGCTCCGTGCTGTCAGTGCAGAGACCTATGCAGGGCTTGAGCCCATGAAACTGTGAGATCATAACCTGAGCTAAAACCAAAAGTTGGAGGCTTAACCAACTGAGCCACCCAGGCGCCCCAAATTATGTCCATTCTTTTTCTTTGGCCAAATGTTTCACATAACTTCTTAAAGTAGTATGAGGTTATTACAGAGACAACATGCTTTATTCATTCACATTTCTTATTCAAGAGTCTATAGTTTGTTTTGACTCTAAATGTAGAAGAAAATAAACAAGAGGAAATATACATGACAAAATACAATAATAATTATGCATAACTTTATTTAAACCAGTAAATATTTTGACTTAACTTTCCAGACTTTTTAAAGATATTTGTACTCCCAATTACTGTGAACTTTGACTCTACACATTTTATCACAAAATATGTAACACTTAAAAGTGTCTTATCTAAGACTTAATATTTGTCTAAGATTTAAAACATGTCATTTCAAACTGCTTTGGAAATGGAAACTTTCAGAAACTCTTCTATGAAAGGCTTGTATTCCCTTTTTAAAAAAGAGGGGGAATATAAAATCATATTTAATCAAGTTTTTTTCTTTTAGCAGAAACTTAAAATTGGTTTCCTCATAGTTACAAACTTATCTATCTTAGGCAGTGACTATTGGGAAGATAATGACACTTCTTCTCATGGGGTTAAATTTATTTCCAAATTGAGAAACTAGGCGGAATTATGATACTATTGCTACCATCTAAATAAAGATGATGTAGATGCTGAATTACAGTTTACCTCTGAGGCAGCAATTAGAAACTAACAGATTCAAATAAAAAGCGAATAGAGGCTCTGTAGTTTTCATGGATGCCCACGTCTTCTTTCTATTGTTCTAATTATGGAACAGCAAATACCAAGTAAAACTTAGTGTAGCCGGGTGGTGGTGTGACTCAGCCTTGACTAGTAATACGAAGGAGGCATTCAGCTTGGGTACTTTTTTCATCACACTGTGGGCTATCTAGTGCTCTGTCTCACAACGTCTTTTTGTAAGAGTAAAATAAAGGCAGTTGTACTCACAGTTCCTGTTATCTCTAATTCCATCAGCATTCATAGTATTTGCTTGGTTCCTTATTAGTATGAAAAATCAGGCCTCCATACTATTTACAAAGAAAATAATAGAAATGTAGACAGGTGTATTCATAAAGAGGCTGATTTAGGAAAAATACATAATGGCAGCTAATGAAATTAAAATAGAAAAGGATGTCCTTATCCTGTTCCTTTATAGTGCTTTGCAAATAAGACTGTAGAGTTGAAAGTCCCATTAACTATGTAAAAAACAACTTTTTTGATGTAAACATTTTATCCACTTGTTATCTCACTTCCTGTTACTTTCTTTTGCAGATTAAACAGATAATATTTCTCTCCAAATAATGTATTTACAGTTTTTATTTCTTTTCCAACCTGAAAGACATTTAAGAAAAAAACTTGCAAACTCTAATTTTTGATGCTTAGAACATGTATAACAAACAATATATATGAATCTACTCTGTGCAATAATATTCTCCAGGTTTTATTTAAAAATCATTGCACTTGCCAAAAAATCATTTGTCTAAATTATTAACAGATTATAATTTTGAGTCAATAATGTTAATAATCTGAGTCACTGGTTTTGAAAAGAATGAAGATTACTTATTTATTGACCCAGTGTTATACACACAACAATATAATAAAATAGTGTCTGTTTAAACAGCCTACCATCTTCCCAACTAGCCATCTTAAAGTCCTTTATTTTAGCCTGTTCATTACTCATATACTAACAACTGTGTATACGATGGGGCATGAATATATATATCTCAGCAAGATTTCTGAGTTCAAATTAAAAGTAATCAAATGATAGTCATCAGATTATTTGTTGTAAAAATCTATCACTAGGAAAAATTTGTCTCTGCACTGTTCCACCTTCAGTGGTTTCCCAAATAAAAACTTATTGCCAGAAATTATGTACATTTTGTAGGCCAGTGTATATGCTGAATAAATCATGTCTTCTATAGCTGTTGTCTTCTGTATTATTTTAGGATGTACCATGTTTTTTATAAATATCTAAAATATGTAAATTTCTTCTCTGAATGTGTGATTAGTTCCTTTCTAGCCAAAGGAGACTTCCCCCATGATCAAATTCAATCATTTTTCTATGTTTTGGAATTCTGCCTGAAAATGCTTATTTTTATTTATGAAAGATGTGCCAGAAGATCTGCAAGAGCAATTTTGTAACACTTATAAGCATATTTTTTTCCAATTTGAAATTGAGCTTACAGCTAGAAGTAGCAGAACAAATGTAAAAAATATCATTATGAATTTGTAAATGCTGTGAATTCAATAGCATGGTTAGAAAATGAATGGCAATACTTGGGCGATATTGTATTTTAATATCACACTAAGAGTGGACAGAATGTGTTTATTAAGTAAAAACTGAAATATATCTGGAATATGTCATTCCAAACGTTGTTCACTGAGCACACAAGAGTTTATATTGAAAAATATTGGAAACTGAGGCTGAATAAACTGCATACATTGAGATGATCCTACAGATTTTTATTTTTAATTTTTTAATACAGTGTGACAGTCATTAATTTATTGTCCCTCAGCTATTTCATCCTTTTTGCCTGCTCTGTGAAAATGAATCTGATGCCCCTAAATATTTTCCTGTTAGCACCTGACACTGAAGCTTTATCAGTAGAAGAAAGTGGAGAGGAACTACAGAGTGGAGTCTGTTTCTTGTTACTGTTGTGCTCCTCTGGCACGCTCCTGCAGTGTGCTGGGCTTTCGTGAACACCAGGCTCCTGTAGTGCGCGCGGATTCTCCACTGCCTGGCTTCGGCTATGTGTGGAGAGCAACAGCTTCTAGAGACCAGCAGTTTCTTTGACACCTTTTCCAAACATTTCTGTAGCAAAGTGCCCCTTGTGAGACACTCCCCCAAGAAAAGCTTTCATTAGCACTCTAGAGAGCAAATTTCTGGCAAGTTTACTGCAGTGACTTCTCTTTTAGTGAGCCACAATTCTGCCTCTCCACAGGTCTTGATATAAGACCCATGTGTGTGTTTTGAGAGGAGAGTGCTATTTCTTGAGTGCTCTGTCTCAGCCCGAGGCAGGATACCTGTTCTATTATTTGTTATTCCTATAGTCAGTGAACTTACTAGAGATTCTGGAGTAAATATGTTTGCTTGTGTAGCTAGATGTCACTCTTTCAGCTAACTTGGTTGGCTGATTGAAATTTGGACTCAGGAGTAGTTAATGAGACTGAATTGTCAGAGCAGTCCTAGCATACTGTGGAGAATGAAGTGCAAAGACTTAGGGATGTAGGAAAGCTGAACTGAATTTAACATCTAATATTCAATTATGGATGTGATGTAGTTTTTGGAGCAAATCAACGCAGCCATTGTTTTAGTTTCTTCATTCTGCTTTAACAAATTACCAAAAACTTAACGAATAAAAACAACAAAAATGTATCATCTTACAGTTCCTGGGATCAGACATCCAAAATCAGTCTCAATGGGCTAAAATCAAGTGTCTGCAAGTCTACATTCTTTCTAGAGGCTCCAGGCAACAATCTTTTCCTTTTCTTTTCCAGCTTCTAGAGGCCATCTGTATTCCTTGGCTTGTGGCCACTTCCTCTATCATCAAAGCTGACTGATTTGGCTTCCTAACTGACTTTGGCTTCTGGTATCACATCTCTCTCTGATTCTGATCCTTCTTTCACCCTCTTATAAAAACCCTGTGACTACATTAAGCCCATGTGAATAATTGAGGATAATTTTCTCATCCCAAGATACCTAACTTAATCACATTTACTATGCCCCTTTTGTAAAGTAACATTTTCATAAGCTTCAGGATTAAGATTTGGGCATCCCTGAGGTACTATTATTTACTTTACCACAATTTCTGACACTTGGTATGCAACTATCGACCCAGCTAATCCCTTTTTCTCTTTACCAAGTTGCAGGGATTGCCAGGAGCAGTTTGCATTTACCTGCAGGGCCACTGGTGTAGTTCTAGAAGATTGATTCAGGACTGTGTTAATTCTACTTGCCATAATGCAGTCTATAGATTTTGATCATCTTGACAATCCACAAACACCTAAGTGGTCCACTATCCTAATGACATTATGCTGATTGGATCTGATGACCAGGAAGTAGCAGGTGCATTATGCAAAGAAGAGGATAGAAGATATACTCACAGATTTCATGAACCTGTCTCTGTAGGGTAGTTTCTTGTATCAACAGTCTAGAGCATGTCAAGAAATCCCCTCCAAAGAGAACAAGTTGCTGCAACTTTCACTGTGTACTATGAGAAAAGAGGCACAATACTTGGCAGGCCATTTTGGATTTTTGTGTAACATATACTGTGTTAATCTGACTCATCTAGAGTTACCCATAAGGTTTCCAGTTATAAGTAGGTACCAGAACAAGAGAAGACTCCTTATCACATTCAGGCATCAGTATAAGCCATTCTACCTCTTGGGCTTCATAATGTAATAGATTTAATAATACTTGCATATAAGTATGTTGTATGGGCCTCCAGCAAACCAAAAGTAGGAAAATTGCAGGGAAGACCTTTAGAATTTTGGAAGAAAACCTATTCTTTTCATTGAAAGATAACTAGTTTCCTTTTGAGAAATAGATATAGACTTTCTACTAGTCTTGTTAGAGATTGAAAGCCTAACCGTGGAACCTCAAGTGACCAAGACATCTAAGACTCATGTCATTTCACACAGCATTGAGTATGACCAAGTAACTCATTTCAGATCAAAGGAAGTACAGCAATGGGCTCATATTTGTGCATTTAATTGATTTTACCATATACCCAATCAATTGAAGAAGCTAGCCTAATTGAAAGGCACAATGATATATTGAAGACTCATTTTGTTACCAGTTGGGAGACAACCACTTAAAAGAACAAAATTCTATTTACAGGACTCAGCATATGCTTTTAATCAGAATTCTGTAAGATGTGGAAGTGTGAGTGGAGTCTGTCATATTATACCTAGAACTCACTTACGGAATATTTTTTTCTTACCTGGTAACTTTGAGCTGTTTCTTTGGAGACATTAATTATCAAGATGGGATGATTCCAACAAAAGGCACACAACAATGGTTCCACTAAACTGAAAGATGAGATCACCTCCTGGACATGTAAGGATCTTTCTGCAACTAAGCTAACAAGAAAAGGGGGTATTAATTTGCTGGCCTGCACAATTGACCCTGTCTGCTAAGTGGAAATATGTTCTACACAATAAATACAAGGCAGCCTACATCTGTATTCCAGGGGATTCTCTATGGTACTTCCCAATACGTCCATGTCCAATGGTAAAGGTTTATGGAAAACTAGAGCAATCAAAAAAAATCAGAACATTGAGGGCTTGGGCCTTTCACAGATATAGAACGCCAAGCAGCAAATATTCTTCCAGAAGACAGAGGAAATACTGAAAGAGTAGTTGAAGAAAAGAGACATAGTTGTCAATTAGGACCTCATGAGTAATTACAGAAATGAAAACTATACGAGCTTTGCATATTTTCAAATTTCCTACATGTATTTATTTGTATATATTAGCCATTGTGTTTGCTTTCTTCAGTTCTCCATTAGAAACCTCCCTATGAAGAGCTTTCTCCAATATGTTAAAGGGCAGGTTTCTGGCAAGCTCCAAAGGATGGGTTTCCAGGGAATTCCAGTCATACAGCCAAACAGTGACAACGCTGCCATTCTGCAAGGCACAGTTTTGCAAACTCCAACACATTCTGGCTCTTTGAAATGTATGCAGTTCCCTATTTCAACCCTATTGGAAGTGACTGCTTCTATATCTGTTAGAAAATTCTTCAGAGTTATGTTTACTTCTTTTTTTTAATTTTTAAAAAGTTTATTTATTATTGAGAGACAGAGAGACACAGAGCGTGAGCAGGGGAGGGGTAGAGAGAGGGGGATACATAGAATTGGAAGCAGGCTCCAGGCTCCAAGCTGTCAGCACAGAGCCCTATGCGGGGCTCAAACTCACAAACTGCGAGATCATGACCTGAGAGGAAGTCGGTCACTTAACCAAGTGAGCCACCCAGGCGCACCTGAGTTATGTTTACTTCTTACTAGCCAATTTATCACATATCAATCCAACTCCTATTGTAGTTTATCATTCTTTTTTTTTTATTTTTTTATTTTTTTTATTTTGGGGACAGAGAGAGACAGAGCATGAACGGGGGAGGGGCAGAGAGAGAGGGAGACACAGAATCGGAAACAGGCTCCAGGCTCCGAGCCATCAGCCCAGAGCCTGACGCGGGGCTCGAACTCACGGACCGCGAGATCGTGACCTGGCTGAAGTCGGACGCTTAACCGACTGCGCCACCCAGGCGCCCCTTAGTTTATCATTCTTTATATGATTCTGTTCAAACCACTGTGCGGCTCTCTCTCTCTGGATAAGTCAAAGATTTATACATATGACAAAATACATTGATTGATTTGGTAATGGTAAACTAACCTGGCATTCTTGGTATTAACCCCCTACGGTCATGATACACTCACTATTCTTTTAAGTATTGTTGGATTCAATTTGCTAATTTTATTTTATTTTTTTTTTCCCACGTTTTTATTTATTTTTGGGACAGAGAGAGACAGAGCATGAACGGGGGAGGGACAGAGAGAGAGGGAGACACAGAATCGGAAACAGGCTCCAGGCTCTGAGCCATCAGCCCAGAGCCTGACGCGGGGCTCGAACTCACGGACCGTGAGATCGTGACCTGGCTGAAGTCGGACGCTTAACCGACTGCGCCACCCAGGCGCCCTCAATTTGCTAATTTTATATTGCAAATTTTGCATCCATGTTCAGGTAAGATATTGGCATGAAGTTTTATTTATAGTATCTTTAGCAATGGTATCAGTGTAATGTTATAGGTGTAATGTTGATCTCATGAAATACATTAGAAAGTACAATTTACTTCAATTTTCTGAAGAGTTTGTGTAGAATTGGTATTATTTCTTCTTTAAATGTTCAGCAAAATTCACCAATAAAAATTTTTTGGTTTGACGTTATTTGTGTCATATAACTTTTAACTATAAATTCAATGTTTTTTATAGATATAAAACCATTCAGATTATCTATTTCTTCTTGAATGAGCTTCGGTAGTTTGTGCCTTTCAAGGACTTTTTTCTATTTCATCTAAATTGTCTTATGTATTAGCAAACATTGTTCAGTACTTCCTTATTATTCTTAGTGTATGTGTAGAAATTGTAATGGTGTCACCTATCCCATTCCTGATATTGGTGAATTTGTGTTTTTTCTTTATTTTCATTATCGGTCTCTTTAGAATGTAATCAACTTTGAATTTTGTTGATTTTCACAAAGAGCCATTGATTTTTTTCCTTTTATTTTATTTTTTTTCAATCTTGTTGTTTTCTGCACTGATTTAAAGTTAGTTGTTCCCCAGAGCCTGGGTGCCTCAGTGGGTTAAGAGTCCAACTTCAGCTCAGGTCATGATCTCAGAGTTAATGGGTTTGAGCCCCAAGTCGGGCTCTGTGCTGCCAGCCCAGAGCCAGGAGTCTGCTTTGGATTCTGTGCCCCTCCTCTGTTCTCACTGTCTCTCTCTCTCTCTCTCTCTCTCTCTCTCAAAAAAACATAAAACAAAAACAAAAACAAAACAAAACATTAAAAAAAAAATTAAGTTAGTTGTTCCTCAGAGAAAACCTGCAGAAACAACTTAACAGAATGGCACTAAATTCATATCTATCAAAAATCACGCTGAATATAAATGGACTATATGCTCCAATCAAAAGAATGGGGCATCAGAATAGATTAAAAACAAAAACAAAAACAAAAACAAGACCCTTCCACTGCCTACAAGAGACTCATTTAAGATCTGAAAACAACTGCAGATTGAAAGTGAGGGCATGGAGAAATATTTATCATGTTAATGGACATCAAAAGAAAGCTAGAGTAGCCATACTTATATCAGGCAAACTAGATTTTAAACCAAAGACTGTAAGAAGAGATGAAGATGAACACTGTATCATAATAAAGGGGTCTATCCAACAAGATCAAACAATTGCAAATATTTATGCTCCCAGTTTGGAAGCCCCCAAATATATAAACCAATTAGCAACAAACACGAAGAAACTCATTGATAATAAAACAATAATAGTAGGGTACTGTAACACCCCACTTATAGTAATGGGCGGATCACCTAAGCAGAAAATCAACCAGGAAACAATGGCTTTGAATGACACCCTGGACCAGATGGATTTAACCCCTATATACAGGACATTTCTTCCTAAAGCAGCATATTACACATTCTTTTTGAGTGCACATGGGACATTATCCAGAATAGATCACATACTGACTCACAAATTAGTCCACAACAAATAAAAAACAAAACAAAACTGACATTATATCATGCATATTTTCAGATCAGAACACTATGAAATTTGAAGTCAATCACAAGACAAAATTTTGAAAGACCACAAATACATGGAGGTTAAAGAACATCCTACTTAAAAATTAATGGGTTAACCAGGAAATTAAAGAAATGAAAAAAAAATACATGGATTTGGAAACAAGTGAGAATGAAAACATGATGGTCAAAAACCTTTGGGATGCAGCAAAAGTGGTCATAAGAGGAAGTATATAGCAATACAGGTCTACCTAAAGAAGCAGAAAAATCTCAATAGACAACCTAACCTTATACCTAAAGGAGCTAGAAAAAGAACAGCAAATGAAGCCTAGCCAACAGAAGAAAGGAAATGCTAAAGATTAGAGCAGAAATAAATTATATAGAAACAAAAAAAACAAACAAAACCCAGTAGAACAGATCAGTGAAACCAGGAGCTGCTTCTTTGAAAGAATTAACAAAATTGATAAACCTCTAGGCTGGCTTACCAAAAAGAAGAGAGAAAAACTCAAAAAATAAAATCACAAATCTCTGAGAGGAGAGATCACAACCAATATGACAGAAATACAATTATAAGAGAATATTATGAAAAGATATATCCCAACAAATAGAGCAATCTGGAAGAAATGGATCAACTCCTAAAAACATATAAACTACCAAAGCTGAAACAGGAAGAAAGAGAAAATTTGAACAGACCCATTACCAGTAAACCAGCAAAGGAATTGAATCAGTAATCAAAATTCTCCCAAGAAACAAGTCTAGGGCCAGATGCCTTCCCAGGGGAAATCTACCAATCATTTAAAGAAGAGTTAATACCTATTCTCAAACTGTTCCAAAACATAGAAATGGAAGGAAAACTTCCAAACTAATTCTATGAGAAGAGAATGACATGGAAATACATAGCTAATTAACCTTCCCTATCTGATTAAACAGGAATGTTATATTATATATGTCAATAGAGTATTTAGGGAAAATGCTAGAACAGTTGCCAAAAATGATAAGATTATTATATGCTAACCACTTTGAATGTATGATAGGTAAATGTAACTTTAAGCATTTAAAAGAAAATTAGCTTAAAAACTTAATATTAATTCCAAGTTTAACAGAAAATTTCTTACAACTATTACTATTTCTGAATTACTATTGTTTTTTTATTCAATTGCTAATAAAACATTTGGAGACAAAACAAATAAGAACCTAATATAAAGATTTTCTGTAGATACTGAAAGTAATCACTTGTACGCTCAATATAAATAAATTACCTATAATATAATTTATAGTAATAAGCATAAAATATGCAACTGAAGTGATTAATCACTTAAATAAAATTAATGCTTAACACTGTGTTTATTTTATGCCGCTATACCTTTATTACAACTTTAATTTGATTATGGTTGTAATGAAGATAATGCTATTATATGCAACAAATGCCATTAGTGCTAATAGCTGATAACATATTCCATGATGAGAAACATTTTAGGTACTATTTAGATTTCCAAAAGCTCTACACCTATTTATAATATTAAAACAAGAGCAACTGCACCGATAAATAGTGTTTCTTTAGCAGTGATAGTTATTTTCTGACTTTGGTTTAAATTTTATCTTTCAACTCAAATTGCCTATCAGAAAATTGCTAATGCAATTTTGAATAAACAAAACAATTTATATATGCTCACATTTTTTGTGAATAATCGTCAAGGAAATTCTTCAAACTAAATGGATCACATTATATATATATAAGCCTTCTTCACATCAACCAACATATAGGTATCAAAGTGATATAAAATAGATTAGGTTGCATCTCAAGAAATAGAATGATGCTATTAAATTCAAGAAAAACATTATAGTAACTACGTAGAATGAGAAGTGCAAATCTGTGATACACAGATTAATGTAGAAATAAAGTTCCTTAAATATCCAATGCTTTTGAGCCAATTACAGGGGATCCCTATCCAGTGCAGAATTCAGCAGAGTAAAACCCATGGGGGAAAAAAAAAAAACAACCAAACCTGACCAGTGGCTTATTTGTGTAAATAAAGTTTTATTGGAACACAGTCTCACTCATTTATTTACAATCAACTGTATTGTCTAGAGCTTATTTCACACTACAGTAGCAGATATCATATGGCTCTCAAAGTTTAAAATATTTTCTATCTGGCTCTTTGCAGATCGCTGATCTAGAGCAATTCTTGGGCAAATAACTTACTTGGCAGCTCCCAGATTGATTAATATTTCTCTCTTTCCCTCTTTTTCTTTTCCTTCCCTTCCCTTCCCTTCCCTTCCCTTCCCTTCCCTTCCCTTCCCTTCCCTTCCCTCCCCTCCCCTCCCCTCCCCTTCCCTTTCTTTTCTTTCCGTTTTGCTCATTCCTCAACCAATTCTCATTATGCCTTTATTGTCTGGATTTCATAATTTGTAATTAAGTCCCGCATCTTCGGTTTTGGATTTCCTTATACCTACAAAAATTAGGAGGGCTATGTACCTGACTAGGTCTCATTAAAGCTGAGCAATGACAGGTCTACAAAATAGGCAGACACAAATAAAATCCTTAGTGGATGTTCTGTGATTTTCCTGAGAATGCAGTTCGTGAGAACTGAAAAAAAACAAAAACAAACAAACAAAAAACATGAGTAACACATTGGTAGAATATTTAAATATACATAAGACAGGTAGATTGTTTTCTTTACTGTATCTACTTTCTTTTATATTAGTTTTGCAAGAGAATATAATAAAATATTTCCTTGCTAATTTTTATTTGGCATTTTAAACACGAAGTCTGAGAAAATTATTTTTTTCAAGTGGTGTGTTGATCAAAACAAGCTACGTTTTGCTATAGCAATAAACTGCTCCCAATTCTCATCAGTTTTAAAACAATAATGTTCATCATTTATATTAAATGTTAATTGTGGGTCAGCTTTTGCTCTGCTTTACAGCACTTTCATTCCATATTTGCTATGAGCAAAGCACCCCCTATCTGCAACATTGTAGGACTTGTGGAAAAGACACATGGCAAACCAATCACTGCTTCTTAAAGCATCAGCTCTGAAATGGCAAAAAAAAAAAAAAAAAAAGTTACCTGGGCATACTCCTAGCTTCAAGAGCAACAGGAAATATAATTGTCCTACAGGCAGAGAAACTAGCAAGCCTTCTCCAGGAACACAATGCATGTATCTATATATTTTGAACAACAGTATTTTAAAACATTGGATTTTAATCTTGGATTCTTGGTAGGTTATATGCATGCATATTATAAAATTCCATAAATGTGTGGGAAATAAATAATTTAGTAGAGAATCAACTACTTGGGGGTAGGCTCTAAGAAACAATAAATCAGTAATATAGGTCAGAATTTAATGTCTTATGATGAAAGCTTCTTGAAAAATGTGTGCATGTACACACACACACACACACACACACAATAATTAACAAATGGCAAGAAGAGCAAAAGCAGAAATTAGAATATATTTCTGAGCTCAAAAGATAACATTTCAAATGTATTTCTTATTCCACACAGTATGTTATTGCCTTTCAACTCCAGTGTCTCAAATTATTTGGGTTTTTAAAAAATTGTTTTAATGTTTTTATTTATTTTTGAGAGAGACAGAGACAGAATGTGAGTGGGTTGAGGGCAGAGAGAAAGGGAGACACAGAAGCAGAAGCAAGCTCCAGGCTCTGAGCTGTCAGCACAGAGCCTGACGCGGGGCTCAAACTCATGAGCTGTGAGATCATGACCTGAGCCGAAGTCGGATGCTCAACTGACTGAGCCACCCGGGTGCCCCTGGGTTTTTTTTTTTTTTTTTAGTGTGAGTGCTTCCTTTTTAATTTTCTTTAAAGTTTATTTATTTTTGAGAGAGAAAGAGACAGAGTGTGAGTAGGGGAGGGACAGAGAGAGACACACAGAGAAAGAGAGAGAGAGAGAGAGAGAGAGAGAGAGAGAGAGAGAGAGAATCCGAAGCAGGCTCCAGACTCCCAGCTACCAGCACAGAGTCCTACGCGGGGCTTGAACCCACGAACTGCCAGTGGACTTTTGATAACGCTGTATCAAATAAAGTCATCAATGAATGAAATTCTATGAATGAGCAAAAAACTCAAAACAAAACTTGTGAATTTAGCATGTAATGTTATCTCTCCAATTTCCTCTTTGGAGAAAATAAATGTCAGCATATTGAAACCACAATTACATGACTAAAACAGTGATTTTTCTGAGGTACCCTTTTGAGAGGAGGGTTTGTTTTGTGGCCTTTGGCAGCAGCTAGAATAAGTGGCCACTCAAAATATATGGTTTGGCTTTCTCTCCTTGAAGCAGGGAGCAGGTAGATATCACTGGATGCCTTCAAAAGAAGCTCCAAGGAAACAATTACTGAAAGTGGTCCTTGGAGGAGGAGGCGAATTCTCTTGAGTATGAAATAGATATGAAAGAGATACCATGCGTCAAACTCTGGTGAAGTTGCTAAACTCCAGGAACAAAGAAGATATACTACAAGCTCCCAGAGGGGAAAAACAGGACCTTAAAAAGGGAAGAGATTCATAACATAACACTGAATCTATCAACAGTACTGAAATGTAGGCAATTGTAAAATAGTGTCACAATGTTTTATAGTTGTATCGCAGAAGTATCTCACAAGTGACACATTTGGCATATTTTATTTTTAAAAGAAGGTCACTAGGTCTGGTCCACACACAAGAAGACAGTATTACACAAGGGCACAAACACTAGGAAGCAAGAATCATTGGGGGTCACCTCAAAGATGATTTCCACAAGGACCTATGATAATTAAATTTAGTACCCAGTTTCTAGACATTCGTGGGACACAGGATCCATTGGAAATGAGGGAAGAAGTCAGCTGTTAAACAAAAATATATAGAAAGGACATAGACCTACAAATAAATCAAGAGAAGAATATTCTGGCATACTTCATAGAAGTCAATTTTCATACTGATTAGAAGACCTAGTTTCATTACATGCATATATAGATCTAATTAATAGTTTAACTTTTATCATTAATTGATTTTTTGAGGTTATTTCAAATATATTTTATCATGACCTTTCCCAAATCATCTTCTTCTGTATCTATCTACAAGACTTGACTATGGTTTTTAGAGATCTATGAATTTTTTCAGTCCTCCACGAATGCATTTTTACATTATTACAAGTGTGTTTATAAATGTGTGTGCTTGATCAGAAAAGTTATACTTCACTAGTGACCCTATTCCCGTATGCTATCTACTTTAAAATACAATTTGGAATTTGAACATTGAAAATGGAGAAAAAAATGTTAAATTAGTACAGTCTGTTTTGTTACTTTATTTTTTTTTTTTTTTTTTTTTTTTTTTTTTTATTTTTTATTTTATTTTATTTTTTTATTTTATTATTATTTTTTTTTAATATATGAAATTTACTGTCAAATTGGTTTCCATACAACACCCAGTGCTCATCCCAAAAGGTGCCCTCCTCAATACCCATCACCCACCCTGCCCTCCCTCCCACCCCCCATCAACCCTCAGTTTGTTCTCAGTTTTTAACAGTCTCTTATGCTTTGGCTCTCTCCCACTCTAACCTCTTTTTTTTTTTTTTTTTTTTTCCCTTCCCCTCCCCCATGGGTTTCTGTTACGTTTCTCAGGATCCACATAAGAGTGAAACCATATGGTATCTGTCTTTCTCTGTATGGCTTATTTCACTTAGCATCACACTCTCCAGTTCCATCCACGTTGCTACAAAAGGCCATATTTCATTCTTTCTCATTGCCACGTAGTATTCCATTGTGTATATAAACCACAATTTCTTTATCCATTCATCAGTTGATGGACATTTAGGCTCTTTCCATAATTTGGCGATTGTTGAGAGTGCTGCTATAAACATTGGGGTACAAGTGCCCCTATGCATCAGTACTCCTGTATCCCTTGGATAAATTCCTAGCAGTGCTATTGCTGGGTCATAGGGTAGGTCTATTTTTAATTTTTTGAGGAACCTCCACACTGCTTTCCAGAGCGGCTGCACCAATTTGCATTCCCACCAACAGTGCAAGAGGGTTCCCGTCTCTCCACATCCTCTCCAGCATCTATAGTCTCCTGATTTCTTCATTTTGGCCACTCTGACTGGCGTGAGGTGGTATCTGAGTGTGGTTTTGATTTGTATTTCCCTGATGAGGAGCGACGTTGAACATCTTTTCATGTGCCTGTTGGCCATCCGGATGTCTTCTTTAGAGAAGTGTCTATTCATGTTTTCTGCCCATTTCTTCACTGGGTTATTTGTTTTTCGGGTGTGGAGTTTGATGAGCTCTTTATAGATTTTGGATACTAGCCCTTTGTCCGATGTGTCATTTGCAAATATCTTTTCCCATTCCGTTGGTTGCCTTTTAGTTTTGTTGGTTGTTTCCTTTGCTGTGCAGAAGCTTTTTATCTTCATAAGGTCCCAGTAATTCACTTTTGCTTTTAATTCCCTTGCCTTTGGGGATGTGCCGAGTAAGAGATTGCTACGGCTGAGGTCAGAGAGGTCTTTTCCTGCTTTCTCCTCTAAGGTTTTGATCGTTTCCTGTCTCACATTCAGGTCCTTTATCCATTTTGAGTTTATTTTTGTGAATGGTGTGAGAAAGTGGTCTAGTTTCAACCTTCTGCATGTTGCTGTCCAGTTCTCCCAGCACCATTTGTTAAAGAGACTGTCTTTTTTCCATTGGATGTTCTTTCCTGCTTTGTCAAAAATGAGTTGGCCATACGTTTGTGGGTCTAGTTCTGGGGTTTCTATTCGATTCCATTGGTCTATGTGTCTGTTTTTATGCCAATACCATGCTGTCTTGATGATGACAGCTTTGTAGTAGAGGCTAAAGTCTGGGATTGTGATGCCTCCTGCTTTGGTCTTCTTCTTCAAAATTACTTTGGCTATTCGGGGCCTTTTGTGGTTCCATATGAATTTTAGGATTGCTTGTTCTAGTTTCGAGAAGAATGCTGGTGCAATTTTGATTGGGATTGCATTGAATGTGTAGATAGCTTTGGGTAGTATTGACATTTTGACAATATTTATTCTTCCAATCCATGAGCAGGGAATGTCTTTCCATTTCTTTATATCTTCTTCAATTACCTGCATAAGCTTTCTATAGTTTTCAGCATACAGATCTTTTACATCTTTGGTTAGATTTATTCCTAGGTATTTTATGCTTCTTGGTGCAATTGTGAATGGGATCAGTTTCTTTATTTGTCTTTCTGTTGCTTCATTGTTAGTGTATAAGAATGCAACTGATTTCTGTAGATTGATTTTGTATCCGGCAACTTTGCTGAATTCATGTATCAGTTCTAGCAGACTTTTGGTGGAGTCTATCGGATTTTCCATGTATAATATCATGTCATCTGCAAAAAGCGAAAGCTTGACTTCATCTTTGCCAATTTGGATGCCTTTGATTTCCTTTTGTTGTCTGATTGCTGATGCTAGAACTTCCAGTACTATATTAAACAGCAGCGGTGAGAGTGGGCATCCCTGTCGTGTTCCTGATCTCAGGGAAAAAGCTCTCAGTTTTTCCCCATTGAGGATGATGTTAGCTGTGGGCTTTTCATAAATGGCTTTTATGATCTTTAAGTATGTTCCTTCTATCCCGACTTTCTCAAGGGTTTTTATTAAGAAAGGGTGCTGGATTTTGTCAAAGGCCTTTTCTGCATCGATTGACAGGATCATATGGTTCTTTTCTTTTTTTTTGTTAATGTGATGTATCACGTTGATCGATTTGCGAATGTTGAACCAGCCCTGCATCCCAGGAATGAATCCCACTTGATCATGGTGAATAATTCTTTTTATATGCTGTTGAATTCGATTTGCTAGTATCTTATTGAGAATTTTTGCATCCATATTCATCAGGGATATTGGCCTGTAGTTCTCTTTTTTTACTGGGTCTCTGTCTGGTTTAGGAATCAAAGTAATACTGGCTTCATAGAATGAGTCTGGAAGTTTTCCTTCCCTCTCTATTTCTTGGAATAGCTTGAGAAGGATAGGTATTATCTCTGCTTTAAACGTCTGGTAGAACTCCCCTGGGAAGCCATCTGGTCCTGGACTCTTATTTGTTGGGAGATTTTTGATAACCGATTCAATTTCTTCGCTGGTTATGGGTCTGTTCAAGCTTTCTATTTCCTCCTGATTGAGTTTTGGAAGAGTGTGGGTGTTTAGGAATTTGTCCATTTCTTCCAGGTTGTCCAATTTGTTGGCATATAATTTTTCATAGTATTCCCTGATAATTGTTTGTATCTCTGAGGGATTGGTTGTAATAATTCCATTTTCATTCATGATTTTATCTATTTGGGTCATCGCCCTTTTCTTTTTGAGAAGCCTGGCTAGAGGTTTGTCAATTTTGTTTATTTTTTCAAAAAACCAACTCTTGGTTTCGTTGATCTGCTCTACAGTTTTTTTAGATTCTATATTGTTTATTTCTGCTCTGATCTTTATGATTTCTCTTCTTCTGCTGGGTTTAGGCTGCCTTTGCTGTTCTGCCTCTATTTCCTTTAGGTGTGCTGTTAGATTTTGTATTTGGGATTTTTCTTGTTTCTTGAGATAGGCCTGGATTGCAATGTATTTTCCTCTCAGGACTGCCTTCGCTGCGTCCCAAAGCGTTTGGATTGTTGTATTTTCATTTTCGTTTGTTTCCATATATTTTTTAATTTCTTCTCTAATTGCCTGGTTGACCCACTCATTCGTTAGTAGGGTGTTCTTTAACCTCCATGCTTTTGGAGGTTTTCCAGACTTTTTCCTGTGGTTGATTTCAAGCTTCATAGCATTGTGGTCTGAAAGTATGCATGGTATAATTTCAATTCTTGTAAACTTATGAAGGGCTGTTTTGTGACCCAGTATATGATCTATCTTGGAGAATGTTCCATGTGCACTCGAGAAGAAAGTATATTCTGTTGCTTTGGGATGCAGAGTTCTAAATATATCTGTCAAGTCCATCTGATCCAATGTATCATTCAGGGCCCTTGTTTCTTTATTGACTGTGTGTCTAGATGATCTATCCATTTCTGTAAGTGGGGTGTTAAAGTCCCCTGCAATGACCACATTCTTATCAATAAGGTTGCTTATGTTTATGAGTAACTGTTTTATATATCTGGGGGCTCCGGTATTTGGCGCATAGACATTTATAATTGTTAGCTCTTCCTGATGGATAGACCCTGTAATTATTATATAATGCCCTTCTTCATCTCTTGTTACAGCCTTTAATTTAAAGTCTAGTTTGTCTGATATAAGTATGGCTACTCCAGCTTTCTTTTGGCTTCCAGTAGCATGATAAATAGTTCTCCATCCCCTCACTCTCAATCTAAAGGTGTCCTCAGACCTAAAATGAGTCTCTTGTAGACAGCAAATAGATGGGTCTTGTTTTTTTATCCATTCTGATACCCTATGTCTTTTGGTTGGCGCATTTAATCCATTTACATTCAGTGTTATTATAGAAAGATACGGGTTTAGAGTCATTGTGATGTCTGTATGTTTTATGCTTGTAGTGATGTCTCTGGTACTTTGTCTCACAGGATCCCCCTTAGGATCTCTTGTAGGGCTGGTTTCGTGGTGACAAATTCCTTCAGTTTTTGTTTGTTTGGGAAGACCTTTATCTCTCCTTCTATTCTAAATGACAGACTTGCTGGATAAAGGATTCTCGGCTGCATATTTTTTCTGTTTAGCACACTGAAGATATCGTGCCAAGCCTTTCTGGCCTGCCAAGTTTCAAAGGAGAGATCAGTCACGAGTCTTATAGGTCTCCCTTTATATGTGAGGGCATGTTTATCCCTTGCTGCTTTCAGAATTTTCTCTTTATCCTTGTATTTTGCCAGTTTCACTATGATATGTCGTGCAGAAGATCGATTCAAGTTACGTCTGAAGGGAGTTCTCTGTGCCTCTTGGATTTCAATGCCTTTTTCCTTCCCCAGTTCAGGGAAGTTCTCAGCTATAATTTCTTCAAGTACCCCTTCAGCACCTTTCCCTCTCTCTTCCTCCTCTGGAATACCAATTATGCGTATATTATTTCTTTTTAGTGTATCACTTAGTTCTCTAATTTTCCCCTCATACTCCTGGATTTTTTTATCTCTCTTTCTTTCAGCTTCCTCTTTCTCCATAACTTTATCTTCTAGTTCACCTATTCTCTCCTCTGCCTCTTCAATCCGAGCCGTCGTGGTTTCCATTTTGTTTTGCATTTCATTTAAAGCGTTTTTCAGCTCCTCGTGACTGTTCCTTAGTCCCTTGATCTCTGTGGCAAGAGATTCTCTGCTGTCCTGTATACTGTTTTCAAGCCCAGCGATTAATTTTATGACTATTATTCTAAATTCACTTTCTGTTATATTATTTAAATCCTTTTTGATCAGTTCATTAGCTGTTGTTATTTCCTGGAGATTCTTCTGAGGGGAATTCTTCCGTTTGGTCATTTTGGACAGTCCCTGGAGTGGTGAGGACCCGCAGGGCACTTCCCCCGTGCTGTGGTGTATAACTGGAGTTGGTGGGCGGGGCCGCAGTCCGACTTGATGTCTGCCCCCAGCCCACCGCTGGGGCCACAGTCAGACTGGTGTGTGCCTTCTCTTCCCCTCTCCTAGGGGCGGGATTCACTGTGGGGTGGTGTGGCCCGTCTGGTCTACTTGCACACTGCCAGGCTTGTGGTGCTGGGGAGCTGGCGTATTAGCTGGAGTGGGTAGGCAAGGTGCACGGGGGCGGGAGGGGCAGGCTTAGCTCGCTTCTCCTTAGGTGATCCACTTCAGGAGGGGCCCTGTGGCAGCAGGAGGGAGTCAGATCCGCTGCCGGAGGTTTGGCTCCGCAGAAGCACAGAGTTGGGTGTTTGCGCGGAGCGAGCAAGTTCCCTGGCAGGAACTGGTTCTCTTTGGGATTTTGGCTGGGGGATGGGCGGGGGAGATGGCGCTGGTGAGCGCCTTTGTTCCCCGCCAAGCTGAGCTCTGCCGTCCGGGGGCTCAGCAGCTCTCCCTCCCTTTGTCCTCCAGCCTTCCCGCTTTCTGAGCAGAGCTGTTAACTTCTGACCTCCCAGACGCTAAGTCGCGCTTGCTGTCGGAACACAGTCCGTCCGGCCCCTCCGCTTTTGCCAGCCCGACTCGGGGGCTCTGCTTGGCCGGCGAGCCGCCCCTCCGCCCCGGCTCCCTCCCGCCAGTCCGTGGAGCGCGCACCGCCTCGCCGCCCTTCCTACCCTCTTCCGTGGGCCTCTCGTCTGCGCTTGGCTCCGGAGACTCCGTTCTGCTAATCCTCTGGCGGTTTTCTGGGTTCTTTAGGCAGGTGTAGGTGGAATCTAAGTGATCAGCAGGACGCGCGGTGAGCCCAGCGTCCTCCTACGCCGCCATCTTCCGGAACTCCTCCTGTTTTGTTACTTTAAACTTAGTCAGGTTTCAGGAAATTAGGTGGAATATACCAGTTTAAAATAATTTACAGACACATATGTATATTTAAGCTTTATTTCCTAAGCAGCAACAGTGATAAAAAATATTCAAGACATTATCTCCTAAATGCATAATATGGCTGTGTTATTCCCACATCAATCCAAAAAAAAAAAAAATTCTCGGTTTCTTATCACATCCAAGGAGTATTATAATTTTCGTTTTTAACACTTTAGGAAAGACTTATTGTAAAATCTTATTAAGCATTTGTAGAATATATTATGCTCCCAGATGAATGATTTTACTAAATAATCTTGAAGACAAACCTCTAAAGAGAATCCCAAAGGAAATATTTTGGATTTACTCTTCAATGAACAAAATAGGAAAAGAAACATTGTATCCTAATATTAGTACAGATAGATTAGTAATATTAACTCCTGGAAAACCAGTGATCATAAAATATCTTTTTTAATTTACTTAAAATTTTTTTTTGCCAATCTTGTAAGAAAAAATTAAAAGCCCTTATTTAGGCAACAAATACATTTATCAATACATCTATCTATAGCTTTATGAATACAATAGATCTATAGAAAATGTGTTTTTTAAAAAATAAACATGTCTATAAATGTGCTTCTCTGCATACATAAAATACTCAAAACATGGAAAGACTGCAAATTAGAAGAAAGCCTTCAAGATTTTGCTAGAAGCCCTTGAGTTTATAACTATCAGTGCTGTTGTATGCTTGCTGAAGATTTTTAAGACAATGTTGTATACGATTAAATATATATTTTGAAGTTAGAAAAAAATCACTTTAGTAGTTCACTTCAGGGAGAGAATAGGCTTTTTTTCTGAAGGGAAAAGGCTTTTAAAATTATCTTTTACTTACATAAAAGTTTTAGTAGTATTTACATTTAAATTTAAATTTAAATGTTTAAAATACGTTTTCAGACATATTTTTACAATTATTTGAATGAATTTTATGCTACTCTGTTCTAAGCCTTTAGCTTTCTGATGTAATATTTACATGCTTCTTATCCATAAATTTACATGTATCATCAACATAATTTGAATTTTATTTTTCTTGCTTCTTAATGGAAACACTGTCTGATTGAATAATAGAAATATTTGAATATGATCTATCTAGTGTTATCCAAATCCACTTACAAAAAATAGATCTAGATTGTGAATTCAAAAGCATTAGCTGTTATGGCCTTACTAGATTAAATCTGGCCTTTAAATTGATTTAAAATATATTTTTAAAAAGCAGTAATTCACAGAGGAGATCTGAACATCCTTATCAGGTCTTTATGTTGTATGCTATAACCACTTTGGTGATTTGGGATAGTAACACACCTAGTGACAGATAGTAGGTTAGCTTTGGGGGCTGCTCACCAGTCCATTTATCCATGTACCCATGCATTCTTGCTTTTTTTTTTTTTTTTTTTTTCCTCCAAAGCCTAATCCAACTATTCAACCTCTGTAAAGTCAAAAGCTGCTACAGTGTCAGTGGTGCTGCTGCATCTCAACAATGAAATTTAGTCCAGGAATGTATTCTCTCTTACAAATGATAAGAAACCTGAGTGCCTGGGTGGCTCAGTTGGTTGAGTGCCGACTTCAGCACAGGTCATGATCTCACAGTTCTTGAGTTCGAGTCCCACATCGGGCTCTGTGCTGAGAGCTCAGAGCCTGAAGCCTGCTTCGGATTCTGTGTCTCCCGCTCTCTGCCCCTCCCCACTCACACTCTGTCTCTCTCTCTCTCTCAAAAATAAAATAAAAATATATAAAAAAACAAATGATAAGAAACTAATTACTAAATTTTACATCTGAAAATAATATAACATTGAATGTTAATTAACTGGAATTTAAATAAAAAATTGGAAGAAAACTAATCAGTTGGAGATCAGAACAAATGTTGTGGAATGTGGAGTAAACTAAACTTGTAAACATTCTGGACATACAGAAAAATGAGATTAACGTGTAGAGATGAGTTCCATCAAATATTGGTTGTTTTTACTGACAGTCGAGTGCTATGGAGGAGCTAAATAGCTAAATGATCATTGTTGGTTGTTACTAACATATGTAATATTAAAAACAGAATACTTAAAAGTTCTTAGGGAGAGACAACATGAAAAAGAGGTAGTATTTTACGGGTCACATGGTAAATTCCCAAACAAGTTATTTTGCTTAAAATTTAGAAAAATATGAGATTAAAATTATTTACTTTTAGAAAAAATGTGTAATACATTTTTTAAGGAAACATGAAGCAAATATCTGACATTAATAAAATGGGAAATAAAAACCTTAAATTTAAAATCTGATTCTTTGAATAAATCAATGAACTTAAAGAGCAAAAAGGAGCAATATACATATATAAAAGGTATATACATGTATATTAGAAATATGAATTGGGTAAGCTATAAGAAAGAGATCAAATATTATGCTAAACAAATTAGAAAACCTAAAGGACACTGTTGATATCTTAGCAAAATATACACAAAGAAATATGACACAAGACATACTAGTACACTCAAATTGGCTAATATATCTGAAAATAAAAACATTCAAGACTAATCTTTCATAATAAGCATTTGGAGCAGATATTTCTAAAACTGACTTCCAACTCTCTGGTAGAGAATAGATAATTCAACATTATTTTAAAGATCCAAAACAGAAACATAGGCAAAGCTCTCCATTCAATATTAGAAAACCAATACAAAACTTTAATGGCACAACTAATACTACTAAACAAGGAAAAATGATTATATTCTGTTTATGACTATGAATGTAAATATTTTCATTAAACATTAGCAAATAATTTACAAAACAATATTCTATTATTTTATTAGGGTAAGTTTCTAAGACAAAACCCCAAATAAATGTTTATTTCTCTTGTACTAAATGGTGCAGTACAAATGGGTCCTCTAGTGACACAGGCTAACAGGACAGTTATGCCCTCCATAATACATGCCTTTCAGGATTTACCATCGATTGCTATTTGCAGGCAGTGGAACAAAGAGAACTTCAAGGACAAGAATCTTGGTTTTTTTTAATAAAATCACCTAAAAGCTAAACACGTCATTTTTTCATAGTTCATTACCCTGAATTCTGCCATAAAAACACAATTAGCTGAGGGAGGCATAAAAAAAAACTGTAGTGTTTGACCAATAGCTAATTGTGCCACTTCAACTATGGATTCTATTACCAAAAAAACGAAGTAGATACTAAATACCGTGAAACTCATTTTGTCGTGAAAAGTGAGTAAACTTTATTCTAAAAATGCAAAGGAGTTTTAAAATACATTAAAATAATTCATTGCACCCTCAAAGAGACTAGGGAACACTTAAGCCATGTTGATTTCATCACCAAGCATCTCATATGGGTCCTTAGTGCCAAAAGCAATCTTTTTTTACTAAACCATCTACTCTCTGCTATCTTAGATAAATATTTTGTAGTTTGTACTACCTTCAAAAACCTCCAAAACTCTTCTTTCATTTCAAATATCAATAAACTGAGTCTTTATCTCATGGAGAAAATACAGGAGAAGGAAACTTTCTCATCCTTTGCCAGCCATCCCTCAACTATGTGCAACTGTACGATATGGGCTACACTCTTTTGTCATTACAGTATATGAACTGATCATATTCCTACCTAAGGGCAGAAACTTTACTTACCTTGAGGACTTGGTTCTTTCCATGATAATCTTATTATCCTATATCATTACATTTTATTTCTCTATAGGATCAGTGCCAATGGCAAGGAAGCATAGTGTTTTCATTTTTCTGCTAACAAAATAAATCTTCTCTTTACCCCAATTGCTTTTAGTTAAATTTCTCCCTTCTCCTTTAGAGCAAAACTCCCCTAAATTGGTCTGCATTTCCTCACTTGACTCTTGAACCAACCTGGTCAAGCTCTAGCGTCAACCTTTAGGCTAGTGGGTCACCTAGGATCTCAGCATTGCTTAATCTGACAACCAAATTTCAGTCTTCATTTTAGTTAAATTCTCAGCAGCATTTGATGTGGTGGATAACTCCTTCAATGTTAAAGACTCTTCATTTGGGTTTTGGATTTCCATTCTTTCCTGATTTTTTTTTATCATCACTGGATATTCCAACTTATTCTTCTATGTCTAATTCTTCGTTTAACTACTTTGCAGTGCTTTTCTTTGGAATTCGGTGTCCTGCTATCTTTTCTATCTATATTTATTCTTTGGATAATTTCATCCAGTCTCACAGTTTTAAATATTGTCCATATAGGCTACTCCAGATCTAAATCTCTCTGAAGTCCAGACTTGTACATACAACTGCCTAACCAATAACTCCTCTTGGATTTCTAATACGTTACTTTACATTTTTTTCCAAACATTCTTCTTCACCGATGTTCCCAAGGCCAGCAAATGGCATCGCTATCTGTTTGTTGGCTTTTGACTGCACCAAAATTTCAGAATCATCCATCATTCCTTTTTTTTTTTTTCACCTCATCAAATCTATCAGCAAATCTTGGTGGTCCTCTCTTCAAAATCAAATGACTCTCGGGGCGCCTGGGTGGCGCAGTCGGTTAAGCGTCTGACTTCAGCCAGGTCACGATCTCGCGGTCCGTGAGTTCGAGCCCCGCGTCAGGCTCTGGGCTGATGGCTCAGAGCCCGGAGCCTGTTTCCGATTCTGTGTCTCCCTCTCTCTCTGCCCCTCCCCCATTCATGCTCTGTCTCTCTCTGTCCCAAAAATAAATAAAAAACGTTGAAAAAAAAAAAAAAACAAAATCAAATGACTCTCCAATATCTCCATTTTTGCAAATAGTATGTGTTGATATCAATGTTTTAGGATATTGCAATGGCCTTTTAACATGGTGTCTTGCTTCTATTTTTGCTGGCTAATGATAAAGCAGACAAACTGATAAGATAAATCGAATGTATCAGAATTCTCACTTCCTACTAGCTATAATATTTGAGAGCAGACTAATGCACTATTTCATCAACTAGAAAAATGGGCAAAATAACAACAAAAAAGTCACTTAGAAACATCAAAAATATCTTGAAGTAAGGAACACTAGATAGTCTAACATTCCATAGAAGTGAAGTACTCATGTCAGTAAGTTGTATCCACTTCTCTAAGGGAAGAAATTACCAACTTCTGGTATGAGCAAAAAGCCATTGCATAGGGTGGTTTCTGGGAGTCAGGGAAACAATCAGATATTATGAATGTCATGTAAAATGAAGAGACAAAATTAGAGACATAAGGGGATGCAAATAAAAATATAAGGTAAATAAAAGAGTCAAACCAAACCAAATAGAGAGAAAAATGGAAAATACAGGAGAGTACATGAGAATCAAATATGGATCATTCAAAAATAACTACCCCATACTCATATTTTATCCCATACTCACTTCCTACCTTTCTTTGAAGATCACCAGATTCCTCATCATAAATTATAATTTCTGAAAGCTAACTACTTTTATCTTTAATGCCAAGAAAATTACAGGATATTGACTATTGTTATTTTTGTTTATCTCTGTTTAAGATGTTCTAGTGAATCCAATCAGCCAAATCAAGAAATAATTTGTACAAATATTGGTATATCAAAAAATTTTTTTCTCCTTTTGATGATCATATGCTTGCATTCCTAGAAAACCTGGCAACCAGTAAAAAAATTCAATGATTATTAAGAGAATTTGTCAAGGACAGCAATCAAACTAAATATAAAAAAATCAATAACCTACCTTCCAAACTAGCACAACTCATACATTTTATTTATAGAGAAAATATTAAGCAATAGTCCATACTAGGCCAGGTACTATTCCAGGTACTTGCAAAACATCAGTAAACAAAATATACAAAGATTCCAGACTCCTTGCAATTTAAATTTGAGAGATTGGAATCAACAGAAATAATAACAAATAATTACAACGTATGTAACAAAGTGATAATTGTTAAAGAGAAAGGAAATTTAGAAGTGGATTAGGATAAATGGAATTTAATGCATTATTACAAGTAGAAGTATAACTATATCTCTTCCCTACAATTCATCTTCTGCATTCAAGTAAGAGAACTTTCTGAAATGAAATCTGTCTACACCAATTGTTTGCTGAGAACCCCTCTTCTGTTCTCAAATTGGCATGACATAAATGATGCTTCATTATTTTGTTTCACTGTTCATATTCTAGAGCCTTCTTAACTACTATCCACAATTGATGAGATACTTTGGAAATGCTGAAATGCTTCTTTCTCTGTTTAAGATATCCTGTTATCTGTTATTACTAGATAGTTTGTATTCACACCACAACCTCTGCTGAGTTTTATCTTTTCTGAAACCTTTTGTGACCTTTCTCAAAGAGAGTTAATCAATCTCTATTTCATCTATGAGTTTTATATGTACATTCACTTATATTACTACACAGCAATCTTATGTTTATATAACATACAGTTATTATGAAATTGCCATTATTATATACATAGTATATTGTTTCCTTTTCTAGGCAGTGAGCAGTGTGAGAACTGGCACAAGGTCATTTTTATCATTTCTTATCTCATAAGAATAAAAGAATGTTTGGTATATTATAATGATTCAATCCATGTTGAATATAATGATAAATAAATTAAAATAATAAAAAAATAATTTTAACTAAGGACTGTGAGACTGTCTTTTCAGAGGGCCATCTGTATTCAGAGATGACATGTACTGCTAAGTAAATATTTTTTTACAAAGTAGATTATGCAGATCACCATGACAGTTTACAGGCTCTAGAAGGTGTAGTAGTAGCAAGTAGCAAAACTTTTAAATGAGAAGCTCATATCTATGTCACAGATTTTCAATAGCACATAGTATTTATGAATGTAATATTGGAGAGAATCTTAAATTTTAATGAGCTGTTGACATTAAATGCAGATGAATACCTCAATCTACATAATACATATAATTTCTTTTTGTACAAAAACCAAAGGGTTTGATTTGATTAAATGTAAAATCTGGGCATATGACTAAAAAAATGCTCACAGAATGAAGTCTTACTATAGAATCAAACAAATCTCATGCAAGGATTGAAGAAAATATCCCTATTTTCTTTAGACCATGAGTACTATTTTTAATGGTTGAGTATTCTTTGGTTAATACTATGTTCCAGAGACCAAAAAATTTAAAAATAAAGTAAGGATTATAACATAATATAATATTTAGCCCCAGGAAATGGGAAAGAATCTACCATTATTAATATTAATATTACTTTTAAACTTTGAGTAAGGCAACCAGACAGCACAAAAGAATACTATCATTTGTCTATGAGAACACAGATATCGAGTATTATATTTTACCTTGTATGGTATGACATATATTTGAAGTGTGAAATTTTGAAGTATATAAACCTTCTCATAAGAATTAACGAGGGTTGGGGTGCCTGGGTGCCTCAGTTGGTTAAGCGTCCGACTCTTGATTTAGGCTCAGGTTATGATCTCATGGTTAGTGGGTTTGAGCCCCGTGTCAGATTTGAATAAATAAAAATAAACTAAAAAAAAAAATTAAATAGGGTTACTTGTGTATGATACAAAGTAGTATCACTGGTCATAATATTTTAATTATGATTTTACTGTAATTTAAAAATTATATTTAATTTTCCAAGAGGATTTTGATTTAAAATGTTTCCTAAGAGGGCTTACCTTCAGAAAAATCTATTTTGATAGCAATCTTTTTTTGATGTTTATTTTATTTACCTTGAGAGAAAGAGTGAAAGAGAGCAAACAGGGGATGGGCAGATAGAGAGAGAGAGAGAGAGAGAGAGAGAGAGAATCCCAAGCAGGCTCCGTGCTGTCAGCTTGATCTCATGAACCGTGAGATCATGACCTGAGCTGAAATCAAGAGTTGGACACTTAACTGAGCCAGCAAACTCCCCAAGAGTAGTCTTTGATGTCTCTGATATTTGCACTAAAAAATTCATAAAATTGTGCCAGTTTTATGATTTTACCTAGCTAAATATAAATTATGAAGAATAGAAAAGAGCTATCAACAATTAACAATGAGAAGTAATTTTAGGGAAAATGAGTTCACAATTTAGGTAAATAAATTAACATCAAGCTAAAACTTAACAGAACTGTAAACCATTCTGAAAAATTAAAAGGAAGAATTGAAGTGCTTATCTATGATGTTTTTTAAGTAAAAACTATTAAACACAGTACAATACGATTAATTATTTTTATTTGCCTTATATTATGATTCTATGCATGTATGTTTTATTCTTTTTATGAGTACTTTGGAGCAATTATCTAACACAGTTTTTGTTTTTTGTGGGGCTTATTTTGGTCTCTTGTTTTGTAATTCCAGTGTAGTTAACATACAGTGTTATATCAGTTTCAGGTGTACACTATAGTGATTCAACAATTCTATACATTACTCAGTGCTCATCATGAGCCCATCACCTACTTAACCCATCCCCCCAACCACACCCCCTGGTAACCATCTGTTAGTTAAGAGTCTGCTTTTGGTTTCTCTCTCTCTCGCTCTCTTTCATTCTCTCTTTTTTCTTTGTTCATTTGTTTTGTTTCTTAAATTCCACATATGAGTGAAATTAAATGGTATTTGTCTTTCTCTGACTGGCTTACTTTGCTTAGCACTGTACTCTCTAGATCCAATCATGTGGTTGCAAATGGCAAGATTTCATTCCTTTTTATGGCTGAATAATTATCTAATTGTGTGTGTGTGTGTGTGTGTGCCTGCCATATCTTCTTTATCTGTTCATCTATTGATGTACAGTTGAGCTGCTTCCATGATTCGGCTAATGAAAATAATGCTTCAATAATCACAGGGGTGCATACATCTTTTTGAATTAGTATTTTCATACTCTTTGAGTAAACAGCCACCTAATACACTGTTTGATAGCTTAACTGACCTTGTCAGAGGACAAAGGTTGGGTGTCAATTTAATAATATGCAAACGAGTTCAATGAATCCCATTATATATCATCCCATATATATTATTATTTAAATAAGAATTTTTTTGCTTGTCTAATAAAAAGTAAATATTCTGGAGACGATCTATTCAACAGGTAATTTTACAGGAGATTTTCTTGACAGCTAGCCATGATCAAAGCCCAAGAAAGGTAGACATAGATGACTACATGGAAGAGGAAGGCAGTATCCAAAGGCTACAGTAAGAAGTAGTAATCTGGAGAATGAAGAGGGATCTACAACAGAGACAATGCATGTATTCATTTCCCAAACCGGTTTTTCTCCTCCAATGCCCATTACAGGGATCCCCTGCTTTTCAAAAGTTCAGGTTTACCACTTTGCTTTTAAGAAAAACCTACATTAGTACCTGTTTCCACTCACTGAAAGAAATCTGAAGAGGTTTTGGCTTTTATGGAAGAAGGTGAAAAGCAAAAATAGCATTCAACATTTGTTTTGCAGCAAGCCACTGTAGTGGTAGCACACACCCCAAGCAGCAAAAGTGGCACCGCCAAGCTCCTTCCCTGGCAACTATTCTCAGCATCTTGGCATCAAGCTGCCATCTGGGAGCTGTCTGTGAGCATCTGTGCGTTATCTCGATTTATTTTGTGCATCCGTTGGCAAGATGTGTTCTAAGGTACCAGAAAAGCCTAAGAGAGGTTATTTTGGGGGTCTGAAAATGCTCAAAATTTTTCGATATCAGTTAATGGTAATTTTGTCTTTGCTTTACACCATTTCTGCTTACCAACGGTTTTATGGAAACACTATTTTGGATAGTAGGGAAAACCTGTTTAAGAGTCATGTTTCTAGGGGCGCCTGGGTGGCTCAGTCGGTTGAGTGTCCGACTTCTGCTCAGGTCATGATCTCGCGGTCTGTGAGTTCGAGCCCTGCTTCGGGCCCAGTGCTGACAGCTCGGAGCCTGGAGCCTGTTTCAGATTCTGTGTCTCCCTCTCTCTGCCCCTCCCCCACTCATGCTCTGTCTCTCTCTCTCTGTCAAAAATAAATAAACATTAAATAAATTATAAAAAAAAAAAGTCATGTTTCTAATTCTAGGCACAGAATATGGCAAAAGTGACATTTTTAGTATATTTGAGAGTATAAGTTGAGTACTGACTGACCTTTATCTTCACTTTGTCTACCAGCAGATGAAGTAAGCAGATTTGTGACTTAGTACCTTCCTTCTTTCTTTTCTCCTTTCTCTCCTCTTTCTTTTGTCTTTCTTCTCTGATTTCTCCTTCTCCTCCACCTCCTCCTCTTTTCTTCTTTTCAGATGATTCATTAGTTTTCAAAGATGTCTAGATGCCCAAGTTATTCTTTCTATTCAACAGATATATATATCTGTATACCTCCATGTAGGATCATCTGCTTGAGATGCTGTAGTTTATGAAAGGTCATTAACTGTGTAGTGCACATTTTTCCGAATATTTTAGAAGTAAAATATTTAGGGTTTTTTCCTTCTTTGTTTCCATTAGTATAAGTGACAGAAATTCCATTTATTTAAAACTGAGATACTATACTGCAGATTCTAAGTATGTCAAAATTTTGGTTAAATAAATATTTTTAATATATATTTGGGAATTAACTTATATGAAGTATGTTACAAATGGGTGGACATTAAGTGACATTTACTTATTTATATAATGGTAGTAATTATTAAAGCCATTATTTATATGTTTATAAGAAATGGCACGAATAACTGAAAAATATATAACTGTGAAGATTAAAAATATAACTGAAGATTAAAGCTGTGAATGGAGGCAAACTGTACTATTTATAAATTCATTTCCTTGACCCTTTTTAGTAAATTTTAAATTCATTGTAGTATGCATATGTGAAACTTCTCTGAAACATGAAAGCTACTGGCAGCATCACTGCTTTATTTTTTTTCAACTTTATTTATTATTATTCTTTAATGTTTATATATATTTTCAATTTTATTTTTATTATTTTTTAATGTTTATATATATTATATATATTCATATGATATATGTATATGTAATATGTATATATTATACACTTGAGAGTGTGAGCCGGGGAGGGGCAGAGAGAGACAGAACGACCCCGAATCTGAGGTAGGTTCCAGGCTCTGAGCTGTCAGCACAGAGCCCAACATTGGGCTTGAACCCAGGAACTGTGAGATCATGACCTGAGAGGAAGCCGACGCTTAACCGACAGAACCACCAAAGTGCCTCTCTTTTTTTTTTTTTTTTCAATTTTAAAATGATATAATTGTATCATCTTCTGAAATGATGGCTTAAGAAAAAAATTTTATCTTGTCACTTTCCTCAGGAAGCTGCAGTAGGAGAAAACTACTTTATAATAGAAATATTCAGACATTCTTCCAGTAGAGTGTAGTATGTCACGTTTATAGCCCTTTATTTTAGGGCATGTGAAACTCTCCATGTGCTCTGTAAAACATTTTATACTGTTCAACTTGTGTGACTTGCAATTAATCTCAGTGTAACAGAACAGCAGGAAATATTTCTGAGGTTTAAGAATGTTTTCTTTTCCCAATTTTTCTTACAATATAGAATCTGGACATGCCATGAGAAAATTACTTTTCCTAAAATTATAATAAATACTGTTGCAACACCTGGAATTTTTGTAGAAAGTTGCTCTTCTGCATGTTTCAGTGTTATTATTATAGTGAGGTGATCATTTCACTCTGACAATAAACTGTATTTTCATTGGTGTCATCAGCTGTACTCTACTGCCTTATTGGGTATCTTCACTTGCTCTTTGGTCCTTTCAACTGAGCATGTTTCAAAATTTCATTCTCCATTCGTCATACTTCTCTGAATCTTGATTTCTTAATGTGTGAAATAGACAAATTATCCTACCTGATTTCTAATCTTTCTCCCAGCCTTTAAACTATATAATGTTTTTTTGTGTGTCTGGTATCCCCAAAGACAAGCTCCTCATTGTGAGTTTCTTCTCTGAAATGACACCACCATTTATCCAGGTGATCACATTTAAATTTTCAAATAAAAGAAAAAAAGAAATTTTCTTTTTAAATTTTCCTTTTCCTTTTTTAAAGTTTATTTATTTTGAGAGAGAGAAAGTGTGTGAGCATGCTCACACACACGTGTGTGGGAAAGGGACAGAGAAAGAGGGAGAGAGAATCCCAAGTAGGCTCTGAGCTGATCAAAGTCTGGACTTGGGGCTGGAACCCACAAACTGTGAGATCATGACCTGAGCCAAAATGAAGAGTTGGACCCTTAAGGGACTGAGTGATCCAGGTGCCCTTCAAAGTGTATCTTTTGCTTTATCCTTATTCCTTCACAAAAGAAACTCATACATTTTGTTCTTCTTAATGTTTGTTTTCTTCTCCATTCTCTTCTCATTTTTCTCACGTCAGTTTGGATACACATTAACTTGATCCTAATTCCTGGCACTGGTTTCAAATTCTTCAAAGGTTCTTCCTCTTCAAATCATCCTTTTCTCAAATCTGCCAGAACAGCCCCATTCATAATCAAATTCACTCCTGACCCCTCTACCTATCAAATTAACTGTAAACATAATAAAATTCTAGCATTCATGATTCCAACAACTATCTCCAACTCTAGTTCTATTGCTTACCACCAAACAACATACAACTCTGCTCCACCTGAACTGAACAATATACTTTTCTTAAAAAACATCTTCTGTGGGGTTTTTTTTGGGGGGAGTGGAACTTATTATTTGCTTGATGCTGTTTGGTTGTATTAGTTTGATTTGCATTATTATTTTATTTATCTGTCTATCTATCTATCTATCTATCTATCCATCACCTATCAAGCTATCTTTATCTGTAGAAATTCCATGCATATGCTACATGCTTTTCTTTCTTTGGGATTTTTTTTTTCCTGTCTAATCAAAGGACAGTGTATTCATGAAAGTACTATACAGTTGCCATAGTGATTTTGTCATCAAAAGTAAAAGCTGAGGAAAACCTAGAACCAACTCACTAATTTTTTGATACAAGAAAACTGAATATCCACTTGCCCGATGATCTAACAAAGTCATTTTTACTTGAAGGCAAACCTGGGGCTACAATAGATAGCCTACCTCAAAATATGGGGAAATTTTATGATATTGTATGGTGATTTGTTTCATTTAGCTGCACTACATACTTCCTACCTTTATTATTGTGATTATTCTAGTCTCCTTTGAACTATTTTATATATTTATAGTTTTTTTCCAATATATTATCTCCTTATTTGCAGAGAATATGACTCATTTACCCTTTTTATTGCTCTTTAAAATGGGGAAAGTATGTATGAAAGTATCTTTGGGTCATAAAGTCATAACCAAAGACTTCAGTTCACTGAAATACTCATGGACTTACTGGTGATACCTATGTCTATATCTACATTTATCTATAGCCATAGTTATATCCATATCTATATCTACAGCTATACATAGATGTAGCTGTATCTATATCTATCTATATGTATGCCTATATCTACAAATAGTCATCTCATAAAAATAATAGAACATAGTACCCCCTTTTCCACAAACATTTTAATTTTTTTAATGTTTATTAATTTTTGAGAGAGAGAGAGAGAGAGAGAGAGAGAGAGAGACAGAGCATGAGTGGGGGAGGAGCAGAGAGAGAGGGAGACACAGAATCTAAAGCAGGCTCCAGGATCTGAGCTGTCAGCACAGAGCCCGATGCAAGGTTCAAACTCGCGTTCGATCATAACCTGAGCTGAAGTCAGATGCTTAACCAACTGAGCCACCCAGGCACCCCTCCACAAACATTTGAAAATCCATTGAAGTGCATGGCTAAGAATGACTTCCTACACTCATATGTAATTGCAGAACTAATTTAACTTTTAAGTTTGAAAAAGATGACACAAATTATCGAAAAGGTTTGATATTTAATTGAAATATTAGTTAAGCATAGTTTACCAGTTCTACATGAAATCAGAATTTGCTCATTGTTAAACTACCTTCTTAGGCTACCTTTGACTTGTGAATGTTGCTCAGATGTTCTAACATTCTGTTTGTCTTTAAAGAAGAAAAAGTTCTTACTTCTAAGCAAAGTTGCAATTTAACTCTGACTTTATTGAAACAAGACCAAACACACATATACACGCACACACACACACACACACACACACACGTATACATAATCTTCCATACATATTTCTGGGGAGCGATCTAAATTTTCTATTATCTTCCTTTGCATGTATTATAAAACATATAAAAATATCTATATGTAACTGATTGCTACACTTTATCATCTTGCATGCTTAGTTTTGATTTTCTTAAATATATATACGGGGCATAACTGGTTGATTGGCTGATTTTTGTTTTTATTATCTCAAAGAGAAACCCCACATCTGTTAGCCATCACTCCTCAAACCCCCCACTCACCCCAGCCCTAGGCAGCCTCTAATCTTTACTCTCTGGACATAGATTTGTCTCTTCTGGGCATTTCATATAAATGAAATCATATAATATATGGTCTTTTGTGACTGAATTATTTTATCTAGAATAATGTTTTCAAGGTTTATTCATGTTGTAGCATGTGTCCAGACTTCATTCCTTTTTATGTCTGGATAATATTCTAAGGATATCCCACATATTGTTCATCCATTCACCAACTGATGGACATTTAGGTTGTTTCTACTTTTTGGCTGCTAGAGTATTTTTGTACAAGTTGTTGTAGACATATGTTTTCATTTCTCTTGGGTACGCACCTACGAATGGAACGCTGGGTCTACAGTAACTCTATGTGCAGCTGTTTGAGGAACTGCCAGACTGTCATTCACAGCAGCTGTATCATTGTACAATCTCACCAACAGTTTATGAAGGTTCTAATTTCTCCACATCTTTGCCAACACCTGTTATTAACTATGTTTTTACTATAGCCATTCTAATGGTGTAAAGTGGTATCTCATGGTGATTTTAATTTGAACTTCCATGATAGCTAATGATGAACATCTTTTCATGTATTCCTGGACATGAATCCAAATCCTTTCTGCATTTACTAATTCGGTTGTTTATTTTGCTATTTTTGTTGTTATTGTTGTTGAGTTGTAGAAGTTCTTTATATATTCTGCATATGAATCCTTTACCAGGTTTGTGATTTGAAATATTTTCTCCCATTCTGTGGATTACCTCCTTTTATTCTGTTGATAGTGTTCTTTGATGCACAAAAAAATTTAAATTTGAATCGGTTATTTTATCTATTCTTTCTTTTGTTGGCTGTGCTTCTGGTATCATATCAAATAAACCATTGCCAAACCCAAAATCTTGAAAATTTTCTCTTATGTTTTTTTTAGACCTTTATAGTTTTAGCTCTTATGTTTATGTATTCAATACACTTGAGTTAATTTTTTATGTGGTATAAGGTAAGGTTTTTGTCTATCTTTTAATTGGGTTATTTGTCTTTTTATTAATGAGTTGCAAATTCATTTATTTTTATGCACTTACAATATGATAGTTTCTTCCTTTGGCTTGTGAATTCCTTAGGGCAGAGCTACCTTCCCAATTTTGGCATCCTCAGAACTCAGCCTGATGATAGACATAAAGTAGATGCTGAAAAATATTTACTGAGTTGAGTTTATACAAGATATCTGAACAATAGTAATCATGTTGTTATTGAAGAGAGTATATGGAAGATTATGCACTCCATCTATTTTGTTCATTTAATAATGTTCAGGTTTGAAATCACCTAAAGTGCCTGCTTTTATTGCATTTCCTTGATGCTCTTTGGTCTCATTTCGTGGGTAAATTTCTCTTGCCTGCCCAATCCAGGACTAAATCACGTTGGTTCCTACTTCTTTCCTTAGAAGCCTTTATTGTCAATCTTCTTTCCTTTTCAATAGTCCTAAACCAGGATACATGGGTAAAGAAGTATCTAATTCAGGTAAAGCCAACCCCATGTGTATGAGGATGATATGCCCCATGACAATCTGGAAAACATCTTATCTAATGGATAGCCATACAGGTCCCCACACATAGCCTTAGTCTTTTAAAGGTTTGGTCTTCTAAATTTGGATGTTTATGGGAAATGGCTCAACTTTAAATGATTTCTAACAAACACCCAGGAGGACAACAGTTTGCGAATTTGCCCTTATAGGCATTTACTATATATATGAGTGTGTGTGTATGTGAGTCTGTATTTATCCTATATACTTACATTTAATACTTATTTTATATAATATATTTACATTTATATTTATATTTACATTTATATAATATATATACATTTCATACATGTATAAATGTATATATTACATTATATAAATTTATATAATATATTTACGTAAAACTTTTCATAAACATTTCTGGAGAGCGATCTATATTTTGTATTATCTTTCTTTGTGTAGATTACAAAATATGGATAAATCTGTATATATAACTGATTGCTATATTTTATCATCTGGGATGCTTAAATATCTTTGATTTTTAAAGATATATATCCTGGGCATGATTTTATATTAATTGATTTTTTGAGAAAGTGCATATTGTGTAAGATTGCTGAGAATCACCCAGAATTAAAACAAAACAAAACAAAACAAAACAAAACAACAACAACAAAACACTCATCCAAGAGAAACAGCAATAGGTGAAAAGATTTTGAAGCAGAGAGACATTTTTAAGCAATGAAAAACAAGGAACATTTTTCATCAATGAACAAAGCTAGGAAAAGGTCATCATTTTCATTAAAGGAAAAATATACATGGTTGGTGGAGAATGATAATGAAAATATCCTTGGCCTATGTTTGAATGTGTCTTTGTATTTTACTTCATGTACCAGGATTCAGTGGGAAGTTAGAGGTTGACCCTGACTATGAAATAATGAGATCAATACATTCAGTTAAATGGAAAAAAAGTCACCTTACTGAGAAAAAAATAACATCACTCAAATTGGTCATTTTTCATTGTGTAAGAAAAGTATTGAGATAATTAGCCCAAATTCTCAAGTAAACAAAATACTCCATCATTGTGAAGGCATCATCAGTGTAAGTAAAATATCAACTGGACAAGTTAGTCTCTCATATCAACACTGGACTTTCCAATTCTGGCACTTACAAGATAAGTGACTTTTACTAAGCCACTTATGTTCTCTGAAATTCAGTTACCTCATTTTAAAAATAAAATGTCTAATTCAAAGAGTGGCTGTATGTTTAAAGTAAAAAATAAGGATTTCAAGTGAACACAGAATCTATCATGTAGTAGAAACTCCTTTTTACCTCTTTCAGGCCAAGACCTCTCAGTCAGACATATGATTGATTAAATCATGTGATATTGCTATGGCTTTTAAATTTTGCTGTCTATGCCAATGGAGAGTATCTAAAGAAGCAAGACAAGTACTGTATAATAGAAAACGGTCTAATTCTATCCTGGGATTTGAGTGAACTAAATATATTTTATGATTAATCTAATTCATATAGTACATCAAATATCTCATTGTAATTAACATAAAAAAGTTATATAAGTACATACTTTTTTGAAGTTCTCTAATGTGACTTATATGTATTAATTTTACCTCATTGGAACATGCATGAAATATCTTATGTGTCAGGGACAGTACTAAGATGTAGGAGATATAATAACAAATCATGCTTATGTTATTACATGGCAAGGAATAATGGCCCAAATTTACTGGGGGTTACATTAAAATGTTACACAAAAATGCCATGAGACAGGTAAATGGAGGTTACATGCGGTGGAGGTGGGTGTAGAGTGGACCATTACACAAGTCAGGTTGTCACTAGCCCATGTGGTGTCTTTGAGTAAGTGAGGAAAGGGCATCCAGATACATTCCCAAGCCATACAGTAAGGCTGATGAGTTGAGTGACAACTGGATTTCAATCCTATCTGTCCCCTTGGTTAGGGTATCAGTACAATACATACAAAGTACAACAGCTTTGTGGCCCTAGATCAGGGATTATAACCCAGTTTTATTTTGGTAATGACATAAAAGAGTTTCACCACTGTGCTAACTAGCAATTTAGTGGATGGAATGTACAAACTATGGATACAGGTGGTGACAGAATGAGTCGCGATGGCAGAGTTGTCACTCTACACTCAGCTTTGGTAAAGCCTTATTTTTTATTTTAGTTCCCTCCTTTGAATAAGATAATGGGTTTCCTATCAGCCTTGGTCCGGAAAATTTTGAGTCAGGCAAACTATTCCCCTGCCCCTCTTGGTTCCTGCCTGAGTCCACTGATTGCCTGATGATTCACATTCTGTTCACATCTCATTCTCTGAATTAATGGTTTTCAAAGTATTTTTTCCTGCATAAATATTTCTTCAAAATATTTAATATGAATTGTGAATTTATTGTGAGGAACAGCCAGCTCATAGTCCCACTGATTTCTCTGCTTCCCTGCTTTCAGGTACCTCTGGGACATCACCAGGGCACCATAGACTGAACAGGCCACTCCAGAACTGTTAAGATTCTTTTTGTTTGTTCTACAAAAGATACATCTATCTCCCATTTCTCCCGGGATATCTAAAAATATATATTTAAACCCAAGGGTTAATGGCTTCTCCCTACCTATGCACTACTTGAAAAAAGGTTTCTAACACCTTAGCCTAAAAGAGTAGATCAAGTGCCATGGGGAAAAAATCATAATTTATCCTTTCGTTCACCATGAGGAGCTGATTCTGCTCCTATTTAGAAGTGGTCTTCCTTGATTCTGTTCTAACGACCTTAATAAAGTGCTCAGAGCTTGTGATTGATCAAGTTAGTTAATATATTCAGGTTTGAATTTCCATATACACAAGTGGATTTAATGTTACATATCTAGCAGAGTTATTATAAGACCTGAATACATTATATGTCAGAGACCTAGTGCAAGGCTATCAGGAAAGAGTAGTAATTATTATAGGAAAGTAACAGGGATGGGCACATTAAATATCCTTTCCTTTGGAGTTCAAAATTCTCCTCATGAACTAAAAACACATGCATTGGATAGGAAGCTCATGGACAGAAGTCAAGATACCCATTGACTTCAAGACTGCCACTTTGGCCAAGATCCATGGCCTTCCAATTAAGAAAACATTTTGTTGAGACTTGAGGAGGCAGTGATATGGGAGTAGTTTTACAAATGTTTAGGCAGGTATGACTTAGGAGAAATATAAGTTAAGAAAGTATATGTATTAGAAGCTAACTTCCAAAATTCATGTCCCTTTCAGAAAACTATGCTTTTTACAAGACAGTGCTCTCTTATGGAAAATAAAACTACCTTCACCAGCGCAAGAGTAAACAATACTTTGGAAATAAGAAGAAACATTAATCATTACCATCCCTTTTCTCTAACCTCATAATATGTTTCTCTAACATATGTTTCCCAAAGTTCAGGTAAAATACCTTTCGAGTAATCCATTCATTCCGAAGCCAAAAATGATGTCAGTGAATATTTTACTCTGTCTTCCTGGATATGATAGGAACCAGAAGCCATTCTATAACTTAAATTTGGCAAGTTTTGTTTTATTTTCACTGACATTATAATGTTGACACAATCAAAATTCATCTCTTGGAATGACTGAATCACTTTGCAGTAGTGCAAATATTGCTTTCCATGAAGTATAAGTAATAGACATTTTATTTTCCAATCTCTACTAACAGAAAGTAAGCCATTATTTTAATTTCTAGTAGAATGTTAGCAAGAAAATCCTGAGTACATTAACCGAAATCTTCTCTTTGTTTTGATTGCCTTTTTTTATATATAACTAATAGAACACACAGATTGGTTTCTACTTGTGTCTTTAGAAAAAAATTACCACATACACAGAGAGAAGGGGTGGAGTTTGCTAACCTATTAACTGTCTTTTAATGTAGTTATTTGGTACTCTGCAAAGTTTTATTAGCGTCATGTTCTTTTGATTGTGGATAGATGTGTATTAGTGAAGTGAGAACAAAGGCATTTGTAAGGAGACAATCAATCCAAGAGCGGTTTATGAGCAGCCAGCAATTTGAACCAACTAGGCAATTGGGAAGTAGATCTCTGTGTTGCAGGAGCATGGCGCAGAATTAAAAACCAGAACTGGAGTTAAGAGGCCTAAGTTTCCTAGTATTCCCATTACTCTTATATTACACTTTGGGTAGCAGTGCCACAGTTCTTAGATTTCTACTTTTTTTTTCAGTCATTTTTTCTGACTACTTTTAGTTTTGGGAGGCTTCTACTGATTTATCATCAAGCTCCGAGAGTTCTTTCTTTCTTTCTTTCTTTCTTTCTTTCTTTCTTTCTTTCTTTCTTTCTTTCTTTCTTCTTTCGAGAGACAGACAGAGAAAGAGAGAATGTGCATGTGCAGGGAGAGGGAGAGGGAGACAGCAAGTCTTAAGCAGTCTCCATGTGCAGTACGGAGCCAACATGGGACTCAGTCTCATGACTATGAGGTCATGACCTGAGCTGAAATCGAGAGTCAGTTGCCTAACCTACTGAGCCACCCAGATGCCCCTCAGAGAATTCCTCCTTAGCCATGTGCAACCTACTAATAAGCCATCAAAGACAGTCTCTTCTGTTGCTGTATTTTTTATTTCCTCTACCATTTCTTTTTGGTTCTTTCTTAGAATTTTCATCTCTCCGCTCACATTACTCATCTTGTCTTTTATGCAATGTGGTTTATCCATTAGAGCACTTCACATATTTGTTAATCATAGTTATTTTAAATTCCTGGTGTGGTTAAGTCCAACATCCCTGCCATATCCGAGTCTGCTCCTGATGCTTGCTGTGTCCCTTCCAACTGTGTTTTTTGCCTTTTAGCATGTCTTGTAATATTTTTTTTCTTTATAGCTGAACATGATTACTGGTAAAAGGAACTGCTACAAATAGATCTTTGGTAACACGGAAGTGAGGTATGGGGAAGGGACACATTCTGTAGTCCTAAGAGTAGGTGTCATTCTTTTAGCGAGTCTGTGCCTTGGATTGTGAACATCACAGTTCTTCTCTGTTCCTCCCCCTACTCCTTTAGGTAGGATCAGATGGCCTTGTAGATGGCTAGATCCAGCTAGAGTTGGATATTTCCCTTTCTTTACATGGGTCAGGTTCTGATAAAACCCCAGCAGATAGGTTGTGGTTAATTAGCTTCTCCTGATGGCAGCCTTTGTTAGAACAATGTGCTATGGTGTTATTTCTAAATGGTTCTTTTTCCCCTCCACCTGCCAGAAACAAAGACTCTGTTAAGCTCATGGAGGTAAAACACTATAACTGGGTCATGTAGAAATTTTTAGCTCTTGGACTTGCCCACATTGAGACTCCTTCCATTCAGTTGTGGTTCAGGTCTCCCCACTCCAGCAGTGGTTCCCACCAAGATGGCAGTTTGTGAGTCTCTGCTCCCATAAGTTATGATTCTCTGCATTCACTCCAATTTTGGGGACAGAGTTTGCCCTGTGACCTCACTTCTCTTAAGGATCTGAGAAGAGTGGTTGATTCTTCAGTTTGCTCAGGTTTTTACTTGTTAGAACAGGGTGCTAACTTCCAAGCTTCTTTAGTACAGACTGGAGGCTGGAAGCCCAAATATTCTCTAGAGTCTCAACTGCCTCATCAGTACAATAAAGAAAATGAACCAACTTGGTCACTAACTTTTTCACACTCTCACTGAGGTCAATGGAGATGGAAAGCTATTCATGAAAAGTTAGAGGACTGCTGTTGTGTTTGTAGCTTTTTTTCTCTCCTATCCAAGAATTACTCAAAACTGAACAGTTCACAAGTTCGTTTCACTTCCAGTAGGAATTATTTTATTTGTTTCTACTGTAAACATTTGTAGGCAGCCAAATTTTTACTTGTATATTAAACCAAAGAAGTTTGTAACTCTATTGTCTATATTTATTCAACTTGTTTCATACCTGTGTGGAGCTAGATATAATAACTTACATTTGTTTAGCACTTTACAAAGTAAAAGGTGTTCACTAAGAGCTAGGGAGTGACAGAAATGCTAGAAGCCCAATGTACTTGGAAAACAATTTTTTTTTACTATACTTTTTTGAGTTAACTATAATTTCTCGACCTATGTTCCATCACTGCTTATCTGTACATTGTCTTATATTTCTGTGCTCCCCTAATTGGAGCTGATCATAAAAAGAAATATGAGTGTATGCTTCTAATGATGTCCCAACAGTTCCAAGCTAATAATACATGTTTCTGTGCCTGATATATTTGGGTGGATGCCATGAAAGTGAATTTATTTAACCATTATTGATGAATTTTGCTAAATCTCACAATTTATGGTTTAATGATGTTTCTTTCCCACAAGAGATTTCTACAGTAAAAATACAGAGGTAAAATAATTTATTTTCAATGAGACAGACTGACTTTATAGGTTAATGTGCTTTCATTTTGAAGGTAAACTCTATCATTTTAGTCAATTAACTTTTTGTCCTTTGTTCAAAGTTCAGAAATGATAAGAAGTTACTTTTGTTACTTTATCCAATCTGAGAATTTCTCTGAAGTTGTAATTACTGTATTGAGAATTTTAGATTTATTGCACTTTGCCAGTCTTGAAGAGGCAACATGTATCCAGTACAAGTGGAATTTTCTGTAATGGATTTTATCTGGTGGTCAAGACCTTTTTAAAGTAATAGAACTAAGGTCTCACTGTTCATCTGATACAAATAACTGCACTGAAAGGAAAGGAGTTTTGATTAATATTCTTTTACAAATGCAGTAAGATTGTGCTTCTTCTGTAAGTGCAAAAGCTAAAGATGGAGTCTGGTTGCAACTGCAACGAGAATTTAGCACATACCCTAATTCAGAAATTCCACATTTCACAAGTATTTCAACTGATTCATAATTGGTTTATTGCCACTAAAATTCACTGTTAATCATATATGCATATTAATTATTTGAATTACTATTATGAATCTGAAACACAGATTTGAAAGCTTGGATTGGGACTCAGACTCCTGCACTTGGCATTAATGGATAAAAATCTGTTTTTCAGACTCTGAACTTTTTTCTTCTGGTTTTCCCAAAGTGACCTACTCTGATTTGACTCACTGGAAATGCCATACTCATTCCTCTCTAGTTACTTAAATATTAATCTTCCTTCCAAATTCAGCTTAAGTTTGTCCTATTCTCTATAATTCTTTGCTTGTGACTCCAAACCATACTGAACTCCATTATTTCTCAGCTTGATCAATCATTTGGCATTTATTTTAAACATCCTTAGATTTTTTAGGATGCAACAAAGCCTATATGTACTTGTTGGTAATCTCAGGTCTATTGTTAATAACACTAGTGGGGTAAATAAATCAAGATATTAAAAATACACCATGCAATAGAAGAAATAGTATTTAAGACTCTTTGTCTCTTGTTTAAATTAAAACTGATATTTTTTCACAATAATAACATTATTATAAGTGAAACTAGAAGAAGTGAATTCAAACAAATCACTAGTGTTTACTGGAGAAGAGTGTACAGACAGCTATGCAACAAGAATATTAAATTTATATCATTGATGAAGACTTCAGTTCCTATTAGTTCAATAGTTAACATAAACACTTTTAAAGTGACTCTAAGGAGCATGGTTCCTGAGCATAAGGAAAACAAGCTGCAATAAATAAATATTTTAAAATATAATATGTACAGCAGGACAGCCAGCTATTTTAAGAACAGAGATAGAATGTTTCAGTGTATACTTTCTTGTTTCTTATTTCTAATATTTAACATATCTTTGACTAAATAAATATGAAAAAGCATATCAGTCTTGAAAAATAATCTTCTCATATAAATAACACAAATTATTAATTTAGTACAATTTATAAGATAAAATCTTATAAAGATAAAATCTTATTAATCTTATAAAGATAAAAGTTGCCTGAAAAGGACAAAATGACTTTACTATCAATAATGTTTTATTAATCAAATAATATAAATAAAATACATAATAAAATAAATTTAAAATTTTATAATGAAATATACATTTTAAAACTCAAAGTACTTTTAAAGTATTTTTTAAATGTTTAGGAAATATTTCATAAATGTCAATAATTCTGCTTTGTTTTGTGACATATATGAAAAACAAGTAACATTTCATATAGTCCATCTTACAAAGCTTTAGAGATGAACATAATATTTTCATGCAATTACATGATACCTTGGGGATTTTGAGGTCAAGAGCAGTTGCAGGAGAATGATGAAATGTGACACAGATCATCAGATGACAAGAACATTCCAGTTTAAAGGAACAGTTTAATCAAATGCAGAGAGGCCAAAGCAAACACATAATATGTGATCAAGGTATGAGATGTTAAGAACAATAGTTGTCATAATTAGGAAAGAGCCAAATACTAAGATTGTTAGCATTCTGGAAGCAGTAGTTTAACATATTGAAATAAATAGTGGAGAGCTTTTGTAGGTTGTGAACACAGTGAGTGTTAGGAAAGTGATATTTTAGAAACCTTAGATTTGACATGCAAATGTAAATTAGACTATAATGGAAGGGGAATCTCAAAGACAATGAGATTATCAAGGAAAACAATTCAAGATGGAAATGTTGAGGTCTGGGATGGTAGCAATATGATGAAGAAAGTATTCCAAAAATACAAATATTTCAAAGAATAAAATGCATGACTTTGATGACAATTAAATGTACAGCAGTGAAGAAAAAGAGTAATTATTTGACAGCCTGAAGATTCACAAACATATCAAATGAAAATCGAATTTGCCCTTGGAGGTTATTTTTGAAACAAAAAGATCATCTCAGGTGGAGACATTAAATTGGAACGTTTCAAATGACTATTGGATAGCCAATAAAAATGACATAAAAGAGGTGAATTTTAGTGATTGAAGTGCATTTTATACAGCTTGATGAAAATTATGAGAAAGACCTATGTGAAACTGGAGTAATTTTGGAGTAATTTTCAGGTGATTTTATTTAGGGAGAAAAAAAGCATAAGAGAAGATATATAGTACCCTATCTTTTTCTGTAAGAAAGAAGTGAAAATGAGAAAATACACCTATATCTGTTTATCATTATGAAAATAAACACTGGGACAAATCATAAAATTATGAAGTTTATATACAAAGGATAGGGTATGTGTGGGGTAAAGGGACACAAAAGGGAGTGACAAGATAAACTTTTTTATACAATTTTCACTTTAAAAGTATGTTAATACTATGTACAAAAATAAATTAAAACAGTAATATTGGGAAAGAGTGGAAAAATTCAAACTTAAAGCAAACTAAAACAAATGACCCTAAATATATTTCAAATGAATACTCTAACCACAAAGAAGGAAAAGGAGGAAGGGAAGAAAGGAAGAAGAAAAGAAAAGAATAAAAAAAGAAAAAAAGAACTCATGCAGATAGCTTAGGAACACATGTATATTAATTGATTATATACTCTGAGTCCCTTTTACTCTACAGCTGTCCTGGTTGTGTGGATTAGGAAAAAAGTGCAAAGAAATTCTGAAGTCTTTTTAGTAGATATATTTATGGTAGTGGTAAATGGAGATTCAATTCTGAAACCAATTTCAGTGAAATGTAGGATCAATCAAATGAATAAATGTGCTGATGGTGGTGGCTGGAATTCTCAGTTCTCAGAGTGGAAGAAAGAAGAGGCCTCATCAGACATCTATACAGTAAAATGGTCCCAAAATGCAGGTTCATAATTTTGGGTCTCTTTGCTCTTCAGGCTTTGGCCCAGTAATTGTTTCCCTTTAATTTTTATTTTTTAACATTTATTCATTTTTGAGAGACAGGAAGAGATACAGCACAAGTAGGGGAGGGGCAGAGAGAGACACACACAGAAACCAAAGCAGGCTCCAGGCTCTGAGCTGTCAGCACAGAACCCAACGTGGGGCTCAAACTCACAAACCATGAGATCATGACCTGAGCCGAAGTCGGACACTTAACTGACTGAGCCACCCAGGTGCCCACCAATAATTCTTTACCTTATCATTAACTCTCCAATGCCCTTGAACAGATTTTTTTTTTTAATTTAATCCAAATTTTCTGGTCATACCCTGCAAGATTCTTTGTCCATTACTGGAAGAAAAACATATACATATATATATAACATACACACACACACACATGCACATATATAATATATAATATTATATATATAATATATAATATATATGTGTGTGTATATATATGTGTGTGTGTCTGTATACATATATATATATAATTATATATATAATATATATAAATATATTATAATTATATATATTATATGTTATATTATATATAATATATTTTGGGGCGCCTGGGTGGCTCAGCTTAGGTTAAATGTCTGACTTCGGCTCAGGTCATGATCTCACAGTCTGTGAGTTCGAGCCCCATGTCAGGCTCTGTGTTGACTGCTCAGAGCTTGGAGCCTGTTTCAGATTCTGTGTCTCCCTCTCTCTCTGACCCTCCCCCCATTCATGCTCTGTCTCTCTCTGTCTCAAAAATAAATAAATGTTAAAAAATTTTTTAAAAATATATTTTATGTATACCAGTACATCCCATTGGTTCCGTTTCTTTGGAGAATCCTGAATAATGCATATTCACACATAGTTTATGCAGTACTATAATGAAAAAAATATTTGAAAATGCAGAAAAGATACGTTTATGAGAGCTTCTATTTAATTTAGAAGCAAAAATGGAAAATCTACATTGCAGAAGTGCCTCATAATTCATTTCTCACGCTCTTCTCATTCTATAGTTACTCCTTTGGGAGATCATCCAGTCTTATGGCTTAATATATTTTCTGACAACTATCAAATTTATGTCTGTAGCCCAGACCTCTCTTTTGAATTCTAGACATTATATCCAACATTATATCACCATTATAACCTAGGTATCTACTAAGCACTTAAAAAAAATATATATATATATACATATATAATATATGTATAATATATTATATAATATAATATATATAATATATAATATATGTATAATATATTATATAATATAATATATATAATATATTATATATGTATAATATATAATATAATATATATAATATATAATATATGTATAATATATTATATAATATAATATATATAATATATAATATATGTATAATATATTATATAATATAATATATATAATATATAATATATGTATAATATATTATATAATATAATATATATAATATATAATATATATAGTATATAATATAATATAATATAATATATATAATATATAATATATATATTGTATATAATATAATATAATATATTATATTATATTATATTATATTATATTATATTATATTATATAATATATGTATATATATTAATTTATTTAAAATACATATATATATATTTAATTTCTATACATTTGAAAACATGGTTTGAAGAAAAATCTTGGTTTTTGCCTCCCTTGTCCTTTGGAGTTATGCCTACATCTGGTTAAGTAGATTTCTGAGACACTAAGAAAGGCACTGAAAAGCAGAGAGATGTTCTGATACATCAATCGATGGGCATTGGCAATCTACACAAGTGTTCACTGTAGCTGCTATGAAATAAACTGGGTCAGGCAGAGTTGGACCACACACATTTGCTGCGTTGTCCAAAGCCAAACTCTTGTTTTGTTTTTTGTTTCCCTGAACCCTTACATTTTAGTTATTCATTGATAACTAAACAATGTTTAGTTGTTTAGTTTTGGGGGGGCAAAAGAAATTACCCCCAAGACTTAGTAGCTTCAAACAATAGACATGTATTGTCTCATACAGCAAGGCTCAGCCTATTATTTCTAGTATAGGTTTCCTCATGAGTTTATAGTCAAGATCTCACTTGGGGCTGCATTCATCTGAAGGCTTGCCTAGAGCTGGAAAATCCATTTTTGAAAAGGCTCACTCACACATCTTGCAAAGTTCTCTCATGTCCTCCTATGGCCTCAGTAGTTCCCCACATGTACTGCTTCATGTGTTCCCTCAAGACATGGGAGTTATTTCACTGCAGAGTGAGTGTTTCTGGAGGAAGCAGACAGATGTCCATAATGTTTTTTATGAACCAGCTTGGAAATCACACAATATCCTATTAGCTACATAACCAGCCCTTCCTGACATGGGAGAAGTTTACATATCACATGAATATCCAGAGTCAGAGATATCCTAGAGTTTGGCACCACACCTCCTTTAACTGCAATTTTCCCGATCTCCCTCAGGGGCCGCTCCATCCCTCCTATCGTTCAAACCAACAAGCTTGGATTTATCCTCTACTACTTTATTTATCTTTATGTTCCTAGATCAAGTAAGATGATAATATGAGAAATTAATTTTGGGGAATATATTTTCACATGTATACCATACACTTAAAAAATAAATAAAAGTTAGAAAATTCATATAATATAAAGTTTGGAAAAGAATCTGGCAAGTTACCTAAAATTAAAGCAATAATAACAGTTACTAAATTATTGGACCTTTATATCATGGCAGGCATAAAACATGTGGCTCAGTATTACTCATTATGAATCTGATAATGACCATGAGATATATGTATTCATATTTTAAATATGAGCTAGTTCAGTCTTCTAAAAGTTAACTAATTTCTCATAGTCATACAACCATTAAAATTAATACAGATGATTCACTTTCAGTAATGGGCAAAATGACCCACAGGGAATGACCAGAAGACTTGGATTAAATAAAAAGAAAGAAAGAAAAAATCTGTTTGAAGGCATTGGAGGGCTAATGACTACATAAAGTTTTGGCTCAAATTCTTACAGAAAAAGAAATATAAAATCTTAAACCTTGATTTGGGAGTGAGTCCCTTTTAGTCTACAGCTGTCCTGGTTTGGACTACTCTGACTTGAAGAAGACATAAATAAGAGGCTGAACAGTTGAGCAGAACTCTTGACTGACAGGGCAAGAAAAATATATTTAGAGATCAGAATCTAAGAGGTGAGGAGCCCTGGTTACCATGTTTGGTTGGGACCAAGAGAAATATATTCTAAAAGTAATGATAACTAGAAATAAATTGGCCATCACAGGCCCTGAGACTCAGCTTCAAATCATCTCAATGGAAAACAGAATGAATGGATCTGATATTGCTAGTGCCTCCTTTTAAGGGAAGTAATACCAGACTTTGCTTTAAATTAAGCCTCAAGGCTTGTTTGGGGAGGAAGATGGCGGGGTAGGAGGATGCTGGGCTCACCACATCCTGCTGATCACTTAGATTCCACCCACATCTGCCTAAATAACCTAGAAAACTGCCAGAAGACTAGCAGAATGGATACTCTAGAGCCAAGTGTAGACAAGAGGCCCACAGAAGAGGGTAGGAAGATGGGGAGAGGAGGTGTGAGATACACGGACTGGTGGGAGGGAGCTGGGCCAGTGGAGGGGCAGCCCGCCAGGCAAGGCAGAGCCCCCAAGTCTGGCTTTCAAAAGTGGAGGGGTCAGAAGGAGTGTGTTCTGACAGCCAGCAGGACATGACATCTGGAATGTTATAAGTCAACAGCTCTGCTGAAAGAGCACTAGGGCTAGAGGACAACGGGAGGGAGAGGTGTTGAGCCCCAGAGGACAGAACTCAGCTCGGTGGAGAACAAAGGCGCTGGGAAGCATCATCTCCCTCGCCCATCCCCCAGCCAAAATCCCAAAGGGAACCAGTTCCCGTCACTGAACTTGCTTGCACCATGAAAACACTCAATGCTGTGCTTCTGTGGATCCATCCCTCCAATGGGTCTGCCTCCCTCTCAGTGCTGCAGGGTCCCTCCCTCATGGACCACCGATGGCAAAGCTACTTAAGCCTGCCCCTCCTGCCCCTGTGCACCTTGCTGATCCACCCCAGCTAATACACCATATCCCATCAAAGCAGCACCACAAGCCTGGCAGTGTGCAAGTAGCCTAGACAGGGGCCACACCAACCACAGTGAGTCCTGCCCTGGGAGAGGGGAAGATAAAGTACACACCAGTCTGACTGTGGCCCAAGCTGTGGGCTGGGGGCAGACATCAGGTCTGACTGTGGCCCCGCCCACCAACACAAGTTACTCCAGACAGCACAGGGGAAGAGCCCTGCAGTTCCGTGCCATTCCAGGGACTATAAAAATGATGAAATGGAAGAATTCTCCTCAAAAGAAACTCCAGGAAGTAGCAACAGCTAATGAACTGATTAAAATGATTTAAGCAATATAACAGAAAATGAATTTAAAATAATAGTCATAAAATTAATTGCTGGGCTTGAAAAACATATAGAGGACAGCAGAGAATCTATTGCTAGAGAGATCAAGGGACTAAGGAACAGCCAGGAGGAGCTAAAAAATGCTATTGAACGAGCTGCAAAATAAAATGGAGATGACCACAGCTCGGATTGAAGAGGCAGAGGAGAAAATAGGTGAATTAGAAGATAAAATTATGGAAAAAGAGGAAGCTGAAAAAAAGAGAGATAAAAAAATCCAGGAGTATGAGGGGAAAATTAGAGAACTAAGTGATGCACTAAAGAGAAACAATCTATGCATAATTGGTATTCCAGAGGAGGAAGAGAGAGGGAAAGGTGCTGAAGGTGTACTTGAAGAAATAATAGCTGAGAACTTCCCTGATCTGGGGAAGGAAAAAGGCATTGAATTCCAAGAGGCACAAATAACTCCCTTCAGACGTAACATGAATCAATCTTCTGGACAACATATCATAGTGAAACTGGCAAAATACAAGGATAAATAGAAAGTTCTGAAAGCAGCTAGGGATAAACGTGCTCTAACATATAAAGGGAGACTGATAAGACTAGTGATGGATCTATCTACTGAAACTTGGCAGGCCAGAAAGGAATGGCAGGACATCTTCAATGTGATGAACAGAAAAAAATATGCAGCCGAGAATCCTTTATCCAGCAAGTCTGTCATTCAGAATAGAAGGAGAGATAAAGGTCTTCCCAAACAAAAACTGAAGGAATTCATCACCACTAAACCAGCCCTACAAGAGATCCTAAGGGGGATCCTATGAGACAAAGTACCAGAGACATCACTACAAGCATGAAACCTACAGACATCACAATGACTCTAAACCCATATCTTTCTATAATAACACTGAATGTAAATGGACTAAATGCTCCAAACAAAAGAAATAGGGTATCATAATGGATAAAAAACAAGACCCATCTATTTGCTGTCTACAAGAGACTCATTTTAGACCTGAGGACACCTTCAGGTTGAAAGTGAGGGGATGGAGAACTATCTATCATGCTACTGGAACTCAAAAGAAAGCTGGAGTAGCCATACTTATATCAGACAAACTAGACTTTAAATTAAAGGCTGTAACAAGAGATGAAGAAGGGCATTATATAATAATTACAGGGTCTATCCATCAGGAAGAGCTAACAATTATAAATGTCTATGCGCCGAATATGGGAGCTCCCATATATATAAAACAATTAATCACAAACATAAGCAACCTTATCAATAAGAATGTAGTAATTGCAGGGGACATTAATACTCCACTTACAACAATGGATAGATCATCTAGACACAGGATCAATAAAGAAACAAGGGCCCTGAATGATACATTAGATCAGATGGACTTGACAGATATATTTAGAACTCTGCATCCCAAAGCAACATAATATACTTTCTTCTTGTGTGCACATGGAACATTCTCCAAGATAGATCACATACTGGGTCACAAAACAGCCCTTCATAAGTAGACAAGAACTGAGATCATACCATGCATACTTTCAGACCACAATGCTATGAAGCTTGAAATCAACCACAGGAAAAAGTCCGGAAAACCTCCAAAAGCATGGAGGTTAAAGAACACCCTACTAAAGAATGAATGGGTCAACCAGGCAATTAGAGAAGAAATTTAAAAATATATGGAAACAAATAAAACTGAAAACACAACAATCCAAATGCTTTGGGATGCAGCGAAGACAGTCCTGAGAGGAAAATACATTGCAATGCAGGCCTATCTCAAGAAACAAGAAAAATCCCAAATGCAAAATCTAACAGCACACCTAAAGGAAATAGAAGCAGAACAGCCCCCAAACCCAGCAGAAGGAGAGAAATAATAAAGATCAGCGGAGAAATAAACAATATAGAATCTAAAAAAACTGTAGAGCAGATCAACAAAACCAAGAGTTGGTTTTTTGAAAACATAAACAAAATTGGTAAACCTCTAGCCAGGCTTCTCAAAAAGAAAAGGGAGATGACCCAAATAGATGAAATCATGAATGAAAATGGAATTATTACAACCAATCCCTCAGAGATACAAACAATTATCAGGCAATACTATGAAAAGTTATATGCCAACAAACTGGACAATCTGGAAGAAATGGACAAATTTCTAAACACCGCACCCTTCCAAAACTCAAACAGGAAGAAATACAAAGCTTGATCAGACCCATAACCAATGAAGAAATTGAATCAGTTATCAAAAATCTCTCAACAAATAAGAGTCTAGGACCAGATGGCTTCCCAGGGGAATTCTACCAGACATTTAAAGCAGAGATAATACCTATCCTTCTCAAGCTGTTCCAAAAAATAGAAAGGGAAGGAAAACTTCCAGACTCATTCTATGAAGCCAGCATTACTTTGATTTTAAACCAGACAGAGACTCAGTAAAAAAAGAGAACTACAGGCCAATATCCCTGATGAATATGGATGCAAAAATTCTCAATAAGATACTAGCAAATCGAATTCAACAGCATATAAAAAGAATTATTCACCATGATTGAGTGGGATTCATTCCTGGGCTGCAGGGCTGGTTCAATATTCACAAATTAATCAATGTGATACATCACATTAATAAAAGAAAAGATTAGAACCATATGATTCTGTCAATTGATGCAGAAAAAGCATTTGACAAAATTCAGCAACGTTTCTTAAAAAAAAAACCCTCGTGGGGCGCCTGGGTGGCGCAGTCGGTTAAGCGTCCGACTTCAGCCAGGTCACGATCTCGCGGTCTGTGAGTTCGAGCCCCGCGTCAGGCTCTGGGCTGATGGCTCGGAGCCTGGAGCCTATTTCCGATTCTGTGTCTCCCTCTCTCTCTGCCCCTCCCCCGTTCATGCTCTGTCTCTCTCTGTCCCAAAAATAAAAAAATAAAAAAATAAAAGTTGAAAAAAAAAAGAAAAGTAAATAAAATAAAAAAAAACCCTCGAGAAAGTCGGGATAGAAGGAACATACTTAAACATCACAAAAGCCATTTATGAAAAGCCCACAGCTAACATCATCCTCAATGGGGAAAAACTGAGAGCTTTTTCCCTGAGATCAGGAACACGACAGGGGTGTCCACTCTCACTGCTGTTGTTTACCATAGTGTTGGAAGTTCTAGCATTAGCAATCAGACAACAAAAGGAAATCAAAGGCATCCAAGTTGGCAAAGATGAAGTCAAGCTTTCACTTTTTGCAGATGACATGATATTATACATGGAAAATCCGATAGGCTCCACCAAAAGTCTGCTAGAACTGATACATGAATTCAGCAAGGTTGCAGGATACAAAATCAATGTACAGAAATCAGTTTCATTCTTATACACTAATAATGAAGCAGAAGAAAGACAAATAAAGAAACTGATCCCATTCACAATTGCACCAAGAAGCATAAAATACCTAGGAATAAACCTAACCAAAGTGTAAAAGATCTGTATGCTGAAAACTATAGAAAGTTTATGAAGGAAATTGAAGAAGATATAAAGAAATGGAAAAACATTCCATGCTCATGGATTAGAAGAATAAATATTGTTAAAATGTCAATACTACCCAAAGCAACCTACACATTCAATGCAATCCCAATCAAAATCGCACCAGCATTCTTCTTGAAGCTAGAACAAGCAATCCTAAAATTTGCATGGAACCACAAAAGGCCCCGAATAGCCAAAGTAATTTTGAAGAAGACGACCAAAGCAGGAGGCATCACAATCCCAACTTTAGCCTCTACTACAAAGCTGTAATCATCAAGACAGCATGGTATTGGCACAAAAACAAAATCTAGACCAATGGAATTGAATAGAAACCCCAGAACTAGACCCACAAAAGTATGGCCAAGTAATCTTTTGACAAAGCAGGAAAGAATATCCAATGGAAAAAAGACAGTCTCTTTAACAAATGGTGCTGGGAGAACTGGACACCAACATGCAGAAGATGAAACTAGACCACTTTCTCACACCATTCACAAAAACAAACTCAAAATGGATAAAGGACCTGACTGTGAGACAGGAAACCATCAAAACCCTAGAGGAGAAAGCAGGGAAAACCCTCTCTGACCTAAGCCACAGCAATTTCTCACTTGACACATCCCCAAAGGCAAGGGAATTAAAAGCAAAAATGAATTACTGGGACCTTATGAAGATCAAAAGCTTCTGCACAGCAAAGGAAACAATCAACAAAACTAAAAGGCAACCAATGGAATGGGAAAAGATACTTGCAAATGACATTTCAGACAAAGGGCTAGTATCCAAATCTATAAAGAGCTCACCAAACTCCACACCCGAAAAACAAATAATCCAGTGAAGAAATGGGCAGAAAACATGAATAGACACTTCTCTAAAGAAGACATCCAGATGGCCAACAGGCACATGAAAAGATGCTCAGCGTCGCTCCTCATCAGGGAAATACAAATCAAAACCACACCAGATATCACCTCACGCCAGTCAGAGTGGCCAAAATGAACAAATCAGGAGACTATAGATGCTGGAGAGGATGTGGAGAAACGGGAACCCTCTTGCACTGTTGGTGGGAATGCAAATTGGTGCAGCCACTCTGGAAAACAGTGTGGAAGTTCCTCAAAAATTTAAAAATAGACCTACCCTATGACCCAGCAATAGCACTGCTAGGAATTTACCCAAGGGATACAGGAGTGCTGATGCATGGGGGCACTAGTACCCCAATGTTTATAGCAGCACTCTCAACAATAGCCAAATTATGGAAAGAGCCTAAATGTCCATCAACTGATGAATGGATAAAGAAATTGTGGTTTATATACACAATGGAATACTACATGGCAATGAGAAAGAATGAAATATTGCCTTTTGTAGCAATGTGGATGGAACTGGAGAGTGTTATGCTAAGTGAAATAAGTCACAGGGATAAAGACAGATACCATATATTTTCACTCTTATGTGGATCCTGAGAAACTTAACAGAAGTCATTGGGGGAGGGGAAGAACAAAAAGAGGTTAGAGAGGGAGAGAGCCAAAGCATAAGAGACTCTTAAAACTGAGAGCAAACTGAGGGTTGATGGAGGGTGGGGGGGAGGGAGAGTGGGTGATGAGTATTGAGGAGGGCACCTTTTGGGATGAGAACTGGGTGTTGTATGGAAACCAATTTGGCAATAAATTTCATATCAAAAAAAATTAATTAAGCCTCAAATTTCCTTTTTTCTTTGGCATTTAATCATAAGTCTTCAAGTGCACATGGTATCAAGTCAGTGATTAAAAATATCAAGGAAAGCAACAGACAACATTATCAGACTTTGAGTTACCCACTGCACTGAAAGTAACTATATTTGAGTCTAGAAGGACAACTATTTCTAAAAAATAAACTGGATGTGACTATAGAATATGGCATTAGCTGAGATTAAATACACAGAAAGAATACAAAGTTCATAACTGTACTGGCAAACAACAACAGCAACAACAACAACACTGCCGTCTGTACTTAAGGAGATGAAGACTATTCAAGAGGCGATAAGAATTCTGGGTCAACAACTTTGTACAGAAAAGAAGATTAAGAGAGTTTTATTTTTAAAAAGTGCATTACTCAATGGTCTTATAGGAAAGAATAAGAAAAATAATAGAAAAGAAAGTACTACGTTGATTACGAAGTCCAGCCATCAAAGACTTGAGTATGGAGCCATGAGAGCAGAACTGGAGTCTAATTTAGAGTACATGGCAAAATTTCAAGTTTTCAAGATTGTTTTCAAGCAAGAAATGCGTTGTGGCTTCCATTCTCCCTTTTGAATAAGAGAATTTATTGTAGTAATTCTGACTTTTTCAATCATTGTATCTGGATATTTGTACTTATAGGCAGACAACTTTCTTTTACTTTATAGGTGTCTGTGTTAAGAAAACCCATGTCTGAACCTTATCTGTCTCATGAAATCCAGAATTTGGTGTTTGAAGACATGACTGGGTTAGATATTTGTTGGTCATGGTAAGGGGAATATATTTTAATGGTGGGGAGAGGCATGAGTAAATGTAATAAAAAAGGCAAATCTTATATATTGAATTATGGGCTGTGATTATTTACCCATCCCTATATTCATGCCTGTTGTCATACAACTTTGTAATTATTCTCACTAGAGACAAAGTACTTCACCATCTTTGAGGTTTGCATTTGACCATGTAACATGATTTGATCAAAGGACTAATAGTAACATGACACAAGAAAAAGTTGAAATGTGCTTATGTGGTAGGGTGTGCCATATTGAAGTTCTGCCATTGCCAAGTAATGAGAGTCCCATAGTAAGTGCTGCTCCTTCAGCTTCAATAAGAATGAATTCACATTGGCATATGTGAGCCCAACATGCAGTAAAAAGCCAAGATCAACTACCTACATATTTGAAGAAAAGCCATGTAGTCAAACGTTGTCTTTACCAGTTGACCCTCAACCAATACACCAATGTGTATGTGAGGTTAAATGATTATTGTTTTAAGCCATGTGCTTGGGGCAATTTGTTGTGGTGTATTATTGCTCCAATAGCTGGAAAGGATGAATGAAATATCTGCTGTGTGACTGTCTTCTATAAAATTTTAAAATAAAACGGTCAAAGAGTTGGGAGAAGTGAGGTAATTATTATTGGAAGGGGCATGAGGGAGCTTCTAGGATGCAGACAATTTTCTCTTTTTTTACCAGGATGATGGTTAGATGGATATTTTAATTTTTGATAAGGCATTTGTCTGTGCACTACAATTTGTGTGCTTTTCTGTATGGTTATGGCATTCCAATATATATATTTAAAATTCTATCCTCTTAACTGCTATGAGATATATAAACCAAGCTTTTATGATATTAGGACATATTGAGATATCAAAAAATAAATACCTCTTTAATAAAAAAAAAACACCCAGATATTTAGGTATGATTAATCTAGGTGGCCAATCCCCTTATAAAGCCTAGAAATTTCTATGTTAGAGTTTACAATATTATAATGCCCATGATGAAGAAAAAATTGATTATTATGCTCCCTGTATACCTCACCAAGTATATAGGAAGACTTAAGTAAATTTATTTTCGTAAAAATAAATGCAAGGAATTGAAGGAAAGGGTCAGTGACTCTAAGGTTTTGCATTTCCAATTGAAAGAATTAAGCAAACATTTAATAAAGTGTTGAAAATTGGAGGTTCAGCAGATTCTCTTGGTAGATGCACATCAAACATCTAAGTTGGTATTTCATGTGAGGCAGTTGAGAGTTTGGGAAGGGATAATCAATGAGGCAATCATTAATTTTTGTCCAGTGAATTTTCTATTACTGCTAATTTGTAGGAATACTTTGGTAGTATGGTAAGAAAATTATTTGATATCAAGAACGAATGAGAGTGGGGCCTGGGCGGCTCCATTGGCTAAGTGTCCAACTTTGGCTCAGGTCATGATGTCATGGTTCGTGGGTTTGAGCTCCACCTTGGGCTCTGTGCTGACAGCACACAGCTTGGAGCCTGCTAAAGATTCTGTGTCTTCCTCTTTCTCTGTCCCTCCCCTCCTCGTGCTCTCTCTCTCTCTCTCTCTCTCTCTCAAAAATAAACATTTGAAAGAAAGAAAGAAAGAAAGAAAGAAAGAAAGAAAGAAAGAAAGAAAGAAAGAAAGGAAAAGAAGACTAACTTACAACCAGGGAGTGGGCAGATAGAAGGTAAGACCAAAAGAGAGGAGATCAAGTTTTTAAGAGGCTAGAGTGTTGAAAAGTTATCTTACACAGTATTGAATACCTCAAAGATTATAATATAGTTAATCTTGAGGGTATTTTGATGCTATGCTCTTCAAGCCCTATGAATTTTAGAGAAAAGGCAAAAAGAATTATCTGGAGAAACAAAGAGGGTATCTACCCCAATGTCGGGACCAATAGCAAGGGAACCCACATAGCTGAAGGAGAGCTTGTCCGGGGAAACCAAGGTTTCAGCTAAACAAGAAGTTCAAAAAATTCAGAGAGGAGGTTGAGGATATAGGAGGTGACAGACTGGTGTCAGAGTATGAGATCCAGAGAGCACATTGGGAAAATCTGGAGAACGGGAAAGAGGTGAGAGTTGGAGAAAGATGAGCACATGTACAGGTCTAGAGGTGACTACTTGATAATCTTGATGAGAACTGTCCTGACAGGATCTTAAGTAGATTGGGTTGACATTGATGTGCATATGGTGAGAACGGACTTATCTCCTGACACATGGAGGTCTGTGGCTCCCTCTTCACTTATAAACCATGAAATAAAATGTTTTTCTTTTTACTTTATATTATGTATAGTTTGGGATACAGAATATGCATATAAAGAGAATACAAATATTACCTACATATTAAAATCGTATAAGAAGGCAAAATAAAGCCACGAGTCAATATAATTTCAATACCATGTAACCCAATGATCAATACTAACATCTTTTTCTGAGACTACTCCACAGTTTTCCAAGTGGTCAAATAGTATTAGTTCTTGTCTGCTTCCAATCAGTTCTTGTCTGCTTTCATCCTCATTGCAGCTAGAGGAATATTTCTGAAACACACATATGATCATATAGTATTTTCTGCTTAAAAGACCTTCACGACTTTCCATTTAATTTTAAGACAAAAAATATATATACTTCTTTAAACACAGCTCAAAAATCTCTGCAAGAGTTTATATTTATTCACTTCTCAAACCTCATCTTTGTTTTTACTCCAGATCTCCCTAACCACAGAAATTCTGTACTCGTGATTACTTCCGCCTCTAGGTTTGCCTAGATGCAATTAACATCTTCATATCTATACCCAAGTCTAATCATTTCTGAAGACAACACTTCTTCGTCCTCCCTGAGTATATCGATACCTTCCTTAATAGGTGCTTGTGTGGTACCAAGTATCTTTAATTCGTGGCACTAGCTACCTTTGTGATGTTACATTTACTTGAATGGCTATCTGATTAATATCAGCCTTCCTCTCTAAACTGTAGGATGACTCTTACAGGTTATGTTTCTATTTTTTTTTGTCATTATTTAAGCAAGTCTCAGGCATGATTTGGACTTACAGTTATTAAGCTAATTAACTGACTGTCTTTCTTTTTTTTTCTTTTCTGTTAAGATCCCTGAAAATAAAGCACACAGTAGAACCCTAGGGGTTAGGCAAAAAAGCAGACAGGACTAGGGTACATTTGCATGATAACTATTGAAGAATAGAAAGGGAACACAGAGAATTCATTAGCAGAGTCAAGGAAGAGAAATACTAGAGGAGGTGATTTTAGGAATAAAATGGTAGGTTTCTGTATTTGACACATGGTCAATGAAGAGAACAGATAACAACTAGGAAGAATCAATTCTGTTGTGAATTCTGCTTTTTTCACGTGAGTAAACAAACTCTAACCGTGCCTTCCTTACATTTCACATTTTCCAATGTGTGCTGCATGTGAGGAAAACAACCTGCTTAGACTGGTCTTAAAGGTGATCTGCTTAGTGACCAGAAAATTCACTTATAGAAGAAACTTTATGTGCCAATGATTTAAACTTGTTCCACTCTAAACAGAGCACTTTCAATGGCCCTGAAGAATGCTGTTCAAAGTGCAGCCTGGGGGGCATTAGAGCCAAGGCAACAGGTCACAATCTGTTTTCCATTCACAATTTCCTTTGTTGCAACTGCTTCAGAGTTTCTTTTTCTCTTTTTCCTAAAAGTCCCTATACATTCATGTTGGTGTTCTGCTAGTATTTGAAAATATACCAAGAAAATGTAGATCTTTGAGGAAATTTCAAATTATTAGAGGTAAAGTCATAAAAAGAGTGTGTTATCGGGATACCTGGCTGGTTTAGTCGGCTGAGCATTCAACTCGATTTTGGCTCAGGTCATGATCTCCCAGTTCATAAGATCCAGCCCTGCACTGTCAGTGAGGAGCCTGCTTGGGATTCTCTCTCCCTCTCTCTCTGCTCCTTCTCCCCTCTCTCTTAAAATAAGTAAACTTAAAAAATAAGAGACTGTGTTCTCTCTTACAGTTCTCAGATTAAATTCATCCTCTGCATAATCCCTTATTGATTATGAAAACAAGCTTTTATAATCTTGTAACAGAGACAGAGCGGGAGATCAGAAACCCATGTAACATTAATTTGCAGATATTAGTTTGCATGTCTGGAAAATCTTTCTTAGAAATACAGAAGTATTCTTGTAAAAGGCGATTAAATTTGGGTACATTTTTGGTTTGATGGATAATTTCTTTTTTTATTTTTCAAGAGATGAGACACACAAAGATGTAACATTGCCATTATCAAGTTTTGTCTGCTATATTGCCTTATGAAAAACATTTTTTCTGTTCTTTGATATATTTATGTGTGTTTATAGTAAACCTTTAAGTCTCTCCTTATTTCTAAATAATGCACACTTTCCTCTATTTGTAAAGGGAATTTTTGATAGATTTGGTTTAGTGTATACCTTTTTTTTAATATTCAAAGGTAAGAAATGTATATTTAAGGCCAAAACTAAATAGCCTTTTGTAGATTGGACTCATATGGAATTACATGTTTTCAAATTAATGGTAATTAAAATATGGCACTGTTCAAATTGTGGATTCTCGCATGGAGAGTGGTGACACAGAGGCTTTTCTTTCCAGAAAGCAAATTTATTTGTGTTGACAATGCTCTGTTGGGTTTGTACCCGAAGAACTGAGTCCTGAATACCACATGGCATAGTTTTTTATATACTTTTTATTTATTTGTCTCCCCTACATGGTAATACACAAACATGCAGTCTGATTAAGTGGTCATATGTTACAAGGTCATGAGGGATATTGGCACGTACGTGTGACCAGTATGCATATAGCCAGGTTGCCTTGAGTTTTTTTTTTCCCTCTCCATAGGGAGGGGATCCTACCACAAAACCACCTCACATAAATCATGAACTAAGAAATAGAAATTCTAGCACTTATGATACATTTTTAGGAGTTTCATTGATTTCAGCTGTCTGCATTTTCATTCACATATTATCCTCCATTTAATACCCAGTCTTTATATATGCCGGTGTCCATTTATATGCATGTCTAACCTGTGGCTAGAAGAGATCAAGCTTTTGGGTTAGAATGTTAACTAAATAAATGTAAAGATTATAGATTATAGATATATATAGCTCATGTGTGAGAGAGAGAGAGGCTAAAAGCAATGTGCAGGATACGCATGGTTAACAGTTTCATATATGTTCATTTGGAATTTTTCAAAAATAATTTGGGAAACGTAAGAAAAATGTTTGTTTCCAGTTACTGCTCATCATCTGCACTACTAATCCTGCAGCACAAACCACTCTAATCTCTCACCTAGATTACAGTAATAACCTCCTAACTGATATCCCTGCATTTTACCTCCTTCAGAGAACAACCAGAGTCATCATTTTAAACAGACATAGTGTTACTGCTCTGTTCAAAAATGCCCAATGGCTTCATAACCTATTGACAATAAAATACGAGGTTCTCAATATGGCCCAAAATATTTTACATAGTCTAGCCCTTGATAATTCCCCTTCCTTGTCTTCTACCATTTAGCTCTCACTTGTTATTTCCAGCTACATAGACCCTTGTGGCTGTTCTTCAAGAACCACCAGCAGGTTTCTGTTTAAATGCTTTTCTCCTAATAGCCCATGACATACTCTCTGCTCTTTTCTTTTTCATTTTTGCTCAAATTTCCACCTCCTTACAGCCTTCTTTAACAATCCATTTGATTAACAAACCATAGGCATACCTCCAAGATACTGTGGATTTGGTTACAGATCACTGCAATAAGATGACTATCACAATAAAGCAAGTCAAATGAATTTTTGGGATTCCCAGTGCATATGAAGATACGTTTATACTATCCTGTAGTCTTTTGAATGTGCAACAGCATTATGTCTAAGAAAATAATGTGCATACCTTAATTTAAAAAAATCCTTTCTTGCTAAAAATGCTAACCATCATTTGAGCTTTCAGCAAGTTGTAATCTTTTTGTAGGTGGAAGGTCTTGCCTTGATATTGATGGCTGCTGACTGATGAGGGTGCTGGTAGCTAAGGTGGGGTGGCTATGGCAATTTCTTAAGCTAAGACAACAGTGAAGTTTGCTGCATCGATTGACTCTTCCTTTCACAAACAATTCTGTGTAGCAAGTGATGCTGTTTGATAGCATTATACCACAGTAGAACTTCTTTCAAAATTGGAGTCAATCCTGCCAAATCCTGCAGTGGCTTTATCAACTAAGTTTATGTGATATACTAAATGCTTTCTTGTTGTTTCAACAGTCTTCATATCATCTTCATCAGGAGCAGTTCCATCTCATGAAACCACTTTCTAAAAAATAAAGAAAACCAAAAAGCAAAAAGCAAAAACAAACAAACAAACAAAAACTCTTTGCTCATGCATAAAAAGCAACTCCTAATCTGTGAAAGTTTTACCATGAGATTTAAGCAATTCAGTCCCCTCCGCTGGTTCTCTTGCTATTTCCACCACCTCTGCAGTTACTTCTTCCACTAAAGTCTTGAACCCCTCAAAGTCAGCCATGAGTTTTGGAATAAACTTCTTCCAAAGGCCTGTTAATGTTATTTTGACATCTTCCCATGAATCACAAATTTTCTTAATGGCATCTAGAATGGTGAGTCGTCTCTGGAAAGATTTTTATTTCCTTTGCCCAGATCCATTTGAGGAACCACCATGGATCGCAGCTATAGTTTTACAGAATTTATTTCTTAAATAATAAGATGTGAAAGTAGAAATGACTCCTTGATAAGAATGGATATTATGTTAGCAAGCATGAATACAACATTAATCTCATTGTATATCTCCATCAGAGTTCATGGGTGACCAAATGCATTGTCAATCACCAGTAATATTTTGAAAGAAATATTTTTTCCTCCTGAGCAGTAGGTCTCAACAGTGGGCTTAAAATATTCAGTAAACTATGTTGTAAACACACATGTGGTCATCCAGGCTTTGTTCCATTTAGAGTGCAGGCAGAGTAGATTTAGCATAATTCTTAAAAGCCCTAGGATTTTCAGAATGGTACATGAGCAGTAGCTTCCACTTATAGTCACCAGCTGCATTAGCCCCTAACAAGAGTCAGCCTGTCCTTTGGAGCTTTGGAGCCAGATTTCTCCTCTATAGGTATGAAAGTCCTGGAGGACATCTTCAAACAGAAAGGTATTTTGTCTACGTTGAAAATCTGTTGTTTCTAGTAGCCACCTTTGTTAATCATCTCAGCTAGACCTTCTGGATCACGTGTTGCAGCTCCTCCATCAGCACCTGCTGCTTCACTTTGCACTTGTCTGTTAGGGACCCGGCTTCTTTCCTTAAATCTCATGAATCAACCTCTCCCGCCTTCCAACTTTTCTTCTGCAGTTTCTTTACTTCTCTTGGCCTTCACAGAATTGAAGAGAGTTAGGGTCTTGCTCTGGATTAGACTTTGTTTTAATGGAATATAGTGGTTGGTTTGATCTTCTATCCACACCAAACTTTCTCCATATCAGCAATAGGCTGTTTTGCTTTCTTATCATTTGTGTGTTTACTGAAGCAGCATTTTTAATATCCTTCAAGAACTTTTCCTTTGCATGGTGAACTCAGGTAACTGGAGCAAGAGGTCTAGTTTTTAGTCTGTCTTGAGTTTCAGCATGCTTTCCACACTAGGCTTAATCATTTCTAGCTCTTGATTTCAGGTGAGAGCCATGAGACTCTTCCTTTCATTTAAACACTTAGAAGCCACTGTTGGGTTATTAATTGACCTAATTTTAATATTGCTGTGTCTCAGGTAATAGGCGGGCTTCAGATGGGGGAACAATTGGTCAGTGGAGCAATCAGAAAACACAGAGGCTGGCTGTCTCAATATGTGGGGCATGAGACTCTTGAGCTCAGGGTTGTGGGTTTGAGCCCCACGCTGGGTGTAGAGATTACTTAAAAATAATAAAAATCTTTAAAAAAAGATACACAATATTTATAAATTATGTTCTCTGTCTTATACGGGTGTGGTTCATGATGTCCCAAAAATAATTTTAGGAGTAACACCAAAAAGATCACTGATCACAGCTCACCATAACAAATATAAAAATAATGAAAAAGTTTGAAATATTGTGAGAATTACCAAAATGTAACACAGAGACACAAAGTGAGCAAATGCTGTTGGAAAAATGGTGCCTATAGACTCGTTCTATGTGGGGTTGCCATAAACTTTCAATTTGTATAAAAAAAAAAAACCCAAAACACAATATCTGCAATGTGCAACGAAGCAAAGTGCAATAAAATGAGGTATGTCTGTATTTATTAACTCTTGTTAACACTTATTACACTGTTTAATTTGCTTTATAACCCTTCACAGTTATCAATTGGCAACATATTATATATTGTATATTTCCTACCTTTATAACTTGATTTCCATGGTGAGCAGAACAACTTATTTGTTTTGTTCATAGCTGTTAATAGTAGAAGTGTTTGACACATGTTAGTGCTTCAAAAATAATTTCTGAATAGATGAATAGGTCCTTATGCTGAAGAAACACATTGAAGATCACATGTTCAGACACCCCATACCTCTAGATTTCTCTTAATCCAATATGTAATATAATATTTTATACATTGAAAGATGTGGAAAATAAAATAATTCATAGACAAAACACTAGAGGGATGTTTCTTTAACCTAGACCAGGGGTTGGTTTCTGGATTGTATTAGCACCACCTAGAAACTAAGAATTATTTTCTTTTAATGTTTTAATGGTTAAAACACTTCAAAAGGGAGATAATATGTTTTGGCAAATTAAAACTATATGAAACTCTACTTTTAGTAGAAACATACATAAAGTTTTTTTGAAACAGACACGTTCATTTGTTTATACATTGTCTTTGTCAACATCAGAGTTAAGGAGTTGTACCCAAAACTAAATGGCTCACAAAGCCTAAAATTTGTATTACTTGGCACTTTAGAGAAAAAGAAATGTTTACTAACTCTTGGTTTGGAGACATTCAGATGATTCATACCTAGCCTAAGTAAAGTCAATTTTTATATCATCTCTTCATCTTGGATATTCATCTTCTTTGCCATACTGTTGGAAGCACAAATTTGGATTCCAGTTTAAGTATCAGATAACCAGTAGGAGTTGTCATTTTTAGGAGTATTGCTAATTTTCATCATTGTGATCGCAGTCCATGATTATAATAGGTTGATTGAAATGAGATATCATATAGCTAATAGAAACAATTCAAAGATACAAAATATCTCCAAAACATCTGTCATTTAACTACCATCATATCAATAATCTATACACTGAGGATTAAAAAAAAAAAAAAGCAAACATGCAACAATACCAAAAGATTGCTGCTATTTTTCTTTCCTTTACTAGGGAAATAATTGTGGCCAGCTTTAATAATTCATTCCACAGGAACAAGTGTTGGAGAGTGATTCAGAGAGTAACTTTGAGATTGAGAATTACAGATCCACTTTTTTCAAAAGTATATGTTCCACCTTCTATTTTAGTATTTATGTCCTATGACACTGTTATGGTATTTGCAATGAACCATGTTTAAATTTGGTATACTGCCTGTGATCCATGACCTGTTACTTAGACATTGTGACAAATGCATTGTTTAGCAGAGCCTACACTGTTCTATTTACTTTGAGAATACCTTAGTCCCTTTAACATAATTTCACAACATTTATTATGAGCCCTCGGTGTTGTATGTAAGCCAATTTGACAACAAGTTATATTAAAAAATATGTATTACAATGTTGTACATCTTTCCCTGAGACTATTACCTTTTTCTAAAAATACATGGATTGTTAAAATTCTACACTTATAGGTGCTTCCATTTTAATTTCTCCTGTTGCCTCCATGAGAACTCTGACAAAGATTTTGTAGGTGGGGGTGTAGGGTGAGGAATAAGCTCTATTGAGCTTATTCACAAGAGTAGAAATAATGTCTGCACAGAACCAAATGTTTGTTACTATAACTACTTCATCATAATTAAAATACAAACTTAAAAAAATAGTTCTGAATCAGTGGCTTCTTCGAAGCCATAATAACACTTAAAAATGGTTAAGACTGAAATGCAAAACTTTTATTGGTTGGAAAGCTAATGAAACTTGTTCAAATAGAATTACAAAAGGGAAAACTTATGTTTTCCACAGAGATACAATCCCTGGGAATCACCAACACTGGGCAGTTGTGAGGTTATTTACAGTCCGGAGATAATATGGAATCCAGATATCCTAAAGACCATCTTCTGTTATCTTGTTTTCCCTATGTTGTGCTGAATGGCAACAACTGTAGCTTTGATGACAGAGTCCAATCTTCCTCTCCACAGAGAGCAAGATGCAACTGACAAGGAGTAATGCTCTTTTCCTTTAAGTCTTTTGATGAGGTACCTGCCTCTGTGGTGAGGTACTTCAGATGGCTGCACAGTACACAGCGGCAGTCATGCCCATATGTCAATGGCTAGTCGTCCTAGATTTCAAGTGCCATGAACATAATATGGCCAACCAAGAACTGTAAGCTGGTCTCTGTGAGCAGGAAACCAGCTTGGCCTTGGCCTTTCCAGGGTCATTCTCAGGCTTATTATCAGCCCTTTCAAATTATGCTGAAACTCCAATCAGCAAGACAGAGAGAGGTCTAGGATTCAAACTGCCAGATATTTTGATCAGTATTTTTACATTAATTTCCTTAATAAGGAAAATGCAATTGTAAAGCTTACGGTTTATAAAAAGCTATACAGTTTTAAGTGAAGAAGAAAGACTAGAACTTGGGTGGCTTTGTCTCCTAACATGGAGAACTAACCATAACTCTAGGATTTCAACACAGGTCTTTGACTTCTGGTTCCAGTGCTAACATGTAAAGCACTTGCAACTCATCACTCGTCCTCATACAAGAAAAATCTGAACAAATTGAAAATGACTCTTCTTTTATTTTAAACATTTATTCATTTTCTAGAGACAGAGTGCAAGTGAGGGAGGGGCAGAGAGAATGGGAGACACAGAATCTGAAGCCGGTTCCAGGTTCTGAGCTGTCAGTACACAGCCCGACGTGGGGCTCGAACCCATGAACTGTGAGATCATGACCTGAACTAAATTGGACACTTAACCAACTGAGCTATCCAGGCACCCCTGAAAATGACTCCTTGAACCCATCAGAAAATCAAGGTTGCAGGAAAAACTGACACCCTGAAATATGGAGAGACAAGCAAATCTAGAAAATTACAGTCAAGCTCTGCTTACCTGGAGCAGAGGCCACTGGGACCATAAATCAGTAAGAAAAATTAAATGATAATTTGATAAATGGCTGGAGTCTGAGCATGAGCTAGCTTGTGAATGTGAATCTCTAAGAGCCACAGTCTTAGGGGGCCCCACATTTTGTGGGTTTCACTTCTAGGAACCCCACCAGGTTCTCATAGTGAAGAGGCAAGAAAGGTCTTCTTATGGCTCCAGCAGGAGTAGAAGAAGAGTAATCATTGCAAAATATGCTCACAGAATTATCTATCCCAAAGAACTTCTCTCCAAAGAAAAAGACATTACCAGAGTCTTACCCTGTCTCCTGTCTCATCTAAGAGAAGGAGGACTCAGAAACACTTAGCCCAGTGACACCGGCCTATTAAGAGTGAGATTTGGGGCACCTGGGTGGCTCAGTCGGTTGAGTGTTGGACTCAGGCTTAGGTCATGTCTCGTGGTTCACGAGTTCAAGCCCGGCATCAGGCTCTGTGCTGATGGCTCAGAGCCTGGAGCCTGCTTCGGATTCTGTGTCTCTCTCTCTCTCTCTGTCCCTCCCCTGCTCATGCTCTAACTCTCTCAAGAATAAATAACAAAAATTAAATAAACATTTAAAAGAAAGAGTGAGATTTACTCATAAGACTATAGAACGTCCCCCTTCTTCCCAACTTTACCAAAAGAGCTCCCGTATAATAAAGGTAGATTACAGCTGAAAGAATGGCACGGTGTAGCATCTATTTGAGGAAGCACTTCTTATGGAAGCCCAAAGTCAAATGTAGAGAAAAAACAAGGACATTAGAGGAATTTGAAGCCTCTGTGGCAGCCATAGAGTTTATTTGCTACAACAAACACAGACTAACTCCTAGCCATATTGATATAAAACCTCACACTATTATCTCATTTCCTGTTACCTGATACATCATAGCTGGGTCTGAACAAAAAACTAAAAGGCAAAGAAAAAACGCAGTCGAAGAATGAGATAAAGCAAGGATCAGTACCATATTCAAATACAACACAGCTCTTGAAATTTTCAGACAGAAATTTAAAATATCTTTGATTAATAGGGGCGCCCAGGTGGCTCAGTTGGTTAAGTGTCTGACTTCGGTTCAGGTCATGATCTCACGGTTCGTGGGTTCAAGCCCCATGTCAGGCTCTGTGCTGACAGCTCAGAGCCTGGGGCCTGCTTCAGATTCTGTGTCTCCCTCTCTCTCTCTCTGCCTCTCCCCTGCTTGTGCTCTGTCTCTCTCTCTCAAAAATAAATAAACATTGAAAAAAATAATAAAAAAATAAAATATCTGTGATTAATATATTAAAAGAACCAAAGCAAAAAAGTAGATACTATACAGGAACTGACAGATAATCAAAGTAGAAAAATGAAAACTCTCTACAAATCATAAGGAAATGTTAGAAACAAAAAACACTGCTATAGAAATGAAGAATTCCTTTTATGGGCTCATCAGTAGACTGGACACACCAAAGAAAGAATCAGGGAGCTTGAGAATAGCTCGACAGAAAATCCCTGTAACTAAAATGCAGAGAATTCTATAACTATGGAATAAGGGAAGAAATAACATTGGGAGACAACTATCACCTTCTGGTGCTTAGGTGCTCAAACTGCTTAAACTTGGTAAAGTGAATTGATACAAAAAGTAATAACTACAATACCTAATTAGACTACAAAAAGGATTGTGAAATTAATGACTTACACATCTGTGCAACTGCCCTTTAAAAATGTCCTGTACTTTTCTTCAATGACACCATAAAGACTTGAGCATATATTCTGTATGTCCTGTGCCATTATTTGCTCTTTCTCTTTTTAGATACCTCCTAATATTTTATTTTATTATATATAAATAATATATAATTTATTAATATATTATATATTATATATATATTTTTTATGTAAAATATAAAATTATATATATAATATATTTTATATATTATATAATATATTAAAAAATTAAAATATTTCATGCTCTGGGTGCCTGGGTGGCTCAGTCGGCTCTGGTCCTGATCTCACAGTGTGGGTTTGAGTCCTGCATCCAGCTCTGTGCTGACAGTTCAGAGCCTGGATCCTGTTTTGGATTCTGTGTCTCCCTCTCTCTCTCTCTCTGCCCCTCTCCTGCTCGTGCTCTGTCTCTCTCTCTCTCTCTCTCTCAAAAATAAACAGTAAAAAAAATATTTCATGCTCTAACAGTCAATGTTTTCTTTTAAATTGAGTCCTCCAATAAAACCGCATAATACAAATTAAACATACATACACATATGCATAATACCATGAATAAGGCGTAGTTTTATTCATGAGAATAGAATTAACATATTATGAATCAGGGTTCCATGAGGAGACAGAAACTACACAATAATCTGAACAGAGAAAGTTTATTATATATAATTATTAACAAAAATTTAGAGTAATGGGAAATTAACAATTGTTAAAGAAAACTATAAAAATACAGTAGTGGCATACATAGGGAATAGCCACTATGTCTGGGGTTGAGATAGATTTCCCATATAAAGACTCCCCCTTCACCAACCAGGGTTGGAATTCAGAAGCTATTGGAGGGGGCATAGCCATGGCTTACTAGATGGTGGCAAATTTACTCACCTCACCAGGACGTACTGAAAAACTGAGTTTGGGGGTTGTCAGAAACTGTTTCAAATTAGAACTCCCTGTAAAGTCACCTAAGGGGAAGCTGGGACAGGTCATTCACAGGGAGGGGTTTCACTTGTGGCAGTTCACTGCAAAACGGCTAGAAAAACCACCACTGGCCCCTGGGTATAGTTGATTGCCAAGTGCAACAGAAACTGGCACATTTCCATGCACAATTCTATGTACATTTGAACTTCCACACAATATTAAACTACTATATTTTCCCAACTAACAAGACATGGTTATTCTTTATGAAAGTAAGGAAGTTCTCTCCCCAACATAATGAGACACATGGTCCCAACCTCATTGATATATTAATGATTGATATATTATATGCATATAAAATATCATTGATATATTAATATAATTAATTGATATATTAATTATTCCTCAAGTTCTATCATGGTATCACTGAATACTATTACATAAAGAAGAGTGTAAAGTTGCTCTCCAAGTTGTATCTAATACCAAAATTTATTTTGTGAATAGTAAAAGATCATTTTCATTTTTTTTTATTATCTAAAATAAAAAAGGAAGGAGAGTGAACAAGAAAATGGGCAGGAAACATATGCAATTACAGAGAGGGAGGGAGAGAGAGAGAGACAGAGAGAGAGAGAGAGAAGGAAAGAAAGAAAGAAAGAAAGAAAGAAAGCCAGAAAGGAAGGAAGGAAGGAAGCAAGGAAGGAAGGAAGGAAGAAAGAAGGAAGGAAGAAAGAAAAGAAGGAAGAAAGAAAGGAAGAAAAAGGAGAAAGGGGGGAGAGAGGAAGGAAGGAAGGAAGGAGGAGGGAAAAATGCATAGTTAACTATGGCCTTCATTTTTGCATACAATCTGAAAGCTATAATAGGTATCTGTGAGTTCCTTCTTCTAATATCCATTTCATATTTCCCCTATCCTCATCCAGAACTTCAGCTGGTCAGTGTTCTTCACCTTGTGGGGTGACCCAACCCTTTATTCTTGAAGGCCTGAGTCCTCTTGCTATTTTTTTTTTTTTTTGGTTTTAAAGTTTTGTGCTAAGCTTTAGTGTTGGTCACAGATATACCAGGAGGTGCCCCCAGAGAATCATGTGGAATCCAAACAGAGCATTGCTTGACTCCAATGGGCAATAGCAACACTATCTTCCCTTGGTAATTAGAATCAATGACTCCAGTGTAACTCCTTTATGCCTAATGGTTTAGTGGCATAAGGAGCTGAAATATCCAGGTGACTACTTCTTTTTCCAAAGCAGTGAAACCATTATAGTGTCCCTGGTTAAAATACTAAGTCTTCATGACTAAGTTCCTAAACCAGAAGAGCTCAAGGTTACCTGAGCAGAAAATAAAATTTCTCCAAGTGCATTATTGTGTATAAAAGTGAGAAAAGCCATTCACATTGCCACACCTTGATTCCCAGCCCAGTATTCTTGCTTTCGAGTGACAGATTTATATGACGATGTGTTTTATATACTGCACCAAGTAAGACCAAACTACATCCACGTAGGGTGTTTTCTCCCAAATGATGACCTAAATGAGATTTTAGTAAGCCATTCTACCTTTCAATTAGCCCAAACATTTATGGGTGATGTGCAGTGTAGCAATAAAAATTAGTATTATGGGCCTATGGGTGTATTTCCTTTTCTATGAAATTAATTCATTGATCATAAACAATTCTGTGCAGAATAACCTAACTGTGAATAAACATTCTATGAGTCCATAGATGGTGATGGCAGTCCACAGATGGTGATCCTCAGCAAAGAAGGCAAATCTACACCCAGAATATGCATGTCTGTTTCAGTGAGGACAAATCTCTGTTCCCTAATTGAAGAGGTGCAATATAAGTAACCTGCCACAAGGTGGCTGTATGTTCTGCCTAGATAAGAAAGCCATATTGGCTTAGTGTTGGTCTGTACTTGGACAGATCACATACTCAGGAGGAGTGTTAGCCAGGGCAGTATTGATAAGTGAATATAAGTGAAATTGATAAGTGAAATTCCAAGATGTTGGGTCTATGCGTAGCTGCCATCCCTACCCATATGACCACTATCTTCATTTTGTCCACTTGAATAGCCTATAGCCTATTCTGTAGTGTATGCCCCTTGGTAGGCATTCACGTGGACAGAAATATCCTCACTGTACTTTTTCTGTACTACTGTCTGTATTTTTTCCGACAATTCCATCCATAGGACTTTTCCTCAGACTTTTTTGTCACCTAATCTTCCAACACTCTTCCAGTTCCTGATAAAACAGCAAAACCATGAGCTTTTGTAGAGGAAGCAGTAAAGATCTTTACTTCTAGCCAATTCCAATCTAGATATAGTGGACAACTGTTCAGAGTTATGCCTACTCGAATGATTTGCCTTACCAGTGTCACTCATGGGCACTCAGGGTTAGAGTGCTTAATACCAGCATATTACAGAGATGCATCTGTAAACTAGAGTTTTGTTTTGTTTTCTTTCTCAATTAACCAGTCACAAGGAATGCCTCGGGGGCCCATAGCAGTATGGAATTTTAAGAAGAGGTAATGGGAGAGGAATCAGTGTCAAAAGAGTCTGAGTCAATGTTCATGCAACATATTTGTTCCTTTCAGATCTGCCTCAGTTTGGTTTCTTATATAACATTTACATTTAATAATAGATTGCAGAAGAGTTCAAGCTGCATGGTCACCTGATATCTCACATTTATGTTATCTACCAAAGCCCCGTAGCAGGCAAAAAATTCAAAATAATAATAGTTATCTGCAAAAGAAGGCATAGGTTTGTTAATAATGCTAAAGATCTGTGTTGTGACCCTCCATTTTATGTTTGCCAGAGGCTCCATATGGGATTCCTATTTGCCATGGCAATTAAATATCATTATATGTGCCAAATTATTGTGAGTCCCAATAGGTAGAGCTACTATCACTGCAGCCTCTACTGCTGCATTCTTCTCTTTTTCTTGTCCCTTTATTAAACTGGAAGCTTTACAAGGGGCTCAAATCCAAAATGGCTTATTGTACCTCTTTTTTTTTTTTTTATAGTAATGTGTGAAAGGTGTGAGAACTTGTCTTTCATCTGTAAGGAATATATTAACATGTCCCAGGTAACTGAATCCCTACAAATTTCACTGATGTGAAGAGCTCATAACTTTTTGTGTGGTTTATCCGCCACCTTCTAGTTAGATGCCTCCATTCCAAATTCAGGATCACATTTCTAAGCAACCAATGCTTAACTTTGACATGAAAATTTGACAAGACTAAATTTGAATGTTGTTTTAAAATAGTGGCATGCATGTTTAAATTTTGTGGGTTTTTTTTTTTTTTGACAATGTTAGACCTATGGCAAAAGAAACAAGAGACTGTTTTTGAGTTGTCACAAAAATTCTCGATTTCTCAGACAATAACCTAACATGATAGTTAATGGACCTGGTCTTTTAATTCTATTTCTGTAATTACTCTAGTACATTTGAGAGAATTCATCCCATACTACACACCTTATGTTCATATTACCACCATAAAAGTCAAGTGCAAGCATTATGTTGGGCTTCCAAAGTGTAGTTAACCCCTGGACAATGTGAGGGTTAGGAGTGCCAACACTTAATGCCATCAAAAATGTGTACAGGGGCGCCTGGGTGGCGCAGTCAGTTAAGCATACGACTTCAGCCAGGTCACGATCTCGCGGTCCGTGAGTTCGAGCCCCGCGTCAGGCTCTGAGCTGATGGCTCGGAGCCTGGAGCCTGTTTCCGATTCTGTGTCTCCCTCTCTCTCTGCCCCTCCCCCGTTCATGCTCTGTCTCTCTCTGTCCCAAAAATAAATAAAAAACGATGAAAAAAAAATTTAAAAAAATGTGTATATAACTTAGGCTCCCCCAGAACTTCACTATTAATAACCTACTGCTGACTAGAAGCTTTATCAATAACATAAACAGTCAATTAATGCATATTTTGTAGTTATATGTATTATATTCTATATTATTACAGTAAAGTAAGCTAGACAAAAGAAAATGCTATTATTAAAATCATAAGAGAAAATGTATTTAACAGTACTGTATGCATATTTATTTTAAAAAAACCCACATATAAGTGGACCTGTGCAGTTCGAAATCTTGTACAAGAGCCAACTGTTCCTGAATTGATATTTCATTACAATTAATCACAGATGATAAAAAGTGATGCTACTGCATGTCACAATTACTAGCATCCCATTTTCCACTGGCATGAAGCTCAGGATTGCACTAAGAATTCAAACAAAACAACTTCCTAATTTTCTAAGTCTATATTCTGGCATTATTTCTAGGACCAGTTCTGTATCAGTTAGGGTTCAGTTAGGAGAGAGATGCCATTTTGAACACAAAAAGTTTAAATAATAGTTGACAGGAAATGTAAGAAATGATGAATTGGCTAATGAAAGTTAAAGAAAACTTTTAAGAATATAGCAATAGGAGATGTAGGGAGTAGCCACTGCCCATGAGGCTGAGATAGAAAGGCCTCCAAAATAGATCCTTCACTCCAAAAAAGTTAGGATCCAGATCTCACTGAAGGGGACACATCCCTGGCTCTTTGGATGATGCATAAATTATTGAAGGGTTGCTGGGAAAGCCTACTGGAAATCTTCCATTTAGGTTAGCAGGAGGGGATTTGTCTTAAACTCACTGTAAATTAACAAAACAAAAACTGGTTCTTTGAAAAGATCAATTAAATTGATAAACCTCTAGTCAGGCTAACTAAGATAAAAGAAATGGGACACAAATTACTAACATAAATAAAAGAGGAGACATCACTAAAGATCTCTGGCATTAAAAAGTAAATGAATACTGTGAACGACTTTATGCCCATACACTTGACAACCTAGATGAAATGGTCCAATTCCTGGAAAGGTACAATCTGTTAAAACTCACACAAGAAGAGGGGCGCCTGGGTGGCTCAGTCGGTTGAGCGTCCGACTTTAGCTCAGGTCACGATCTCACGTTCCGTGAGTTCGAGCCCCGTGTCGGGCTCTGGGTTGATGCCTCAGAGCCTGGAGCCTGATTCCGGTTCTGTGTGTCCCTCTCTCTCTGCCCCTCCCCCGTTCATGCTCTGTCTCTCTCTGTCTCAAAATAAATAAACGTTAAAAAAAATTTAAAAAAAAAACTCACACAAGAAGAAATAGAGAATCTGGACAGGCCTATATCTATTAGGAAACTGAATCAATAATTAGTAACCTTCCAAAACAGAAAACTCTTGGCCCCAACAGGTTCACTGCTAAATTCTGCCAAGCATTTTAGTTACAAATTATGCCAATTCTCTACAATCTCTTTCAGAGCATGTAAGCATAAGGAATGCTTCCTAACTTATTATCTGTGGCCAGCATTACCATAATATCAAAACCAGACAGACATTACAAGGAAACTGTGGACCAATATCCCTCATGAATATAGACCCAAATATCATCAAAAAATAAAAGGAAACTGATTCCAGCAATGCATAAAAGGAATTATACCATGACCAAGTGGGATGTAACCCAGTTATGTAGACCAGTTCAATACAAAAAAATCAACTAATGTAATCACAGACATCAATATACTAAAAAAAGAAAAATCGCATGATCATATCAATAGTTACAGAAAGAGCATTTGACAAAATCCAAAGCCCACTCATGACAAAAACTCTCAGTAAACTAGGAATATAGAGGAACTTCCTCAAGATGATAAAGAATATCTTCAAACAAACAAACAAACCTGTAGCTGAAATCATACTTGATGATCAGAAATTTGAAGCTTTCCCTGTAAGGTACAAGGAAAGGATGACACTCGTCACCATTTCTTTTTCAACATAGTAGTGGAAGTTCTAGCTAACACAATATGAGAAAAAATAAAATAAAAGTTATACAGATAAGGAAAAAAGAAATAAAACCGTTGGGGCACCTGCATGGTTCAGTCGGTTAATGCCCAACTCTTGATTTTGGCTCAGGTCATTATCTCACAGTTTGTGGGATTGAGCCCCACATCGGGCTCTGTGCTGACAGTGAAGAGCCTGCTTGGGATTCTCTCTCTTTCTCCTCTCTCTCTACCTCTTTCTCTCTTTCAAAATAAATAAATAAACTTTATTTTTTTAATTAAAAAAATAAAACTGTCTTTGTTCACAGATGACATGGTCATCTATGTAGAAAACCCAAAAGAATTAACAAAAAACCTCATGGAACTAATAAGTAATTATTGCAAGGTTACAAAATATAAGGTCAATATACAAAAGTGAGTTGCTTTATTACATACCAGCAATAAACAAGTTGGTATTTGAAATTAAAAACACAATACCACATACATTAGCACCCAAAATATGAATACTTAGGTATAAATCTAACAAAATGCATATGAGGAAAACTACAAAACTTTGTCTAATGAAATTAAAGAAAAATAAAAAGGAAAGTAAAAAATAATAAAGAAAATAATAAAGAAAAAAATTAAATAAAAATAAAAATAATTCAGTGTTCATAAATAGGAAGACACAATATTTTCAAGATGTCAGTTCTTCCCAACTTGATCTAAAGATTAAATGCAATCCCAATCTAAATTCCAGCAAATTATTTCATGTATATTTACAAACTGATTCTAAAGTTTATATGAACAAGCAAAAACACCCAGAATAGCCAAAATAGTATGGAAAGAGAACAAAGTTGGAGGAGTGACACTACCCAACTTCAGCTCTTGTTATAATGCTACAGAATTCAAGACAATATGGTGTTGGGGGAAAAAGACAACTGGATGAATGGAATGGAATAGAGAGCCCAGAAATAGGCCCACATCAGTACAGTCAACTGACCTTTGATAAAGAACCAAACACAATACAATAAAGATAGTCTTTTTAAATAAATGTTCTGGAACAACTAGACATTCCCATGCCAAAAAAAAAAAAAAAACATAGATTTTACACACTTCACAAAAATTAAGTTAAAAAATATTATAGACCTAAGTATAAAATGAAAAACTATAAAACTCCTAGAAGATAACATAGAATAAAATTTAGATCTTAGGTATAATGACTTTTTAAACACAACATCAAAGGCATGTTTCAAGAAATAATTGATAAGCTGGACTTTACTACATTAAAAACTTCTATATAATGGACAATGTAAAGAGAATGAGAATATTGTCACAGACTAGGAGAGAACATTTGTAAAAGACACATCTAATAAAGTACTGCTGGGGCGTCTGGTGGCTCAGTCAGTTAAGCGTCTGATTTGGTCGGCTCAGGTCATGATTTCATGGTTCACGGGTTCGAACCCCGCATCGGGCTATGTGCTGACAGCCCAGAGCCTGGAGCCTCCTTCAGATTCTGTGTCTCCCTCTCTCTCTTCCCCTGCCCTGCTTGTGATCTATCTCCAAAATAAATACACATTTAAAAAATAAAATAAAATAAAATAAAGTACTGTTATCCAAAATACACCAAGAACACAAAAAAACTCAACAAGACAACAAACCATCTGATTAAGATGTAGAATAAAGAGCTTAACAGACACCTCACCAAAGAAGATATACAGATAGCAAATAGCATATGAAAAGATGCGCCCCCCCCTACTAAAAAAAGATGCTCCACATCCCATATCATCAAGGAAATGCAAATTAAAACAAGAGATACTACTATACACATATTACAATGACTAAATCCCAGAACACTGACAAGACCAATACTGGTGAGGGCATGGAGCCACAAGAACATTTATACATTGCTTGTGGAAGTGTAAAATGGTACAGGCACTTTGGAAGACAATTTGGAAATTTTTTACAAAACTAAACAAACTCTTACTTACCATGTGTTCCTTGGTATTTACCCAAAAGACTTGGAAACATGTCTATTCAAAAACCTGCACATGGATATTTATAGCCACTCTATTCATAATTGCCAAAATTTGGAAGCAACAACGCGTCCTTCCTTCAATAGTTGAATGTATAAGTAAATAAACCATGGTATATCCAGAATGGAACATTATTCATCACTAAAAAGAGCTATAAAGACATGAAAAGACACAGAGGAAACTTAATAAATGCATATTGCTAAGTGAAAGAAGCCAATCTCAAAAGGCTACATATTGTGCGATTCCAAGTATATGACATTCTAGAAAAGGCAAAATTATGGAGATATTAAAAGATAAATGTTTGCCTGGAGTGGTGGGGAGATATTAGAAGATAAATGTTTGCCTTGGAGTGGAGGGGAGGAGCAGTGAAAATACTCTGTATGATACAATGATAGATACATGCCATTATACATTTGTCCTAACCCACAGAATTTACAACAGTGTGAATGAATCCTAATGTAAGGTATGGACTTCGGGTGATTATGATGTATCAGTGTAGGTTCATCAACGATAACAAGTGTGCCAATCTGGTGGAAGATGTTAATGGCAGAGGTTATGCATGTATAGAGGCAAAAGTATATGGAAAGATCTTTGTCCTTCCTCTCAACTTTGTTGTGAACTCCTCTAAAAATCAAACAAACAAACAAAAACCTCACTGTAAACTCACCTGTAGGGCCATGAGTTAGTCCATGGGAAAGTGCCTTATCTACGGCATTCCACTGGAAAGATATCAAGGGAAATATCAGAGGGATTTGCTGGCTGATGGGTGCCTCTTCATATTGCTGTATGAAGGAACCAGAGAGCAAAGACAGATTGTAGCTGAATGCTGGAGAAAATGTACTATGCTCATGTTGGGTGCTGGAGAAAGCTGCACCTTTCAAGAAACTCATAGAGAAGAAAACTACACGTTGTCTTTAGCCAAATGCTAGAGATGGAGAGAAATGTGCGAACTCTGGAGCCAAGGAAGCACACTGTAGAAATCCAGCAAGTGAGACAAAGCTACCAGGAAGAGAAAGCCCCTGTTTCCTCCTGTGTCTCTCCCACCCTCTACTAACATGCTTACCACAGTGCGAGGTGGCAAAGGAGAAAGATTTGCATAACATCTCCACTATCAAGGAAAAGTTCAAAAGTGGTGGTTTGGGGTAAGAGAGGTAATAAATTTATAACACACAAACCTTATTATAGCATTAGTACAAGCACTAAATGAATTATTGCATGTTAAAATCTAAGGACCCCAAATAGATGTAACTGAGTTTCTAAACATTCTTTTTTTTTTTTTTTTAATTTTTTTTTTCCAACGTTTTTTATTTATTTTGGGGACAGAGAGAGACAGACAGAGCATGAACGGGGGAGGTGCAGAGAGAGGGAGACACAGAATCGGAAACAGGCTCCAGGCTCCGAGCCATCAGCCCAGAGCCCGACGCGGGGCTCGAACTCACGGACTGCGAGATCGTGACCTGGCTGAAGTCGGACGCTTAACCAACTGCGCCACCCAGGCGCCCCTCTAAACATTCTTTAATGGATAGGGCACTGACTTTGGTGTTACTAATTGTATGGACTTCAGCAAGTTATTCTCTAAGCTTCAGTTCCTAAACCTTAAAATGGAGGGGAGCATTGTGTTTAAATGGTAAAGAGCTATAAAAATAAGTTGTCACTTCTTAATCATTATTATTGGAAAAATACTCCATACAGGAACATCATGATGGTTCTTGAAGAATCTTTGATGTCTGAAATAAATTAGATATGTTTCCTTCACTCCAATTTTAGTTTTAAAAACATTCTCCAGATACAAAGTAACTAGGGACTCTCTGGAGATACTTCATTGGTTTAAAATATGTACTGTTTTCCTATCAAACTGTTTCTAGGATAAGTATGAAATCAATTACAGGGGTGCCTGGGTGGCTTAATCAGTTAAGCAACTGAGTCTTAATTTCAGCTCAGGTTATGATTGCATAGTTCCTAGGATCAAGCCCTGTGTCAGGTTCCATGATGACAGCTCAGAGCCTGCTTAGGATTTTTTTCTCTCCCTCTCTCTTCCCCTTCCCTTTTCGCGCTCAAGTTCTCTCTCAAGATAAATAAATAACCATTTATTTATTTTAAAAAATTTTAAAAAATCAATTACAAATTACAATTTTGTTTCCTCACAAACATACACACACAGGCACACATTTCTCTCTGTGTGTGTGTACCTATGTGTGTGCAAGAAACACACACGTTATAAAATTATTTCATGTATTGCATTTTAGAATAAGTTCCCAGAAAAAAAGTCATGTGATAATTGTGAGAACAACTATTTTTTACTTGACTAAAGTTTTAATGTGATTTCCTTAAAAATGTGATTTCCTTTAATGTGATTTCCTCACTATTAAAAAAGATGTTCTCTATTGGTTTGAGACAGTTTTAGATCATTTATGGAAACTACATTAATTTCCAAAAATTTCAATTGCAAACACTGCATTATTTCAAATGACCTATTAATCTTTAAAAAATATTCATATGATACTCACCTTGGCCTATTGACTAGATTAATCACTTTATTTGAAATTTTTGTTTCCTTTGTCTCCAAGCTTGGTTGGTCTCTGTATTTATTTATGTTTTAACTCTGATATTTATTTAATGAGAATTATACATCAAAATACGGATGGTACTTAACATTTATCTTTGGTGATAGTTTTCATATCTCCTTATTTCTTCTGAGTTTTTCTCTTATTTAAAATATCTCTTGTATCTCCTGTTATAGATCTATCTTATTTCTACACGATAGACTATAATTTTCATGATGTATTAGAAATATTTTGTTATTTTAATAATTTAGTCTTTCAATTTATTTTAAAATGCTATTATTTCCCTTCTGTATCCAAAATCCATCCTTCTTTCCTTTCTTCCTTTCTCCCTTTTTTTTCTTTCTATTCTTGCCCTCTGTTCTCTCTCTTCCCACTTTCTGTTTGTCTCTCTCTCTCTCTCTTTTCTTTTCTTTCTTTGCTACTTTTCCCTGGATTTGCTGGGGATGAGAATTTGTATTTTTCTGACTTAATAATTTATCTTCATTGTTTTCTTATTTAATGAGTCATTTAATGGTAAGTGATTTCTTCCAAATTAAGCTTTATTCCCCTTAATTAGTAAGACTCCCATTTTATTATTTTCTATGAAAACTATTGCAACATGCATTATTTGTTTCCTTTTTAGGAAGATATTTTAGATAGATATTTTAAGTTTTACACTGGTTATAAATTTATTGTGCATTTTATTTCACAATCTGCTGCTCTCAGGAAACCATTCCAGGTTTCATGATTGCCTAATAGCACCTTTCTGTAATACGTCAAATAGTCTTGAAATAAAATTCTCCTTCATTTGTAATTATGCACAAAATATTTCTAAAACAACTTTCATGAATGAAAGAAGGGTGTAAATCTTATCCACTATTGGATCGCATTGATTTAAAGAGTGCTAAGCACATAATGGCCCTAAAAATTTTTATTTACTCAATTCTGAATAAGTTATAAAGGACTAATATTAACCTGTAAACATTAATTTAAACTTAATTATTATAGATTTGAGAATACCCTGATTATTATTTTTTTATTTTCATGACCTGTCCTAAGGTGATTGCAAAGTATTAAAATCTCCCTACACAATTAAGCAATCTGCACTATTTTATGAAAATATTATGATTTATTAGATTATATTAAAATGTAAATGATTTATTAAATATTAAACATTTTATTTATTATTAAAATAATATTTAAATTAAAATAGATCTTAAAATTAAATATTAAATGGCATATTAAGTGTTAAATATTAATATTTTAAAATGAAATGATTAAAATAAAATGATTTAAAAGCCTACACATGGTTAATGCAGAAAACATCACCAATTTATATTTTATCAAAATGTAGAAGTAGAATCCTCATATCTATTTGTTCTCATGATCCAAGTGTAAATACTCTTAATATTTGAGTTTGTATTTTATTATGTATGCTTCCAATAATACAGAAATTACATTTTCTTTCACCAAGATCTATTTTTCATGTTAAAAATTATAAGGAAAAACTCTACAGGTAGATGTCTAATTTACTTGAATTTCAATATACCTAATAGTTTGGTGACCTGTGCTCTTATTGTTTTCTAAAAATGCCTTCGATCGCACAACTCAGAATAGAGGATTCTTTAGAACTGAAGAAATATACACATCACATGTATTTCTGTGTACAGATGACTATAGTAAAACGTATGTGAAACTGTGGTTTTTAATATTTTGTATACAACTGTATCATTTAATGGTAATGTCATTAATATCTTTTGTAATTATTTTATTTTATTTGTTTTAATATGAAATTTATTGTCAACTTGGTTTCCATACAACACCCAGTGCTCATTCCAACAGGTGCCCTCCTCAATACCCATCACCCACCCCTCCCACCCACCATCAACCCTCAGTTTGTTCATTAATATCTTCTAATAGTAATACTTTAGGATTTATCTTATTATTTAAAAACTTTTTTTAATGTTTATTTATTTTTGAGAGACAGAGAGAAATAGCATGAGCAGGAGAGGGCAGAGAGAGAGAGGGAGACCCAGAATATAAAGCAGGCTCCAGGCTCTGAGCTGTCAGCACAGAGCCCGACGTGGGGCTCGAACTCACGGACCGTGAGATCATGACCTGAGCCGAAGTCGGACGCTCAACTGACTGAGCCACCCAGGAGCCCCAAATTATTTTTAAAGCAATATAATAGTACACATTACAAGTGTACACCATAGCTTATTTAATTATTCCTCTGTTGATAGGGTATTCAATTGTCCCTTATATTCTATATTATAAATATTTCTTTAACAAATAACACATAACAAGAATGCTATTGCATACATTTCTATAAGTAGAAGTGCTAGGTTTAATGGCATTAAAATTTTAAAATATCGATAGGTACTTCCACCAGCCTACACAACAACTTTATGTGAATTTAGAAAACACACTAATTCCTCTAGGTAGATGCAGCCCATCCCAGGACAGGAGACTTGGCAAAAAGAATTGCTGCCTCCTTTTCTCTCCTTGGTATGACAACTTCAATCAAATCAACAACTTGCACACTTTTATATGGTAGCCCTACATACTGCACTTCCCAAATTGTGTCATATACTTGTCTACTAACACTGTATATCTTGTTATTTTTTTTAATGTTTTTTAATGTTTATTCATTTTTTGAGAGAAAGATGACAGAGAGCAAGTGAGGGAGGGGCAGAGAGAGAGGGAGACACAAAATCCGAAGCAGGTTCCAGGCTCTGAGCTGTCAGCACAGAGCCCAACGCGAGGCACAAACCCACAAACCGAGAGTTCATGACCCAATCATGACCTGGATATTTATATCCATTATATAAATACATATGTATGTGTGTGTGTGTGTGTGTGTGTGTGTGTATGTGTATATGTATATATGTATATACATGTATATATATATATGCATATATGTATATACATGTATCCATTACCTTATTGTTATTACATCCTTTTAAACTAAAGTTATTGGCAATTAATTCAATATTTCTTCAGTAATACTGCTTTGAAATATTAAGGTGAATGAGCTTACCTGTAGGTAAAATAGTAATCATTAAAGTGTTTAATTTAAATATATTTAATGGGGCGCCTGGGTGGCGCAGTCGGTTAAGCGTCCGACTTCAGCCAGGTCACGATCTCGCAGTCCGTGAGTTCGAGCCCCGCGTCAGGCTCTGGGCTGATGGCTCGGAGCCTGGAGCCTGTTTCCGATTCTGTGTCTCCCTCTCTCTCTGCCCCTCCCCCGTTCATGCTCTGTCTCTCTCTGTCCCAAAAATAAATAAAAAACGTTGAAAAAAAAATTAAAAAAAAAAATATATTTAATATTTAACTAGCCATGATCATGAAAACACATTACCAAGAATGCTATGTATTGTTAATTATAGTAATGGAAAGCTTAATTATTCTCATAAAAATAATTGATAAGCATGTTATATGTGGTTTTGCTATATAAAATAATAAGAAACAGGATTTTCTCAAATTCATTGGCACTGGAATGGAAAATACCTGTAACAGCACCAAAAAGCACTAAAATGCATTATTTATTTTCATAAATGGTGATGGATGTTTAATTTAGCCCGATTAGGAAAATGACACTATAAAACTGGTTCCTGCACAACTTGTCATGATCTGGAATTCCATTTCCTGAGGGTATTGACATTAAAGGACAAAGTACAAGTACAGGCTATGAAGCCATTCATGGACTGGCCTCACTTCTCCCTCAACCAGATCATCATTCACCTTGTCCATTCTATGCTCTAGTGATATAAATCTAAGTGCAATTCCTTGATATACCACAGGAACTAACACAATTGAACTGATGTCTTGTTTTATTTTAAAGAGCTACTCATTTTGAGAATACTTAATAGGTCAAACAAGGTTCATTCCTATTTCTCCAAAGTATTTATAAGGTACATTTGACATCGTGTTGCCAAGTATTTCTATTCAGTCACCACAACCTGCTCTACTAAATCAAAATATGGCCTCAAATGCTTTCTTTTTTAAAGTTTATTTTGAGAGAAAGAAAGAGAGCAAGGGAGGGAGGGGCAAAGAGACAGGGAAAGAGAGAATCTCAAGCAGGCTCCATGCTGTGGGTGCAGAGCCCAATGCAGGGCTCAGTCCCACAAATTGTGAGATCATGACCTGAGCTAAAATCAAGTCAGATACATAACTGACTGAACCATCCAGGCGTCCAGCAGAATGTTGTTTTTTTTTTTTAATATAACAAATTAATTGATTTATCTATTTATGCAACCAAATATCTATTAAAAATGTAATAGGGGAGCCTGGGTGGCTCAGTCAGTTAGGAATCTGACACTTGATTTCACCTCAGGTCATGCTCTCGCTGTTGGTGGGATACAGCCCCACACTGGGCTCTGAGCTGACAGTGCGGAGCCTGCTTAGGAGTCTCTCTCCCTCTTTTTGCCCCTCCCATGCTCACATGCACTCTCTCTCACTCTCTCTCTCTCTGTCTCTCTCTCTCTCTCTCTCTCAAAATAAATAGACAAGCTTAAAAAAACTAAAAAAAGAAGAAAGAATAATTACAAGAGGAAAGTATGAATAGCTGAGAAATAAGGGAATCCAGTGCACAAAAGGAGGGTATATTCTTACATATGGCCGGCCACTGGCTCTTTATCCTTTGAAAAATATGGGAAATAAAGTCTGGGACAGTTGATAGTTTTATTGGTAGGAGTGGCAGGTATTTTCTCTTGATAGCTTTTTATTTATTTATTTATTTATTTATTTATTTATTTATTTATTTGAAAGTGAGAAATAAGGAGAGCATGAGGTCTGAGGAGACAGGAGGTATAAAAAAAGTCACTGAGATTGGGAGAGTAACTAGCTGGGTAAAAGCATAGTTATGCTAAACAATATCAAGGGCTAACTTGATGTTGGTGTTCGTCAATTTAAGATTTTTTTTTTTTTTTTTTATTTATTTTTGGGACAGAGAGAGACAGAGCATGAACGGGGGAGGGGCAGAGAGAGAGGGAGACACAGAATCGGAAACAGGCTCCAGGCTCCGAGCCGTCAGCCCAGAGCCCGACGCGGGGCTCGAACTCACGGACCGCGAGATCGTGACCTGGCTGAAGTCGGACGCTTAACCGACTGCGCCACCCAGGCGCCCCGGTGTTCGTCAATTTAAATTGATACTGGACAATATAGTTTTATATTTATATACATAAATTTATTCAGATGAAGATATGAAATAGAGAGTTAAGATTTTCTCATTCATGTATAATAGAAAGATAAAAGTGCATAAAAGGAGATAATAAAGAGATAACTGTTCCAATATAAACCAGCTAAAGAGTGGATTGAGGTCATCGGGGAAATAAGGATCATGAGAAGTAGGTAAAATCAGTGGGTTAAATATATGGGTGTATTTAAATCTTTTGGAGTTATAGAACTAGAGTAAGTGAGGTGGAAAAGATAGGTATTAGAAGCAACTTCTACCAAGATATCAGAATCACCAAAAAACAAAACAATATTAATGTTAAAGAATTTTACAAGAACAAAAAGTTTGTTGTTATTTTTTTACAGTTTAATAACCCTATGTTAGTAACTAAAGTGCTGAAGAAATGAGGAATGAAGTGGTAGTTTGTAAAGGACTGCAAAAAACAATGGGTGACATTGTAATTATGAAATTCAAATGAAGAGTAGAGTGGAAAATAATTATAAGGAAGTGACAATGAGGGCCAAGGTGAAAATACAATCCATCTCTAGAAACAATGTTAGCCTGGGGAGTAGGAACATAAACAGAACAAAACAAAACAAAACCTACTAATCAGGAGGGTTGAAGAGGAATCAGCCATGACTACGAGAGATAGGTTGTTATAACTTTAAGCAAGAAGGTGAATGAAACAGAGCAACAACATTACTGACAGAAGAGATTTGGTGATAGAGATTGTGAGCTTCAAATTGGAAAGTTTTAAATTGGGAAAGGGGTGTGAGACTAAGTCCATGTAAAGCCCAAAGGAGATCGGTATCTTTGTGATAATCTTGGGTTTTCTGTATATCTTGGGGTTATTGAAATAATTTTGATGTTTTCTTAGGCAATTTGAACGTGTGTAAAAGAGCATCTGTAAGTGTTGTCCAAGGAAGTGAGGGCAAGGTTTCCAGGAGCATATGAGTTATGTGGATCTCTGATTCAGCAAAACCATTAGTAATGCTAAGCCAATAGATGTGCTTTGGTACTGGAAGGATTTTGTAGGATAGATTAGATATTTTTGTTTTTAACTTGAGATGATACATATTTTCCATGAATAATATTTAAGCTTACTCTGGTTTTTAGCTTTTAGATCCTAGGAACTATCTAATACTTTTATTTCTGCTCCCTTTTATTTATAAGGAAATCTAAATCTAAAGTACCTTTAGGAACATGGTTATGATTGATTGAATATAAAAGAAAACTAATATAGATGTTCTATTATATATAGTTTGGGATAAAACTAAAATACTCTAATGAGCAGTTCCTTATAGAAGATACTCTACCAACCAAGGGTCCCATACAAGCAAATACTGTCACTTTTCCAAAGCGCCTCGACCAAAACTAAAACTTGAACTGATTACACACGAATGTTCAACTTGTTGTAGAAATATTTTTTTCTACTGTTAATGAATAAATGAGCTCAAAATAATCATTTATTTTATAACTTAATTTCCTCCTGAGACTTCTGAGTAATCTGAACTTTCAAATAAAAGTTAATTGCTAAGTATTTTAGAATCATCAATCTATTTATAAATAGCAATCCTAATACTCCTCAGTTCTTCAGAGATCAGCCTTCTGACCACATCAGGCATATGGAAAAATGCCAAACTGAAATGTTATTAAAAAAACAAAACCTAAATATTCAGCAGTTAATTAATCTATTTGAGAAATGTTGAAAATATTTTTTCACACAATATGATTGATCAGTTTAGCAGCTGGAGAGAAAGGAGCAATCACTTTGATGGACAATATTTAAAATATTAAGGTCACTCCACATAAAATCTGAGAGGAGTAAACTGAAACAAGTTGATAGGGAAGAAACAAATGGCATGTATGAGTTATGAGCACAATGGGATGCCAATTATTCAAAGAATGGTGATTGCATAGTCTCACTGTATGTAAAAACTAGGAAAAATAAAATCTTGGTTAATTTGTCTCCTGAGATTTAAGATTTGTTTCCAGAGTATATACTTATGATACCATAGCATATATAATTTTTAACTCATATTAATGATGCTCAGATTTGGCAAAAAAATACAAGGTTACCAGTAAATTTGAACATCAGACAATAATTTTTAAGTAAAAGCATGTCCCATACATTATTATTATTCATTGTTCAAATTTAACCAGACATCCTCTATTTTATCTGGCAACCCCACTAACACTGCTTATCTAAACAATGTGACCTCAAATTGTTAGAGTAAATAAGTCCACTGTAGTTTTTATAAACTCAGAGATAGGATTAACTTTGGCAGGTAATGATACCTACTATGATGTTACCATGAAAAACGTTAGCTGCATGACAATGGTAATTTATATTATCCTAGTGTCTTTAACTGCACAGAGGGAATAATACCTACTTCATAGATTTGTTGAATAGATTTTCAGATATATATGTAAAGCATTTCCTAATGTCCTTAACAAACAACAGCTATTATTACCATGTATCTCAGGCTTAACAGTATGTTCTCTGGCATAATCAATACTTTGATGTTTAAGATGATGAAGTGTAGAGCATTGGTGACATAAGGAACCTTAGAAATAATCATCTCAACTTCACCATTTTACTAGAAATATTAAACTGAGATTTAGAATAAAAAGTTTCATTTAAAAAACATATGCCATATTTAGGTATTTAGACTTAGTTCCTCGATAAATTCATTAAGTTATGGTAAAAATCTACAGAAGACATACACTATTTCTCAAGAAAATGAACAAGGGATAGGCTGTTTCAAAACTACTTCACAAGGAAATGGATGCTGAATTTATCAAGAGTGAGTTATCAAATTGCTTAATTTATCAAGAGTGAGAGTTAGTAGGTCTAGGTAAATTAAGGATTTTTGGCAATATCTAAGAGTATTTTCAATGCATTCTGCAGTTTGGCAAATTGTTGAAAATTATGTGGAGAGAGAGAGAGATGTCATCTCCCTTCTTAATAATGAAAAATATTAGCTCTGACTTTACCTTATATTGCTTGTGGGCATGCATTTAATTTAGTTGAACTGAACTGAAACCATTCCAGAATATAAAGTAACCAAGAAATGTTTCCATAAGGAGAAAAATGCTAGAAGTTAAGGGGAAAACTGGGTATACCGTATCTTTTAATAAACATTATAATTAAGAATCCTGAAAAATGAATGTATTCTATTCCTTATTATTATTATTTAAAATGCCCATGGTTCTTGCGATGGTTAATTCTGTGTGGACCCGGCTGGGCCACAGTGACCATATATCTAGTCAAACATGATTCTGGATGTTTCTGTGAAGGCATTTTTTGGATGAGACTAGCATTTACTTTCAGTAAAGCAGATAACCCTCTGTAATGTGGATGGGCTGCTTCTATCAGTGGAAGACTTTAACAGAACAAAGACTGACTTCCCCTCAGCAAGGAGGAATTCTGCCAGCAGATGGCCTTTGGACTCCAACTGCAACTCTTCCCTGCATCTACAGATGCTGGTCTACCCTGCAGATTTTTGTTTTATCAAGCCTCTGTAATCACATAAGCCAATTTCTTTTTTTTTTTTTTCAACGTTTTTTATTTATTTTTGGGACAGAGAGAGACAGAGCATGAACGGGGGAGGGGCAGAGAGAGAGGGAGACACAGAACTGGAAACAGGCTCCAGGCTCCGAGCCATCAGCCCAGAGCCTGACGCAGGGCTCGAACTCACAGACCGCGAGACCGTGACCTGGCTGAAGTCGGACGCTTAACCAACTGCGCCACCCAGGCGCCCCACATAAGCCAATTTCTTAAAAGAAATTCCTTTCTGTCTGTCTGTCTCTCTCTCTGTCTCCCAATCTCTATATCCATCATCTCTGTTTCTTTTTTGGTATCCATACACGTGCGCGCGCGCACACACACACACACACACATACATATATATATATATGTATATAAAGATGAAATAGAGGTATATCTTCTGATGGTTCTATTTCTCTGAAAAACCCTGACTAATATACATTACTTATATTTTTCATTGATTTTTAACCTATAGGAAGGGAGGCAAATGAAAGTCAGGCACACAAAGGATAATTAAAAGCAAAGATCTTACCCTAGCCCATGTACATTAATGTACAGTATGAAAATTAGAATTTAAAATCACCCAGGTAGACACACCTCATTTGGGTTCATATTTATAAAAACTTCCCATTGATTTAAAGGTGTTGCATCATGCAATAAGCACTATTATTTTTCTTATTTCAGAAGATTAAAAAATATTAAACCTCATAAGAAGAGATAAGTGTAACAGAGTGAGCCTTATTTCTAGTATGTTAGTAATGAGGAAGGATCTATGCACAAATTTCTTTGTGAAGCAGGCACAGGGAGCTGTTAAATTTGCCTAACTTACATACTAAGGACGATTAAACAAATATTCTTTTGTTCCCCCCCTTCAGGCCTCTCACCTATTCAACACCGTACACACTTGGAGCCTAAGATGTTAACGGTAGATGAATTTCAGTTATCCTGGCTTTTAGTTTCATTCAACCCTTTCTAATTGGAGCCCCGGGCTTGGATCTCTCACAAACCACATCCTGTACAACACTGCTCTGATAGATAAATAACTTGAAAAAATGAAAACGAGAAAGGAAGACTGGGTTTCAGGAGATGGGCTGAGAGACTACGACATCCAGTAGCCTCTAGCTCCAAACTGTGATGAAGGCTGTGAAGGGGTGATAATGCACGGTGTTCTTTGTAGCAGACAGATTTAGACAGGTCCTCGAAGGCCAGAAGGTAGATTTGAAATTAAATGGCAAACAGTTACTACCAGTATGAAAATAGTGCTCACTGTAGCCCTGCGCACAGAGTGTGGATAACACATGTACCTCCAATCTGGTGCTCTGGAAAGTATTGGACTGGGAGGGAAATTCCATGTAAGCAGGTAGGCAAGTGCTGGGAACAAATAGCTCTGAAACTCTGGGAAGGAACAGCAAGGCAAAGCAGCAGGCAGAAGGTTTTCTCAGGAAATCTAGGTCAGCCCAGAGGTAGAATTTAGAATCAGAGGCCCTCTGGAAACAGGTTATGATATCATTGTTTATAGCATATAGATGACAGCTGCACAAATATAGCCTGGTTTGCGCTCAAATTATTTTAAGGATTTGGACATTTCTTTTTAAATCTCTCTAGAGAGTTATTTTACTATAAGAAATTTTGTACTTCTGTGAAGTTCAGAGTATTTGCTGGCCTCCCTCCTGGTGGTAGGTGTTAGGGATGTCTAATGTTAGCACACCAGGCTATAATAAAAAATGCACGAGAACACTGACTGCCAGAGCACTAATCTGAAATGTATCTGTACCCTGTTTGTACACATGAGTTAATTTAGAGAAAATATTAACTACATGCTATTCATTAGTCATTAGCTTATTACTAGTCAGTGAGGAAGGTAACAATAATGATATTGTTTTTTTTCACTTTTATTTCTCTAGGAATCAACGGAAAATACAGAGTTTAAGGGAGCAGGCTGTTTTCATAATCTTGATGAAAAATAATGAACATTTAAGCAAGTGCACTCGTCAGGCAGTGATTATATTTACTGTCGTTTATGGTCTTTATAAAGCAATTCTTTGAATTTTTTTTCATAGATACTTTTTGAGGAGATGGAATAAAAAAGTCACCACTTGAAAGGTTTGGATCCCAGTTATAGCTTTGTGACCCTTAAATAAATAGGCTTTTCCTTCATATATATGTTTAACTCAAACTAATGGCATAATGTCTTCTATAAGCTAAATGCTTGTGACAAATTGCCAATTATCTTTACCACTCATCTTTATTAGTGAATAAACTTTGCCGTTTGTTCTTTATCTTGTATTTCTTCTATTAAGCAAGTCAACGTGGAATGATGGTTCAGAGCAATGACTTTGGATCAAAAATGTCTGGCTTCAAATCTTGACTCCAGAACTTTTTTAGCTATGTAATCCTGAGGAAATTCACTAACATTTCCATATTTTAGTTTTCTTACTTTTAAACTGAGACAAATAATGGTGCCTAATACATATACTATATGAGGATCAAATAAGTTATATTAAATAATTTATATGCAAACTTAGAATAAAATAAGTGTTAAATAAGTTATATGAACTTAGACAATAGGAATCACTTTATACATATTAGTTATCATTATTACTCCTTTTTTTAAAGTAGGCTCCATGCCCTACATGAGGCTTGAAGCCATGATGCCGAGATTGAGTCACTTGCTCTACTGAGTGAGCCAGCCAGCCAGGAGCCCCTAGTCTTTTTAAATTATTCAGTTTTATGTATTTCATTGGCCCTCCCTTGGTCAGATCTATCATCTGCCATTTAAGTTATCACAAGAGCCTCCTACCTTTTCTCCTCTAATCTTCCCCTGCCTCCAGTTCATACACACTGTTGCCAGCATGACTTTACCAGATGCAAAAGCAGTTATATAATTCCCCTGGTTAAGATTCTTCAATTTTCTCTGTCTTCATCAAGAGAAGGTCAAAAATATTTTTACAACATTTATGTCCCTCTGTGAGATGACAGCTTCCTGTCCCTTTAGCCTCATCTATTTCCACTTGTCATCTTGAACTTTATGTTTTAGCCATATGGAACAATTTGTATCCCCTTAAATACATTCTCATTATCCCTATGACAATGGCTTTGCACATTATACTTAACCTGCCTGTTATACTGATTCTTTAACAGTAAAATTCACTGTATCCTTCAAAACTCAGTTATTCAAAAAATGTTCCTGATTTTCCCCATTTATATTTTATGTGTTCTCTGATCCCATTATTAATGTGTTGACTTCTTCAAAGCATTTTTAGATTGCACTGAAATTGTGTCCTTTCTTCCCAACATTGTTTATGAGCCATCTCACAGATCTTCTGTGTTTTATCTTAGAATTTTCAGAATCTACCATTGCAACACCCTGAGCATAGCAGATCCTTCATAAATGTTTGTTAGGAGTGATGTAATTATCTAAAGTGTGTGCTTTCTTGCACCCCTGATAAAACCTGTGCAGTATGAGACAAATCTGATGGTAAATGTAACTTATCTGGAAGGTAAAAATTATCAATAAGCACTAACAGGATCTAGACCCTAGAGTGGGGCTGGAAAATGATACTTGAAGAAGAAATTAAACATTACCTAAACTTTGCTGTGTGCTAAAAACAGAACAAAAACAAAAAATACAGAAGCAATTCAGAAATACAGCTATAATCCATTAAGAAGTACAATTGCAACTATATACTTTTTAAAAAATTCCTCATATTTGCTTCTTTAAAAATTTTTTTTTAATGTTTTATTTATTTTTGAGTGAGAGTGGAGGAGGGTCAGACAGAGGAGACACCAAATCCGAAGCAGGCTCCAGTCTCTGAGCTGTCAGCACAGAACCCGATGTGGGGTTTGAACCCCACTAACTGTGTGAGATCCTGACCTGAGCTGAAGTGGGTTGCTTAACTGACTGAGCCCCTAACGCACCTCTGTTTTTGCTCCTTTTTTAAAAAATGTTTATTTTTGAGAGAGAGAGAGAGAGAGAGAGAGTGCACAATTGGGGGAGGGGCAGAGAGAGAGAGAGAGAGAGAGACAGAATCTGAAGCAGGCTCCAGGCTCCGAGCTGTCAGCACAGGGCCTGATGGAGGGCTCTAATCCACTAACCAGGAAATCATGACCTGAGCCCAAGTTGGGCACTTAACCTACTGAGCCACCCGGGCACCCTTGTATTTGCTTCTTAATTCACCCTTGAAGTAGTTTTTAAGTCCTCCCTTTAGGTTGGATTCACAATTGTGTGCTGCCATTTTAATTTGGTATTATATGTCAAAGATATTCATAATCCTTTAAATAGTTATTGGAAACTAAGATTAAATGCCTTCATAATATATATGATGTTTTTGTAAAACCAATTTACATAAATGTTGGGAAAAAATAATACCACAGGCTAAGAAATTAAAAACAAGATTTTGTTCTTTATAAGAACTGAATTGTGAGAAGGAAGGAGAGAAGCACTCATCAGTTGGCAGTACCCCAGTACCATCACATGTTAAAATTATTGACCTTTTGTTTTTTTAAAATTTGTTTTAATGTTTATTTTATTTTTGAGACAGAGAGAGACAGAGCATGAATGGGGGAGGGTCAGAGAGAGAGGTAGACACAGAATCTGAAGCAGGCTCCAGGCTCTGAGCTGTCAGCACAGAGCCCGACGTGGGGCTCGAACTCACGGACCGTGAGATCATGACCTGAGCTGAAGTCGGACGCTTAACTGACTGAGCCACCAAGGGGCCCCAAAATTATTGACCTTCTGTATAAACAAATACAATGACTCCCTTTCAGATTAATTTTGAGGTCACCAGGGGAGTAAAAGCCTAGTAACCATAGGTAGAAGATATATAACAGCACATATTCAACTAAGAAAGAGAGGGATGGGTTTGTAGTCATAAAGCAATTAAAAGCTACTTAAGTGTGGCGCTCCTATAACATAAGTCACATGAGTTGTGCAGTTAAATACTTCAAATCGGTAACTGGCTTATAGTGTTTAAATAGAGAAACAAATATAAATATCTGCATTAGTTGAGATTTTAACATACACTGAAGTTCTGTTTCACATGGAGACTGCTTTCTTCAGCATAATTACTCTTGTATTGATGGGACAATTATGTAAATTTTTTGCTATTTTAGAAAATATTAAATCAACTTCCCTTTCATCTAGATTTTAGCTGAATTACTGATACTTTTTCATAAATAATTCCTAGTAAAACAATTAATGGGATAACATGAATTGTGTTATGGCTTTTGGTAACCATAGACAAATTACCATTAAAAAGATCTCTTTTTTGGGGTGCCTGGCTGTCTCAGTCGGTTAAGCTTTGGACTCTTGATTTCAGCTCAGGTCATAATCTCACCATTCATGAGTCTGAGTCCTATGTTGTGCTCTGCATTGACAGCACGGAACCTGCTTAGGATTTTCATTCTCTCTCTCTCTCTCTCTCTCTTTCTCTCTCTCTCTCCCTCCCTCTGGCCCTTCCCTGCTCACATGCTCTTTCTCTCTCTCAAAATAAATAAATATTTTTTAAAAAGATCTCTTTTTTGCTTATAGGTTTTTGTGTTTCACAGTTTATAATATCAGCATATGTATCATCTATCATCATCTAACTTCATCAATGAAATAATTTCACATTTTGTTAGGGAAACATTACTCTATTGCTTAAATTACCCATTTCACTTGAGAAAATATCTTTGTGTTTACAACATGTGTTTTTGGATTTGTTTTCCTTCAAATAGTTTCATTTCTGAGAAGCTTACAGTACTTGCAGCTTTTCCGTTAAAAGTGTATATAAAAGCAAAATTTGCCAGAACATAAAATCTATTATTAAATTGAGTGTATATTTTGTAAAAGTTTCAACTTATACAAATATACATACACATCCATGAGTAGCAGAAAAGTATAAAGGAAAACAAACATATAGATTGCTTCTGGATAGTTTTTATTATTTTCTTCATGCTATTCTGTGTTTTTATTTTTATTTTTTTAAATTATTTATTTATTTTGAGAGAGAGAGAAAGAGAGAGAGGGAGAGCATGTGTGCACAGAGGAAGGGTGGAAGGAGAGGGAGAGAGAGAATTCTAAGCAGGCTCTGCGCTGTGAGCCTGATATGGGGCTTGATCTCACTAACCATGAGACCATGACCTGAGCTGAAAGAGCTGGATGCTTAACCGAATGAGCCACGCAGGCGCCCCTGATATTTTTTGTTTTTAATATATGCACAATGAGTGTCGTAGTTTTATAACTAATCAGTAGATAAAAACTTATTTTTATGAAGGCATATTTAATACCAATAGGTTAATGATTATGTGTAATCAAAGTGTATAGTTTGATGAATTTTAACAAGTACATACACTCATGAGACCATGACCACAATCAGGGTAAAAATATTGTCATCATTCCCAGAAGTTCCCTGTGTGGCCCTTGCAGTGAATCCCTCTTTCCATCGCTGGCTCCTAGATCTGTTATTGTTATATATTATGAGGAATTGGCTCATGTGATTATTGAGGGTGGGAAATCCCATGATCTGTAAACTGGAGATCCAGAAAATCCAGTGGTGTAATTCAGTCTCAGTCTGAAGGACCTGAGAGCCAGGTTAGCTGATGGTGTAAATACCAGTCAAAGGGATGAAAAAGGAAAGAGGTTCCAGCTCAATTAGTGAGGCAGAGAAAAAAGGGGTGAATTCTTCATTCCTCTGCCTTTTGTTCTAGTCAGACTGTCAAGGGATTGAATGATGCCCACATTGCGGCAGGCTATTTTGTTTACCGAGTCCATCAACTCAAATGTTAATCTCGCCCAGAAGCATCCACTCAAACACACCCAAAATTATGTTTAATCTGGACATCCAAAGCCCAGTCAAGTTGACACATAAAAATGTCTACCACGTTTCCCATTTTCGCTGTTTTTATTTCACTAATTGTTGAACTGTTTACACTCTCCAACTTATTTTCCTCCCTTAGGAAGAAGTATTTTCAAACCCTAATATTTTCAACCTCCATAAGCTAGAGACTATCTTTGCAAGGTACCTAAGGATGATGTGGACAGAGCGGCAGATTGGAAACTATGGAGTAGTTCAACAGCAGGGACTCCTCACTAAGACTGCTGCTGCTGAGACCAACTCGTCAGCAGCAAAGAACATAATCGAGCCCCAAATATGGTACTTTCTCCTTCAGGGAGACCACCAACACCGGGTATCAAGTCAGTTCATCACAACCCTTTCACTTTAGGCATCAACGACTCATCCTTACTGGAAATATACCTACTGCAGATGGTGACGTGCCTTTCCTGCAGGCAGTGGCTTTGACAGCACCACAATCCTAGGGCTTCACAACATGTTTTGTTTACTGACATGAAATAATGCACAGTCTTGTCTCAGACAAAGAAACACATTCTACAGTGAAGGAGGTGTGACAATAAACACATAGCCATGAGATCCATTACAGTATACTGCATAATCTAGAAGCAGATGACCTGATGGAAATTTGGAATTGCTTAAAGAAGGGCTGGTGCTAGCCTGGGTTGTTATGCTTTCTTCCAGGAAGGTATATAGTATATTTATTGAACCAAAGACCAGCATATGTTGCTGTATCTCCAAATGCCAGAATAGATGGGTCTAGAAAACAGAAAGCTATAACTGACCTCTCCCACCATTAGTTCCACTAACTGTCCTGTGGAATTTGTCCTTCCTATAATTCTGGACAACTCGTGCTAGATCCCAGGAGCAGAACGCTTCCACCAGTGGGTAGAGTAAGGATTACTAAACCTAATACCACTGTGACCAGTGTATTTTGGGATTCTCGTGCCAGTAGACTCTAGACGCCTAAATAAATCACTATACTGGAAGATGTTATTGGTTCTGATAATATTGAGGGGATAGGGCTGTTGCTACATAATGTTATCAAGGCATAATAGATCTAAAAGTCACACAGAAGTCTTTTGATACTTCCATTCCTGGTGATAAAGTGAACAGAGAATTGCAGTAACTATAGTCTGACAAGAAGAAAAGCAAGGGTTCAGACCACTCCATAATTAGGGTTGGTGTTACACTACCAGGCAGGCTGCCTGCCTCACCTGAGGGCTTGACACGGGTAAAGAAAATTTAGAAAGTGTGGTGAAGGACACAGATAACGGACTGTCACCTTGGAACAAGCTAAAGCAGTCGTGAATGTAGTTTGTTTCACTAACCGCCCTATTACTCCTTTTTAGAGATGATAGGTGAACACCATGATGAAGAGGGAGTGCCAGAGTAGACTTCAAGGAGCAAGAAGGGGAGTGTCCTGTGGAGGAAAGACTTGAGACCTACAGACCAACTAGCCTTCCTATTTGTTCCTGGAGGTCCAAAGTCATGACTTTTTGAAGTGTTAAGACTTTCATGCATCTGGCTCAGTTATTCCGCACTATATTAAGGTCAGTGTTATTCTTTGGTGATTTTTTTTCTGATATATTGCCACTTGCTCTTTTGTGAGCCCTCACTAAGAAGAGGTATATGGACACAATAGACACAAACTTCCTAGCAACTTGTTTGCAATCTATTACATCCACATTTTTCTTGCATATTTAACACTTTCTTCAATTCTGATCTAGAAGAACATGCAGAACTTAGCAATAAAAAGCTAGTCCTGATATCTGGGTGTATCTACTACTTTCATCTCATTAAGACATAAATGAGCCTAAATAATGAGGCTACTCCTTCTGTTAGTGAATCTATTGATCTTCCTATGAAAAATGAAGTTATGTTATGTCAAATTAATAAAGGAAAATTTTAAATTTATTTTTCCTATAATTTTGAATGACCTATACAGTAGTGAAAATTTAGGGCATTACTGTCAATTATCAGAGTTGACATCCTCTCACATAAGGATTTCATGAGGTTTTTAAGGCATAAGATTATATATGCATGAGAAAGTGTGACTGGAAGCCATCAGGAATTATATACAATATCCGAAAAATAATGAGAAATGCATTTATTAGTTCAGAAATCCAGTTTATGAAACTTACTGAATAAAGTGTTTTGACAGGCAGTAGAAATTATAGGTAGAGAATTAATAGCATTTCCAAATTTAGCCAGAACACAATGACTTTCTTTAATGTCTTATTAATATATTCCAGCATTTTGAGACCAATGTATAGGGAAAAGAATATATATTTTATTTGAATTAGTAGGACAGTTTGGCATTAATTTAATGTCAGGAGTATACGCAACTAGCTACAATATGATTTAAGGAAGATTTTCCATTAACCTACTGAACTGAAATTATCAACTTGAAATTTTCTAATGATTAAGTTACTATAGGCTTTTAATAATTGGAAAAAAAGGGGGGAAAGAGCATCAGGAATGAAATCAGTAACTAACTGAAAATTTATAGAACTGTTCACAATAAATGCATACCAGCCATCTCCTTCCCAATTTTTATGCTTCTGTTTTAAGGAGAGAATGTGTCCTTGTATCAATGATTAATCCTTTCCAAGTATCTGAATCACAGAAACTCTTGCCTTCTCAGTAATCTTTCACTATCAAATATTGTCTATTTCTGTTGTATATTCTTACTCCTCTCTACAATATCCAATAAAAGAGCATTAAAATCTTTCTTTGGAAGACACAGCTCATTCTAGTTACTGTCCTATTCTCTCCTTCCCCATCATATCCGTTTTAATGGGTCCTTTCTTCACTACCCCAGCCACTGCAATGTAGAGTTGTTACTATCACTTTGATAACACTGTTCTAACTAACTCAATTCATTTCAGCAAATACATATTATATGTTTACTCTCTGGCAGACATTGTGACTAGGCTGGGGAATGCAACTATAAATAAGACAGCAAAGGCCATTGTTCCTCTAGTAAAGTATAGAGAGTAAGTAAAGAAACACTTCAGTGTTTTAATATATTTTGAAACAATGATAAAATTTTAAAGAAAAGTAATTTGCTGTAGAGTGGTGTTGCCTGCCTAAAACGTTAAGAGAAGTGTTTTGTGTATTTGCTTGTTTTTTAACAGATGATAAGCTGAGAGATCTAAAGCCAATTACATCTGAAAAAGAAACATTCCTGGAAGAGGCACAGCATGACCAAAACCCTAAGGTGACAAGAAGTTTGTGGTATTCTTGAAAATTTTTTTTTCTTTTGAAAAAAGGCCCACAGGAACAGTCTAGTGAGTCAGAAAAACCGTGCAAGGGAGGGATTGTAATGCTAGTCCAGATGTTTTAGATCAGGATCTAAATTACAAAAGCCTTAAAATCCATGGTAGAAAGATAGGGTTTTATGAGAATTGTAAAGAAAAGTCCCAGGAAATCTTTATATAGGTAATAGATACCATGCGATTTTATCTTCTAAGATGATGAATGGAATGAAAGGGTACAGGGGGCAAGGGTGAGAACAGAGCCAGGTGGAATGGTCTAGGTAAGAGGCAATGGTAGCTTGAACTAGAATGGTGGTATGCTAGGTCAGATGAAAGGGAGACGTGCAAATATATTTTGAAGGTAGAAGGGCCAGGATTTGTTAAAGCACAAGGACTTGGAAGTAGATAAAGTTCCGATCAACAGTACACCCAAATTTCTGACTTTAATAAGTGAGTATATGATGACAAATGGGTGGAAACAACTCAGGTGATATGTGAACATGGGGCTAGGGAGGAAAGAAGCCAAGAATTTTGACAAATGATCTCAAATAAATCAGATGGATATTTGTGAAGTTTCCTTTTTCACTTGACCTCACAGTTACTTGAGCCAGTTTATGATGCCCTCTTACAAACACATTCTTCCTTTAGACTTTCAGAAATACCATACTATTCTTTACTTTTCTTCCTGTCAGACTGCTGATTACTGGTTTTGTTTTCAAAGAAAACTCTTTGTTTCTAAGAGCTCTATAGTCGAAGTTTCACAACATTCTGTTCCAGAACTTAGTTTATTTCTTATACTCTTTGCTTAAATGATGTAGTCTACATTGCTCTTCTACAGTTTGCATGTGGACAGATCCATATGCATATCCCTCAGACCTCCATTTTGAACCACAGACTCAAATTTCCAACTCTCTCAATAGCCTTATTTTGATATCTCAGAGCCTTCAATGTCAATATGTTCAGAACAGATAATAATCTTCCTTTACCTAAAATAAATCATCACACTTCTAGTTGATTATGTTAGAAACCTAGACATTATCTCTTTTTTTTTTTTTAATGTTTATTCATTTTTGAAAGACACAGAGAGAGATATAGCACACACAGGGATGGGCGGACAGAGAGGGAGACACAGAATCCAAAGCAGGCTCCAGGCTCTGAGCTGTCAGCACAGAGCCCGATACAGGGCCCAAACTCATAAACTACAAGATCATGACCTGAGCCGGTCAGATGTTCAACTGACTGAGCCACCCAGGCACCCCTAGATGTTATCTTTTATTTCTTTGTCTTCCAAATCATTCTCCTAATCACATCAAACTGATTTATTAAAAAAATGCTCTTTGCTAAATCATATGTCATGAATGGTAACTTCAGTGACAAATAAAAAGAACATGTAGTCATGGGCTTTATCAACTAGTGAAGGATAGTATGTGAAAAAAGTGACAACATAAAAAAGAATATTTTTACAAGTTTTTGAAATTTTATTACAAAGTTATCTAATTTAGAGAGATTCAGCATTCACATCTCTGAGGAAGTGCTGCTACTTTTATTTCCCATTTTTTTCATCAATCCACATCTTCCCATATTCATTGGGTAAGTCACCCTCTTCTCTTGGATTTTTCTACACTCTAAATGTTCTTCCTATATCCCTGCTTGTCTCCCTATATTCTAATTTATACTCATAAAACAACATTACAAAAACAATAAAAGCCTCCACCAATATAAAATGTCAAAGTCTGATATTTGATTATATCTTCACTGCCTTCTCAAACTATAGACTACCCCTGTCCAAAATATATGTGCTCAGGCCACTGGACTTTATCTTATTGCAATCATTACAGTTGCAATTCAATCATTATTTATGTAGTTATTGGTTAATGCCAATATGCTCTGATACGTCATAAACACAAATAAGGTAGAAAATGTAATTGTCATTATTTGTATCTCCTGTATTTGGAATACAGACAAGCTATACCAACAAGCTCAATAAAGGGTCATAAAATGAATGGATGTCTCACATTTAGAGTAATCTACAACTGGACCAGCTTCAGTGCAGTAATAAAATATGCACAAATTGATTATAATACATTCAATATATTTATCAAAATTGATTTATTGCACCATTTAAGTAAGTACATGGGTAATTATAATTTAGTATTATGCAATATATTACTGGAAGATCCCTAATGTGAGACAAAGTGTAAATCAGTTATTCTTTAACTTAGTCTAATTAAATTTTGCAAACATTACTAAAATTTCAAATCAATATGTGATAGTAGTGGTATTATTTCCACATTACTATTTAAGTATTTCTTTTGATATCGGAGTCATTTATTTGCTCTAATTTTGTGATAATGACCATTGTTCCATAGTCAAAGAAAGTGGGTTGATGAAATCTGGTAGCTATTACTTTTAGGTACCAGAAAACACTAATGTTCATCCTTTAGTTTACATAAGGTTTCATTCTTTCTTTTAGATAATGATTTGAATATATTATAGATTTATTCATTATCCTCACTACATATCTCTTATAATACATAGTAACATTCTGAAGGCTAGATATGTGTTGACTCTTGATGACATGAAAGGAATTCTAAAAATTCTCATAAAATGCAAATGCAAAAAGATGCAGTATTCATGAAATAATATAATATAAAGAACTACTTTCTTTGTCTAAATTACTGTGCTTCTAAAATCCTATCATAATTAAGTCTGATATCTTATTAGGTTTTATGTCAGAAAATATAAATTTTAACATAAAAAATTGGAGCTATGTAATATAGTAACTCCTAGTGCTATTCCATGGATTAATTGTAGGTTGGTTATATGAAAATCATTTGCGAAATTTTATAAAAAATATATATTAACATGCCCCCACTCCTAGAGATTCTAATTAACAAGGTGAGAAGAGAGCCAACATTTTCCTTTCTTAATTTTATAAAGCTCCCAAAGGGATTCTCAAGGGCACTGAGCTCATCCATGTTTCGGAATCAATAATGCCATTTAGAGGTCACAAACTGGCTGCCAGTGGGCTGAATCTAACTCACAGAAATGATTTCCCTGGCCTATGGAGCATTTGCAACTGTTAGAAATTAACATAAATTTTTCACATTTGCAGCTTCTCTTGAAAAAAAGAAAAATCTGACAAAAGAGAATCTACGTTATTGAATAACAGCAGTGTACTAGAGAGGTTGACAACTGCCTCTTTAATGTATTTATTCCTTCATTTGCTTATGCAAACTAATATTTATTTATAGCC